>NW_027099068.1:2500000-2800000 GCF_037042795.1 Molothrus aeneus | reverse complement strand
GGCAGGGCCCGCTCCTGCCCCGCCGGGCAGTGCCCACGGCCACAGCCCACGGCACCCTCAGCCCCACCTGCCTCCCCGGGCCTGTGGCCTCACCCGGGCTCTCTCCAGGCTGGCAGCAGCAGGTCCCGTTCACTGCTCTTGCTGCTGGCCTTCAGCTCCTCCCTGCTGGCTCCCATCAGTCTCCAGCTGTCCTCAAGGTCTTCATGGCAGCTGTGGCAAAAGTGGAGGCTCTGGAATTGCTTCCAAGGCCTGGCAGAGCTGCAGTCCCGGAGCCCTCTGTGGTCCCTGCTGGCCCCCTCCATCCCCTCAGCCCCGCCATGCTCTCGGTGAACCCCCAGCCCCCTTCAGTTTCTTCAGCCCCTCACAGTCCTCTCACCTCCCTCAGTCCCTTCTGACCCATCCTGTCCCCTGAGACCCACCACCCTGCCAGCCTGTGCCACTTGCCTGTCACCTCAGTGCCACCATGGCCCTCGGCTGCCCCACAGCCCTCAGCCCCAGCAGCAGCTCAGGGTCACCGTCCCTTCAGCGCCCCCTGAGCCCCCTCAGCCCCCTCTGTCTCACCGTCCTTCAGCAGCTCCTCAGGGGACAGTGCCTGGGGCCAGCGGCAGCTCCCACCGCTCCAGGGACAGCCGAGGCTGGAAGTGCTGCTCCGCCCGGCCCGGCCGCCAGCTCGGACCCAGCACAGGGACGGGGACACAGGGGGCACCGGGGCAAAAGCAAGAGGTGAAAAAGGCAGCTGAGGGGGGAAAGAGCTAAAAATGCAGCCTAGGCCTACACAAACAGCAATCTATCCATCAATCTCCCCATCTAAACATTCCTATTCCTCTTACTATATAACTATACACATTCATAAATGTAACTGCATACATATGCATATATATATATATAAATATTTTACACATATAAAAATCTAACTCTGAAAATCTATAAATGTAAATATATAGTAAAATATAATTATATCACATCTATAACTATATACATATCCACATTTAACTATACAGATCTATCAAGCTATGTCCATATAAATAGAACACTATCATCTATAAATGGAACTATAACCACTAATAAATAGAACCATAGAAATCTATAAACATATCTACAGACAGAGGAGTTCTACCTGCCCAATGGTCACAGGCTCTCCCCTGTCTCTTCCTGCCGTGCAGGGCAGCCCTCCTGGAGATGTTGGTCAGATGGCATCTGGGAAGCAAAGGGAATGCTCAGTCAATATTGGCCCTTCTGCACCTCTCCCTTGGGCAGCAATTGTCCTTCGATCAGGGGCTGTCAAAGATGGCCTGAAAGGCAGACTCTCACTTGGCAATTTGAAGCAATCTGCCCTTAAAAGAACAGGGACCATTCCAAGTGTTCAAAAGGGTGTTTCAAAACACTGAAGTATCTTGATAAAGTCTCAGCCCCCGCAGTGCAAAGAGCACCCAGGAGAGCTTGAAACACAGACAGTCCCAGCTGCCACAAGGAAGCCCAGCCTTGTTCTTTCTCTGAGCTGACAGAGAGACCTCAGCCCTCACTGAAATGGCTGAAGCTGAAGGTGCTGGGAGCTGAGTCATGAACCAGCTCCATTACCTGGCATCTACAAACTGCCCTCTGCAGTGAGCAGCAGCTGCTCCAACTCAACCATCAGCTCTGGCAGGAAGGGCTGGGAGGGACAGAGCTCCCTACGAGGCCTGCAGGCTGCACCAGCTTGGCTAAGGAATGGATCCACAGTGCTCCCTCTCTCCTCTTAGGCCTCCCTAATCAGGGGTCATTCAAGCTTTTCCTTCTGATACTGGAGTTACTGTGATTTTTCTATTGGTTGGCCTCTGATGTTGTGCTCCTTGTTTTTCTTGTGGGTCAGGACCAGTACCAGCAGAGTGGTATTACATTTAGTCAGTGATTTGGACTTCTACCCTGACTTTTTGCTCTTTTTTTCCCCTGTTCCTTCAAGAGTCGCTCAGCCTGGCCTCTCCTGGCACCCTGCAGCAAATTTACCCACCCACTTCAGCACAAAACTGGGACACCCGGCTTGGTGACACAACTCCCACAAGGTCAGGTTTATTCCCTGCTCTCTTGCCACAGCAGAGGACTCAGTGTCAGAGCCTCTGGAGAAGCGTGGAGGGCAGGGCTCAGGGAGGTTGTGCCAGTGCAGGATTTGAACTAAAGGCATCAGGAAGCACCAACCCTGCTCAGAGCAGCCATCTCACAGCTCTCTAAATCAGTGTGGGCTCTGTCCTCACCAGGCTCCTGGGGCTCCTGGGAACTGTTCCTGCAGCTCTCGGTGCCAGATGAAACCTCCTCTGCTGCAGCTCTGTTCACAGGCTCCCCTCCTGAAGAATCAGGGGCAACACCAACATTGTCCTGAGCAGAAAAACAGAAAGAAAGGAACCCAAAGATCACTCACTATTTTGCTGGAATCATATCAGGGATACAGTAACTCTCCTTCTCCACTCCCAAAGGACATGGAGCACAGAGGAGGGAACACTGCCCCCACGGTTCACATGACAAGCCTTTTAAACTCAGGATTCAGGGGGCCAAGGTGAAACTGAAGCTCTTACAAAATGACCTTTGAGACAAAACATGAACACAGAAAACCAGAAGACACCAAGTGAGGGGACGTGCCCCCACGCTCTGACCCTGCCTTATCCCAGAGCTGTGAGAAATCAGCCAGCACAAAGCCAGGGGCTCTCCTTGCTGCCAGCACGGCTGCCAGCAAGGGCAGAGCTCGCTCCCAGCCCTGCCCAGGGCTGTGTGCTGCAAACCCACAGGCAAAGCACACATTTCTGCCTGGGAGTCTCAGCACCCCCAGCCAACCGCTCACAAAACCCATCACAAGGTGCTGCTTCTCGGAGCCCTCTGCTGCTGCCCCACGCGTGTCATCCAGGCAAACATTTATGCACCCTGGGTATTTCCAGGATCACATTTGGGATCAGTGGCAAAAATCTGTACATCGTCAGGGTAGGGAAAAAAAACAACCCAAAAGACAGGAAAAGCCAGACAACCAAGTAGTGTTTCTATTCCACTGAGGAAGCAAATGTCCACCATGAAGCAAATTACCTTTGGTCACAAAGATATTCTCACTATGACCAGTTTCAGAATATTCATCTCTTCTATCATAGCTCATTCATCAGAACCCTAAAGATTCTAAAGATGGTTCAGAGCCTGCAATGTTTCCTTTTCTTATGGAATAAAATGCTTCTCTAAACTGCTATGTGTGACTTTACAGAGGACAAAAGTCATGCCACTTGAGAATAAGGTATTGGTAAATCCAAAAAATCCCACTCCCCCCCTTGAGTCATAATCACAAATGTACTGCAGGCAATGGGTCAGCACATCAACAGAAAGAGAGACATTCTTTGGCCAACACGTGTCATAATCTGCAAAAGGACAGAGAGCTGCAGCTGCAGCCCAGCCCCAGCCACGGCTCTGGGAGCGCCTACAGGCACGGCAGGGCTCACACAGTGATAGTGGAGCCCTGGAAAATGTTAAAGATAGACTTTGAAAATGTTAGGCTTTGTGTTTTCTCAGATCACTGCACCTGCATAAGCAGTATGATAAATGATATAATTGCTAGATGTGATGATTGTTTAGTAACTAAATATAATTATTGTATAATCATAAGAAGAATCATGAGAAACTATGTTAGAAATTTAAGGGGGAACCAAGAGAAGCTATGTTTAGCTGAAATCTGTGCCTACAATAGAACAATATAAGTTTAATAATTAACATGAAAGTTATATAACGATAGAGTATAAAACACGTTCACCTCGAACATATGGTTGCAATCAGATTTGGGTGGAAACTACCCCGATTCCCAGAGCTCTTAAATAAAAAGCACTGCATATAATCGCTTATGTGATTATGTGTTTTTGAATGCTAACAACAGCAGCAGCAGCTGCAGCCCAGCCCTTGCTTTGCCTTGGCCTTCCCACCCAAAAGAGGCACAGCCCACATCTGCTGCAGCTGGGACAGAGGCACCTCTGGCATGCCCCTCCCTGCACGGGACACTTGGCCTTCAGTGCCAATTCCCCAAACACTCTTCTCCTCTTTCCCAGCAAGTAAAACCTCTTCTTCATTTCTTCTTCATCCCCTCTTTTAGAAATCTTTCTTAACCAAGAATAATTCAATAACTAAATAAGAATGAAATAAGTTCAATTAAAGAAGCCTTTGCTTGTCAACCGTGTCACAAGGCTCAAAAGCTCTCAGTCCAGCCCCTTTTATCCCCATCCAATGGAATTACCTGAGCAGAGGGAGATCTTTCAGACAGGGACCTCCTGATCTCCCGAATCATTTTCTCTACAGCAAGGCCGAGATCTGCTGGTGGCCATTCCTCCTCCCCAGGCGCGTTCTGTGCTGAGCTGGAGGCCGTCCATGCTGCACAAGCTGCACTGCCAGCGGGAGCGCTGGGCCCTGAAGTGCCCGGGCTGGCTGCAAGAATCCAAACACATTGGTCAGGCTCCACAACGTGGCTGTGGGACACAGAGCTCTGGTGCTGCTGTGGATCAAACATCACGGGAAGCACACAGGCAAACCAGGCAGAGAATCTTTCGGCCTCCTAGGTGCCCCTTGCTAGTAGGCTTGACAACTTCTGGCCGAGAATGACAGAGCCTTGTGGAAAACTACTTGAAACGGTCACTTTTCACGACCTTTCGGAAAAACAGGGCTACAGCTCTTTTCCTACCTCGTGCGTCGTAGGCTGGGGGCTGCTGCTCCCTGTGGAGCTGCTGGAAGCTGCAGGGCTGGACCCCGAGCACCTCCCGCTCAGCCGGAAGCAGCTGCTCCCCGTAGAGCTCCTGCGAGCGGCTGCGGGGCCCCTCCCGCCCGAGCGGCAGCGGCCGCTCCCCGTGGAGCCCGAGGAAGTGGCAGGGCGGGATGCCGAGCACCTCCCGCTCGGCGGGCGGCGGCCGCTCCCCGTAGAGCTCCTGGAAGCGGCTCGGCCCCTCCCGCCGGGCCGGCAGCGGCCGCTCCCTGTGCAGCAGGTGGAAGCCGCAGGGCGGGCGCCGGGCGAGCAGCGGCCGCTCGCCGGGGGGCTGCTGGAGGCGGCCGGGCCGGGGGCTGCGCAGCTCCCGCCCGTCCGGCAGCGTCCGCTCCCTGTGCAGCAGGAGGAAGCCGCTGGGCGGGCGCCCGGCCGGCAGCGGCGGCCGCTCCCTGGGCAGCGGCTGGAAGCGACCGCGCCCGCGCCGCCCGTCCGGCAGCGGCCGCGGCCCGGGGAGCTGCTGGGAGCCGCAGGGCGGGCGCCTGCGGCCCTCCCGGCCCGCCGCCGGCCGCTGCCTGTTGGCCGCGCTCCGGCGCTTGATGCGGAGCAGGAGGTCGGGGCGGTCGCGGCGAAAGCAGGGGTTGCAGTAGTGGAGCCAGGCCCCGGCATCGCCCGGCGCAGCCGAGCCGACCCAGCCCGGCACCTTGCGGAAGCCGTAGCGGTAGAGCTGCCGCACGAAGCTGCGGAACTGCGTGGCCCTGAAGGTGTGCGGCACCGGGGCCGGCCCATGGCCACGGCCCCTGTGGGCGTGGCCCGAGCTGAGCAGCTCTCGCTCCAAGAGGCAGCGGTCGATGAGCAGCCCCTGGGTGCGGCTGTCCCAGCACACGGAGCGGACGCGGGGGCTGTTCACCAGGCGCCAGAGCTTGGCGGGGAAGGTGCCGGCGCTGAGCCCGGCGGGCAGCGGCAGCTCCGCCATGGCGTCGATCGCCGACTGTGGCCACAACGCCCGCGGCGCAACGGCCGCGGCTGCGCCGGTGGCGCGCGGACTGAGGGGGGCGCTGCGCTCGGGCCCGCGCGCGCCCAGCGCGGCCCCGGCGCGGGCCGGACTTGGCGGGGACGAGCGCGGCAGAGCCGGGGCTGCGGGCACAGCGCGGGCGGGGCGGCTCCGGGGCTGGCCGCGCTCGGCTCGGCAGCGCCAGCTGCGAACCCCCTCTTTCTCTGGCTGCAGGCATCCTTCTGCCTTGGCCTTGCGCTACAACCCCCAGCCAGCAAGACAAGGAAGATAAAACAGCCGCTTCTCTCGCAGTCAGCCTCCTGCTGCTCTTGATGCCTGCGCTTATTCCTGCCCAGGTCCCAGACTTCTCATTTCCCATCCTTGAACTCCATCAGATTCCCCTCAGGCCAGTTCTTTAGCCCGCCGAGGTCCCTCTGAATGGCGCAATCATTAGGGCTCTCAGCTGCTCCTGCCAGCTTTGTTTTGTCTGCAGACTGTCTGAGGGTGAGCTGCTCCTCCAGCCCGGCCATGAATGAAGACATTAAAGAGCACCTGCCCCAGCATCAGCCCCTGGGGCTCAGAGCACCCGTGACTTGCCTCCAGCTCTACTTTGTGCCACTGATGACAGTCCTCATCCATTTTTCAGCCTTCCTCGCTGGGCATTTTGGCAGTTTGTGTTTAAGGAAGCTGTAGGAGACTGTCTCAAAGGCTTGGGGAAAGCTGGGGTAGACATCATCCATTGCTCCACCCATATCCATCCCTTTGGCTGTCCTATCACGGGCATCAGGTAGCTTAACCATCACTCCCAATCAACTTCTCTGTTTGTTTGGATCGGTTTCCAGGATTAGTTACTCCATCACCTGTCAGGGGATGGAGGCAAGGCTGACTGACCTGTATTTTCCTCTCCTTCTTACTCTCTTGGAAGAAATCAGTCTATTAGAGCAATTCTGGCTGGTTTTAGCTAGGCAATTCCAGAAAAAATAACCAGTAAGAAAAATGAAGCTCTAAATGGAGTCTCTTAAATTCTTCTTTCTGCTACCATCCTAGGCCTCCAGAAAGATTTTGTTTTCTTCCCAGTACTGGACAGCTGATTAAAAAAAAACCAACAAGGCAAATGTCTCCTTAATAGAATATAATATACCTATTATTCGGAAGACAGTAACTTAGATTTTTCTTTCAGGATTAGACTGAGATGAAAGGACTTGAGAGGTTCCAGAACTTTGATATTTTCTTGTCTCCAACTGTTTGGAAAACTGTTAGAACATGGTGAAGACACAGTGCTTTTGAAAATGCCATTCTGAAGTCTTGTATGCTTGTATTACATATAAAAGTACCTGCAAGAATTTTAGAAACCTGTAGCTCAGATTCCTTACTTTCAAAATGAGGAAATGCCAGAATTAGTTTGATCTTTGGTTTTTTATGTTGTGTTTCTGATTCCTACATTTTTATATGCATATGTATCTTTTTTTAATAGCATGGTCACATACTCCATTTTCCTTCCGATCCCAAAATCATCAGTGCTCAGAATAGCCAATAAGCAACTAATCAATATTCTTTTTAATCTCTTTTATTTCATAATAAACTCAGACACCACTGATCTTTTGAGAATCCAGACTTGTATGCAAAGTTTGCAGGGAAGATTGAGCTCTCAAGCCCTGTGAATTTTCTCTTCTCTCCTTTCCCATTTCCCTTTTCCTTCATCTCTGGCCTGACCTCAGGGCCCTTTCCCCTCATGTCAGGCCCTCTGTTTGCTGCACTCCAGGGAAGCTCTCAGCTGTGGCTTCCCCAGCGTGGCAGCTCCAGGCTTGGAGCAGCAGAACCCAACTGTGGCTGAGAGCCCAGACCCCCCCTGGGCCAGCTGGGCTTTCAGCTGCCAGGGCAGCACGCAGGGAAAGGGGCAAGAGAGAGCTGAGGACGCTGCCAGAGCAGCCCTTGGGCAGTGCAGGGTGAGAGTGGCTTAAAGTGCTGCTGAGCCCCACTGTGGGGGCACAGGAGGCTGCTCTGCCATGGCCGCGGCTGTGCCGTCCATCCAGACAGAAAGGCAGAGCCAGCAGGCTCTGATGGGGGAGAGCAGCTCCATCCCTACCAAAACTTGGTCACTCCTGCTAAAACCTCTCTTTGTCCTTCTGTCTGAACACTGACACTGCTTTGGAAAACAGAATGGAGGTGACACGAGACAATCGATTATAACTTGTAAACAAATTTCCATGGGTTTTTTGGTTTTGTGAAAAATGCATGTATTTTATGATTGGCTTTGTGCAAATATTAAAATGAATGTTATATGTCTTGTGTTAGAAAGTAATGCTGTATTAAGTCTCTTAAGTACTGTGTTAAATATAGTTTTAGGTTATAAATATTGTTAAAATAGAAACGATGCTATGTAGGATACTTTTTTTAAAGGAAGGGCTTGCAGCAAGGTAGCAGCCACAGGACACCTAAATCTTTCAGAGAAAAAGAATTTTTGGCCCTCTTATCAGAAGAAACAAACTTCTTCCCGCCTCCAAGGCACTGTTAGGATTCGGAGGAAGAAGCTGACCATGACCAGACAGGATCCTGTGTTTGAATGGAATTTATGCATCATGTATGAAGTGTATGAATATGCAACAGGCTGTTGCTTTTAAGGGTTAATCCTGTGTTAACCGGGTGTCCTTTTTCGGGCTTTTGCTGCCCAGAAAAAGGTACCTGGACGTCCGTAACTCTTTGTATTTGTTGTCTCATATTGTCCTAATTCAAATTTCCAAATTATTACTACTCTAATTGTATTTCTATTTTTATAACCATTTTATTACTATTAAACTTTTAAAATGTTAAAAACAAGTGATTGGCGTTTTTCAGAGTTTGTTGTGGTGTTTCAGTTTGGTTTGGGTTTTTTGCAGGTGTGCGAGGCTTAAATGTGTCCTAAAGTTCTTGTGCCTGCATGAGGCTGTAGAGTGGCCTCCACGGGGATCTCCTTGGCTCTGCACAAGCCCAGAGAGCAGCACTGGCACCTCAGGCCGAGCACAAAGGAGCACAGGATGATCTGCAGGGTGCTCTGTGACAACAGGCACTTGGAGCTGTTGTCCAGTGTGTAAGAACTACATCCCCTTTTCTTCAGATTCTCCTAAAAATGCCCACTGATGTTGTTTTGTATGATGCAGCTCTCCTAAGCCCCTATTACACTGTATCTGCACGAGCATTCACACAGGTGTTTGCTAAAACAATTCTGCTCCAGCTGAAAAGCACCGGGTGCACTGAGCAATAGCAGCAGATAAATGGACGTAGAGAGACTTCAGGAGCAGAAGCAGCATTAAATCCATGACAATTGTGGAGATGTGAAAATACAGAAATCCACCAATGGTAGCAAAGCCCACACATCTCCACTGGGTTCTGCAGAATGGCAGCAAATAATGCACAGGTGTGGAGACCATGAACTGGTTGGTGCTGCACTTATTTGTCAGTGAGCAGAGCTGTGGGAGGCAGGGATTAAGGGTGATTTTGGAACAGGAAGAAGAAAGGGACAGACAAATTCCAGGTGGAGGCAGAGTGGCTCTGCTCTGCTGACCCAAGGAGAGCAGGGAACAAGTTGGAAAGGAGTAGGAAAAAAGAGTTTTGTAAAAGGAAACCTTGCTATATAGGCATTGGTGTTCTTGCCACAGCCCACAGAGCTTAGAGCATGAATATTCATCCCATTGAAATATTCCTGCAAGATGTAAGAAAAATTCCTTTCCATGTGGTTATTTACACAAACATACCCATGAACAAATAAAAAAACTGCACAACTACATGTATCATTAAACAGGATACTCTGTAGATTCTCACATTAACACTTGCAGAATTATATATGATACTTCCAAACATATAGAGACTCTTGTTCTCCGTTTGCTTCTTTAAAACTCACAAAATGTAATGAAATTCTCTTTCAAAACTGCAGAGCCTGCTGTGTGGCTAAGCAAGCCATTATTTGCTTGCTCACAATCATCTCTTCCTTGTGTGTTAGTCACTGATGCATTAATTGCTTATCCAAACTTGAAACGGTTCATGAGTCATTCTGAAGAGAAACTAAATGTGAGGGAGCCCATTTGAATGGAATTCATGTCCTCTGCCTCTTAAAGCTGAAGGTCTGTATTTATTACCTGTCAGAATGAAGTCTTGTTGCCTAATAAATGGGAAAATAGGAAAAATGCTGACTAGAGCACCATGTTTCAAGGGATCATTGCATTTTAGTTTTATTTGACCAAATCAGTAGTCAAAGAGAGAAAGGACTGGTCAATTACAACAGAGAAAGCAGGTGAAAGAGATGTCTAGGTCTGCTGCAGCTGGAGTCAAAAATGAAGTGTGTGGGTTTTGAAGTGGGGAAGGGATTCCAGATCAGATGATTTTAACTAACTTGCATTACTAAATGCATGATCTTCAGACAAACACGTTGGTATTCCTTGTATTGAGGAAAGGAAGGGTATTGGGGAAGATGAAACAGGAAAGCCTTATAAATATGATTGTCTGGCAAAAGATTGTGAGAATATAGAAACTATAAGCAAGATTGAAATGAAAGCAAGCTTTGAGATACCTTAGTTAGTGAACAACTGGAAAACAATGGTGTGGCCCAACTGAAGGTAATCCCCTTTTGAGGAAACAATTCCCTCTGCTTGCAGGCAGGTCCAAGGTTCAGAGCAGACCCTACTAGCTCAGCAGAAGGGGTCCAAAGAGGAGTTTTTAGGGTTTAAAATGTAACACAGTATGGTGATGTAATGATTCTTACAGGCTGGATGTAAATGCTATAGGATTTGTATCTTGGACTAGATTGGTTAGTGAGAATTAGAATGTTCAACAGAGAAGAAGATTTATTGTATTGTAGCGGGAACCTCGCTCTCTTACGCTCTTCCCCTCTTACTCTCTCCCCCTCTCATCCTCTCTGCCCCTCTCTCCTCCCGGGCCTGCTCCGAGCTGTGCCTGGCAGCTCCAAGCAGGGCCCTGCACCCAGGCCCTTTGCAATGAGCCGCAGGTTCCACGGCCTGGCTGCAGAGATCTCTCGTCTCCGTCCGTCCCGACCGTCCCACCCCCCAGTGCTCCTGCAGAAGGGGAGAAAGAAGGCATGGAGTTTCCAGGAGTATCCAGATAAATCCACTTTGTTCTGGATCAATATGGAATTTTCATGAAGCAAAAGCATTAAGTGGAGGGCTCTTCACCCATTTCTTTTTTTACTAAAATTCTGTGAAAGATACTATTTTGGAGTGTAAAAATTTTCATGTTGAAAACATGAATGTGCTGAGAGAATTTGAAGTCTGGGCCAATGACAATTCACTGTTGAAAATCCAACTTTTCAAATTAAATGACCCAGGATGAAGTAGGAAACACAAGTCCTTCCCTTGAACCTTGATTTGCCTCTTCTAGCTCATTCCTGAAAGTGGTAGGCAAAGAGGATCCCACAGAAATCAGAGGAGCATCAGGGTCTATCCCTAAAAGGCAACTGTAGATGGGAAACAACTTGGGAATTAGAGGGACATCAATGAGCCACTTGTGAGTCCAGCTGTTAGTGAAGAGCCCTTTTCCAAAGAAATGACAGCTTCTCTCAAGGAAGCTGAGCAGCAGGACATTATGGCTCATGTAGCTGGCAGGTACAAACAGAGAAAGCAGGAAATTTCTGGAAATGAACCCTGTATTCACTGATCACAGCAGGATGAAGAACCCATTTTATCAGACTCTGGCTCTTAGTAAGAAAGGAAGAAAGCTCTATTTATTATATCAGGCCCAGCTGTTCATGGTCAGAGGTGGTATCAGCTGCTCAGCAGAAGGCACAGCTTTAACTCCAGCTCATCATGCCTGGAGGCAGCCCTGGAAGTGCTCCTGCACTTCAGCTGGTGCCAGGGCACAGGGACACCCGCACACCCTCCCTAGACCCCTGTATGCCATAAAACTAAAGGCATCTCCCCAGCCAACCATCCAATCCAGCACTTAGCACAGAGCATGTCACTGCCAGTGACATCTGCATGAAAAAATACAGAGAAAAGTGCAATTACAAAACATATTGGGGGCTCAATATAATACAGGAGAAATTCAGATTTTGGTACTTACCTTCATAAATGAGCATACCTACTAGCTCTTTTCCCTAAATTAATTCATGGTTGAACGTCTGCACTTTCCATAGCAGTGTCCTAAAATTCTTGCATTCATGCATTCCCAGCTAGCAGAGCTCTCACACAACCTGTTTTTTCTCTGAAGTGTATGGAAGGACTTAGTTCAGATGAACTGTGCTGCTTCCTCTGAAAGATATAAAATTATGGAAATAATATCTGCAAAGCCATAGGTTCTTTAAGGCAGGCCTCTGGTATGTAAAATAGGGAGTGTTTACATTAAGCATCATGTGCACATAAGATAACGATCAAACCATGTTCTTACCTTCATGAAAAATAGTTTTTGTGCTCTCAGATATGGCACAGCCAAATAAGGCCGAGCTCAGACACAAATGCGTTCCTCACCACACAAATGGCCAAACAAATGACAGCTGCCAGTGACACTTTTCCTGCGGTCCCGAGTGCCCCAAGCGCGGATCCAAGCGGCGTCTCACCTGCTCAGCTCTTTCCGGCCCGCGGATCCGAGCCCGTCCCGGAGCGTCAGGAGCAGGGATGGGAGCTCAGCAGCTCGGGCTCGATGCCGTGTGCTCCGCTCGGGGCTCCCGACAGCTCCTGCGGGGCCGGAGCAGCCCCGGGCAGCGGGAGCAGCTCCTGCTGCGGCAGCCGGGCAGCCTCTCCCCAGACACACAGGTGACTGCACACCCGTGCATTCAGGGCCAGCTCCATTCTGCTGCCCTGGGGCTGGCGCTCTCCACTGTGTTGCTGTTAGTGCACATTGGTGTGTTGGTCCTGGAAACACCCAGGAACAGGCAACTCTCAGGCGCACATTCTGCTCCCCGGGATGTGCTGCACAGTCCCTGCCTGTTCCAAACACCAATTTGGTTTTGTTCTGAGAGCTGTGTTTTCCATCTCAGTGTTTGACCAGCTGATTGCCCGCGTTGAT
Organism: Molothrus aeneus; assembly: GCF_037042795.1. Lineage (NCBI taxonomy): Eukaryota > Metazoa > Chordata > Aves > Passeriformes > Icteridae > Molothrus > Molothrus aeneus. The sequence goes on along the minus strand of NW_027099068.1, from coordinate 2,787,332 downwards.
TATTTTCATTCAGCATTTGTGGATTTCACACATTTGCAGTTGTGCTGACTGCTCCTTCCAGCTGCGCAAGGACAGCCAGTGTGGACCTTTTCCTATGTAAAATGCATTGTGTGAGGACTGTTGGGCTGGAGGGCCCTTCTGTAATGTTATTGCCCCAATTCCTTCTGCTGAGAAAGATAATTGGATTCAGGCAGTTAATCCATTTTGTAGATGCTGCAAAATCTAATCTGTGACAAACACATGATCAAGTATATGGGTATTGGTGTCAGTTCCTTTCTTCCTTCCCAAACTAGGAAAGCCATTTTTTCTAAAATCCTCTAGCAAATGGCTGTTCCATACTGGAACTTCTCAGCATTAAAAAATTGCATTGACATCTCTATAAAATATTTCTCTGAATTTTCTTTCTCTCTTTTAAACTCTCATTGCAATCTAGATGGAAACCAATGTTCAAATGGCAGAATTTCTCTGCCAGTCCAAATACAGCAATTTGCCTAAACGTAATTAAACTGAAGTTTGGTGCAAACCTACACAGGCCTATGTAGATAAGAAAAAGATGAATACTGATTATTCCTAGGCAGGATAGAGAAAAAATAACCTATGGTTAAATCACGTAATGTGATATATCATATTTATTTATTTATTAAATAATGAAATCTGTTTATTATTTTTATATATCATGTCGCGCTAAATCCTGGTTTATTGTTTTCCTATTAAAATGTCATTGGTGGATGAAATAAAGCAATGAGTCAAATTAAGAAAAAAAATTTTTGAATATTTTTCTGACAAGATTTTTTTAAGATTCAGAGGTAAATAACAATCATCTGATACAAGAAGTTGGTGAAACTGCATTTTGCCCTTTAGTCAGAATCTTTGATTAGCTCTATCCAGTGGTTTCTAGATCTGGCTGAAATGAAGTAGCTTTTTACAGATAATATATGGAAACTTTGAGGGAGAGATTAAAAAAAGGCATTGACAGATCCTGATATCTGATTTATTGGGGTATTTAGCCATGTGCATAAGCACATGAACTGCAGTGATCTGCGACAGGATTCATTTGCCTAAAGGATCTGGCTTAACTTGGAATGCACAATTTGGAAAGAAGATTCCATGGACATAGACAATGAAGTAAGCTTTAAAAACTTGACAACAGCAGAGGAGAACTAGTGAAAGCCTTACTCAGAAATGAATAGAGAATTTTCTTTTTTCTAAAATTATAAGAGCATATTTGTTTGTGCCTCACCTCTGCCAAATGCTTTCTGCAGTTCAGCACGGGGAGCCATCCTAGACCAAATCCAGACGCAGACGAATCTCTCAGATAATCACAGCTCACCCCCTCTGCTCCTCTGCCTCGGTGAGCTGCGGGAAGGCGTTGCTCCAACCCAGCTTGTTTTCCTTTGGAGGCCATTCCAGATTGTGAATCCAATGGCTATGTTTGGCAAAGGACATGTGCTCTGTGTCATGCCATGGTTGGCCATCTTGATCGATGTTATCAACAGGGCAATGATCGCTCTGAGGTGTCTTCCCAGGACTCGGGATAATGGTGATCATTGTGCTGGGTGCCTCTATTCATAAGCTAAGTGCTGATTGTTCTCCTGCTGCCTTCAGGAATTTCGGAATTTGAATAGACGTCTGCCTCTCGGGCTGCTTGTGGTAAGAGACTTGTTTGGATTTCACAATCTTGATGAAATACATGCTTCCCAACAGGCCTCCCGGAGCAACAGCTCTTTCCCACAGCAGGCAAGAGAACAACAAGGACGCTAGAGTAGGCTCTGTCTACATTTGGGCCTCTTTTGCCAAGAGAGAAATAGAAAGACGCTGCTGGAAATGCCCCTTGCTCTTCAACACTCTCAGCTTCCCTTGTGCCCAACAGCTCAAGCAGCATTTTCCTCTTCTCTTTCCTGCATTTTAGATCTAGATTCTTTTAAATGGCATGCCCTAATTCCCATGCCTTGGCTGAAGATGGTAGCCCAGCAGAGCTTCCACAAAGGGCCCCTTCCCTGTGGCAGCTCCCTGCTGAAGCAGCCCAGGAACAGCTGCTGGGCTCAGCAGCAAACCCTCCCTGCACTGGACTTTGTGCTGCATCGCCAAGGGAATCGCAGTCTTGGCACACCATCAAAGGGTCAAGTCACGCAGCCAAGGCCTCTAAGGGGGAGAATTGGGAGCGAAAGGTGCTTTCCTTCGCTCCTGGAGAGAGCCACCGAGTTGCTAGCAGTACTTCTGAGCATCTCCCCTCCAAGTCTGCAATTAGCAGCTTGTCTTGCTTGAAGCAGCAAGAGGAGGAAATGACAGACTCCAGTGCCGCGCACTCTCTCGGGGAGGGAAGGCAACCGCTGCAGGTTGCGGGGCAAATACTCTGCACCCGCCCCCCAGTACACAGATGCCCCCTTTTTAGCTGATGCTGCTGGCAGGACATTGACCAAAGCGGAGGCATCTTCATGGCCATTGTGTTCCCAAATAAACTCGGTCAGTGCTGCGGCATAAAGAGCAGAGTGAATCAAAAGCCGGGTGATGCCAGCCCCAGGAGAAACCTTTACTTACGAGTCAGCTGGGTCAGGTAGTAGCCAGAATAGACAACAGAAAAGACCGTGCAAACCGCGGCACAGACCTGCCCGATCATTTTGGCAGCGCTGTGCGGGTTTGCACGCTGAATGCCAGCCAAGGCAAAGCCCAGACTCCTCTCGGGGTGCAGGCCGTCTGCTGAGAACTCCTTGAGCACAAGGATCCTCCTGCAGGGAGCGAGCAGAAGAGCCGCTCTGGACAAGCAGGCCTTGCGTGCACCGGGGCAACGCTGTGCTGACAGCACTGTGACGTGGCACCGCTCCCCTGACCTCACAATAGCAGCTGTTCTATGGCTTCCTTGTGCCCAGCAAGGCAACCTTCTGTACAGCTGATGCGAAAGAAAAGCCTGGGAAGTTCTCCTCACTCATAAAGCAGCAGAAAATGTCCTCCCAGTCCATAAGGCAGTGCTCAAGGCGTCCCAGGGGAACTCAGAAAATGGGCCAACCCAAGCGGCATCCAAGGAATCCAAGCAAACGCGCCTTTTGGTCCCAAAAGCTTTGACTGAAAGCAAAACTCTGCTTCTTCTAGGTGGCATGGAAGCTGGTTCTGAAAAGTCTCACTTCTTCAATGACATTTAGGGGGAAAAAGAAGCAAAGATAATAAATTTCCAGGAGCATTTTAGGCTGCAGTCACTTCTCGAGCACGCGGGTGCGTGCTGACCTATGGAGGGGCTTGACAGCTGGCCTGCAAGCAAAGCTGAGTTCATAGAAGACATCCCAATTGATGGGTTTTGAGTGTATCCATAGCAAGGAAGAAGACAAGGCCGTCAGCATGGAAACCGATTAGTAAAGAGAGATGAAATTTTCGTAAGCTAGACTAGTGCCTAAGTAGATGTGTATACTTGCCTTATAAATTTCTGTAAAACTTTTGCCAATTCTATTGACGTTAATTGCTTTGCACCAATGGATATAAGAAGTTCTTGTGGTGTAGTCAGTGACTTAAGATCACGCTTTGTTAAGAGTGTAGAAGCTGGAGAACACGCAGAATAAAGAAAACTTTTTTCTTCTTGGACCCTGATCACGTGTGTATGTCACGTCCGGCCTAATGGTGACAGTTCCCCATCTCTGGGTCAAGAGACAAGTATTGTCTGACAGGTAGCTTGTCAACAAACTGGGAAAGAATTGAGTACCTGGGCATGCAGATTTCTGAAGGGAGGAAAGAAAAGTGTTGACAAGAATAAGCCTGAGTTTTAAACGCCTGAAAGAGTCAAAAATAACACGTTGTGGGATATTGTGCCAGATGTTCCACAGAGTTAAAACCAACCACAACTCATTAGTATCTGGACTTCCTTGCCCACTATGCTTAGAAATGTTGCTTGAAGGCACTTTGTATCTAAAGATGCAGTTCCTGTAGATGACTGTAGATGTAGATCAAAATCCTACCAAAAACTCCGTGTCAAAACCAGCAAGAGTGAGACTTTTGTCCTTGGCAGTAGCTTCCAGGTGCTCCTGGACATCGCCAGGCCTAGACACAAAGATGTGTATTCGGCGGAGGGAGAGAAGCCTTATGCTTAAAATAAATTCCATTTGTTCTGCTCTTAGCCAGAGCCAAGATGGGAATCCAAGTCTAGATCACAGGAGAAGATCACAGGAGCCTCAGCTTTTCCAGAGGAGGAAAAATACAAAGGCTAGTAAATTTGCCCTGGGTTGACAGGGGTTTTTTACAGATCCATAGACAAGTGATGAAGCTTAAAAGATGACAGCAGAGGAAAATCAACAGATATGCTGAAACTGAGTGAAGAGGAAGGAGACTTCAAATTAACTGAAAAGCTGCACCGAAAGCTTCTCTACTCTTTGCAGTTGCTTCAAGTTTAAAATGACAAACTCTAGCAGCACTTCCAACTTATTGTTCTTAATTCTAGATTAAAGACAATCAAAACTGTGTACTCCTGCTTAGAGTATGAAGTAAAGCACAGAAAGGCATTAGAGTAAGAAAAATTGTGTTTAGAAGGCTGAGGCAGCCTTAGGGCTAGGAGGAATGGGGAGGCGTGGAAATCAGGCCTGTGGGCACCAGTCAAGGAGCATCCAGTCCCTGAGCGGTCCCTCACAGAGGGTATCCCAGCAGATGGAGTCCAAATGGAGCCACAGCTCGGTGGGAAAAGTGCCGGGCTGCTGAGCCGTGCTTAGCAGGGGCTCCTGCATCAAATTGCTCCCTGACAGGTGCGGTATGCTGTGTGTGTGTGCCCAACAGCTGGCAAGAGCAGGCTGGCCCAGATGTGGGAAAAGGCCAAGGAGGCAGCAGAGTGGGAATGGGGCTGTGCAGGAGGCCTGGTGGTTGCACACAGCCGTGGGGGATCAGGCTGGCCCAGATGGTCCCTGGGGCTCTGGGCTGAAAAGGGGGGAAAAGAGAAGCAGGGAGGAAGGGCCAGATGCTGCTATGAGAATGCCATTCCATCCCATAGGTGACATAGTGAGAGGAGGCTGGGAACAAAATGGTCATTCCTGCTGATCACCCTGACATCTTCACGACAAGAGGCCCAGAAAGGAGTGCACATCTGCCTCCTGGTGTTGTCCTGAATGTGAGCTCATTACCTGGCGTTCATTACCCGCAAGTCTGGCAGCTTCCCGCGGGCATTCCACGCTTCAGGCAAGCAAAGCTGCTTACCTCACTATGTTCTTTGGGCCTCTGAAGGGGACCGTCCACTTAGCTACAGCTTGGCAAGGAAGGGAGTCTTACAACACTCTGGATATTTTAGACTTTTATTCTCACTCGGCCTGAAACAAAGTATCCCCTCGCTACTTCTCCATCTTCATCCTTCTGTCCTGCAGGTGGCCTGTTCAGGCCGACAGCTTGGAGCGCCTGCAGGCTCCAGTTCGGCTGCAGCGCAGCTTTTCCTCTCACAGCTTAATTCTTATTATGACAATTCTTTCATTTCTACTTCAAAGATACCTCAGAGCTTGCCTAAATTAACAACACTCTATTCTAAGCTAAACAATCCTCTATTATCTAAGATATCTACGTTCCATAGCCCTTAAATGGTGATCCCTATATATCCTAGTTCTTTTAAACTTTCATCTCTTGGAGAAAGAAAAAACAACTCAGCTTTAAATTGAACCTAGCACACACCTAACCAAACCTAACCTAACCTAACCTAACCTAACCTAACCTAACCTTACCTTACCTTACCTAACCTAACCAAACACCTAAACTGAGCAAATACGAAAAAAAATCACATTTCCTATCTATGGCACAGCTCCTCTTAATACTCAGGGGATGGCTGGAGCTCTGCCTAAAGATGACACATCCCCTTTTCCCTCCTCTGGGCTGGCGGAGCATAAGGGCCTCCTCAGGCGCAGGTGTCTCCTCTCCAGTCTTCCTGCACTTGCTTGGCTGAGATGATCAGAGCAGCCAGGCTGGAGGCAGGATCGCCTGAGGTCACAAAGGGATGCTGCCCAGAGGAAAAAGAACAAAGAAAGGAACTCTTACTTTCCAGAATCCCATCCTCACGGGCTCAAGCAGGATTCCCTGGCTACCAGGAAGACACACAAAGAGCACCGAGGGCAGCATGTCCCCCTGCGCCTTGCTGTGCTGGCAGCTGTCTGCGCCACGTGGCCCACACTCCTCCTCATGCCTTCATGCAGGTGTCCTCAGCTGACAGGGCTTTTTGCCCCTTTGCTTTTTCTTACCTGCAGGAGCTCCTGGGCAGACCAGCGCCTGTCCTCGTCAGCCTGCAGGCAGCAGCGGAGGAAGTCGCGCAGGAGAGCCCGAGTGGTGCCTGGGGTTCTGCAGTTTTGGGGGCCCGTTCCTTTCTATCAGTTCAAAAACCTACAGCACAAGGATGCAAGAGGACACTGCACCTGCTCCTTTGCTAGCCACAGCAGCTCTCTCCACACAGAGCCCTCTTGCTAAGCTGCACCTTACCCTGAGACGGGCTTCCCGCTCGTAAGGAGCTTCCCCTTCCACCATTTCCAGCCCCATGATGCCCAGGGACCAGATGTCCACTTTGGGGCCATAGGCTTCTCCTCTCACCACCTCCGGCGCCATCCAGCTGGGAGTGCCGACGCTGGAGCTGCGCTTGCTGCGCTCAGGGCTGAGCTGAGCACAGAGGCCAAAGTCACCTGAGGCCAAAAACAAAGCCTGTCAAAGCCAGCTCCCACTGGCAAAGCGGCCAAAACCATTGCCCACTCCAAGCCTGACCAGGCCTTGCTGAATCTAGCTGAAAAAGCAGCTGAGCTCTCCTTCCACGTGCCTGGAGCCAGGCAAATAATGCATCGGCCACATCCACAACACCCTCACCATTCACGCACTGGCCAAGCGGCGCTTCTGCCCCAGTGGCAGTCACCGAAATGCAAGCGCACGGCAGGTGCTGGAAATGCTGCAGCCCAGCAGGGATACCCACCCAACTTGACAGATCCATCCATGCCCACAAGGACCTTGTTGCTTTTGATGTCTCTGTGGATGACTTGGCGGGAATGAAGGAAATGCAGTCCTTGCAGGCACTGAGAGAGAAAAAGGAGGGAGGGAAAGTTAACGTACAGGATCGGATTTCATCCCACCAGAAAGGAAAGAGCTCGACGGGACTGACGGCTTTCTCAGGGAATTGTGAGCGAGGGCGCAGCATCATGGTGCTGTCACGAAGAAGAGCTTGCTGCTTCAACACTCTTGGAAGTTTTTTCTCGATTTCCAAGCAAAGGCATCCAAGCTCCCAAAAGTTCCGCCGGCCTTGGGTAGGAAGCGCGTCACCTTTGGCTGGGAGGCGGCACGGCAAATATTTTTGGGGAAGCCTAGTGGCAGCAGAGGAGGAAGCAGCACCTAAGAGCTGTTCCAGAATCTGTCGCCATGCGGGCTGCAATGCTATCCTTTGCAGCTGAGGACGGCTCTTTGCCCTTAGCTTGAAATTCTGCCACCTGCATGGCAAGGAATATAGGACAGACAGACAGGCTCCAGGCAAACATTCCCAGGCAAAGCTGAGAAGAGGAAGCAAGTGAAACCAAGCGAGTGAGCCAGCACCAGCGCCAGAGGACACACAGGATGGAAGAGTGCAAGAACAGAGCCTGAGGAGTGCGGGCACAGCGGCAGGCAGTTCACTTCCCATGCTCGCTCTTCTCCTATGTGTGTGGTGAGAAGAGCAGCAGCAGCAGCAGCAGCAAAAGAAAGGTGAGAGCAAGAAATCCCAGCTGTCCTTAACCTCCAGCTGGCAAGCAGCATCCTGGGCAGGCTTGGGGAAGCACAAGCGGGATCCCTCACCTCCCGACAGACAGCGCCTATCTGTCCTTCCTCCGGGTACACTGCGCTGAGCACATCAAACAAGTCCATGAACTCCATGGCCAGCCAGAGCTCTGCATCCACCAGGTAGCTGAAAGAAGAAAACCACGGCATGGAGAGACAGCAATGGGCACAGCCTCAGTCAGCCAGGGGCCCGAGCCAGGTTTTTGCAACTGCTCTCCAAGCTACGTGTGCCACAAGAGATTCATGATCACCAGCTCCAACTCCTCCCACGCTCTGGAGACCAGCAGAGAAATCACCACCAGCTCCCTTCTCTGCCAGTGACCAAAGGGCATCGTCTCTTCGGGCTTGCACTAGCTAAAGCTACATTGACATGAGAATAGGCCAACCTGTCTAAGTAGGTAACGATATTGGGACTCCTGTTGTCCCTCATGGCCAGGATTTCATTGGCAGCCAGCTCCTCGGACATCTCCTCCTCAAGCGACATGATCTTGATTGCCACCTGAAATGACATTGGCCACCATTTACCTTGAGAAGACGCCCCCTGCTCGAGATCACAAGCAGCACGGAGCGAGTGCTGCTGCAATGAGGCAGCGGGCTGGGCCAAAGTGCCTTGTCACTCGACAGCAGAGCTTAGCAGAAGCACCAAAGGCCATCCCAAATGCATTCTGCCTCCTGAGCCTAGAGTGTACTTCAGAGGAACAGCCTCTGCTGCAGACATGGAGCTGCCACCCAAACCTCCAGGCAGGGCTCACAGCAGCGGGGAAAGAGCTCCGGAGCTGCAAAATGGCATGGGGCTGTTGGCACTTTACCTGTTGTCCGCTGCTGGTGTCAAGGGCTTTATAAACAGCTCCAAAGCCCCTGGAAAGACAAAAGCAGCAGAAAGAGCCCTCAAATCCAGTCTCTGGGCAGCTTCTTCTCGCCTTTTGGGGCAAAATTCGGCATCAATCCCTTGGCACTGAAATCAAGCCTAGGCAGCAGATCTCCCCAGGCTGCCTGCACGCCTTCCTTAGAAAACGCCTGGCTGCGGCGTCTCTTCGGCCAGCAGCACGTCGGCCCGTGAGCCCTCTGCCCTGCGGGGCAGCCTGTCCAAGGAAACACTAAGGTGCAGCATGAAGACCAAGGGCCGCTGGAAATCTCCAAGGCACACACCCAGCCAGGTCATTTCCATACCTATGGGGAACTCTCCTCCTTGTGCGGGTGTGCATGCATGTGTGTGTCAAAAGAGTGACAACAATTAGAGTCAGAAGACTGTCCTTGAGAATCTGACATTTCTTGAGTGGCAAGGTGCTCTTTCAGGCCAGAAAGCGGCAGGGGCAGAGGGTTTCCCAGCTCCTGCTCCTCCTTGCTGCAAGCAAGACAATGCCAGCATCAACTTGTCTTTGATGAGGTGTGACTGTGGTCACAAGGGTTTTCAGGATGAAGAAGAGACGAGAATGTTGACTCCATGATCAGAAGGCTTGATTTATTATTTTATGATATATGTTACATTAAGACTATACTAAAAAGCAATAGAAAGGAAAAGTTTCTTCAGCAGCTAGCTAAGCTAAGAATAGAAAAGAATGAATAACAAGGATCTGTGTCTCAGACAGAGCAAGAGCCAGCTCTGCCATGAGTGGTCAAGAAATCCAAACACCCACAGGAGACCAATCACCTGTTGCATTCCACAGCAGCAGATAACCATTGTTTACTTTGGTTGCTGAACTGCAGCTTGTCACAAGGAAAAATCCTAAGAAAGGATTTTTCATGAAAGATGTCTGCGACATGTCACCTTTTTTTATTTAGTTAAATTAAAAGGAAAAAGTGTTTGTAATTTTCTCTGCTGTACTCATGCCGAAGAAAAAGACAAACACTTGACAGGTTATCTGTTGCCAATCAAACTCCACTCAAGTGCTCCTGTGGAATGCACTGGGAATTTCTTCACCTGTAGAACATAAAATTCTATCATATTACTAAAACAATTCTATAATATAAGAAAATGCAAAAACAATGCAAAGAAAATTCAAGTCCAAGCAGCTGAGTTTCAGGAAAAGTCCATGGCTTGAAGATGTTCCTCTTTGCCATATCTGAAAGTTTCTTTTGGTCCTGAAACAGGCTTGCTACAGAAAAAGGTCCATCAATATTTATCAAAAGTCCATTGACAGTCTTCAAACAATTTTGAGAAAATTAGAAAATTTCTGAAATGTCTTGCCACAGCCCTTCATTGAACAACTTGGGCTGAAGCCAATCCCTGGCTCCTCAATGCCTCTGAGCTGCTGCCAGCTCTTTCACCCTTTTTTATTCAATTTAATTTTTTTTTTTTTTTTTTTTTTTTTTTTTTTTTTTTTTTTTTTTTTTTGTCTTGTCAGAAAGAGCAGCAGCAGAGGAGCCAGAGAGAGGCCCCTGGGGGCCCTGGCCCATGTGGAAGGATCAGGAACCCCAGACCTGGCCCACAGAAAGGTGGCCCAGGACCAGAAGGGGGAAGCAAAGCCCCCAAACTCAACAGGAGGCTGGGAGGTGGCCCTGGCCCAAGCAACCAAGGCAGACAGCCCAGGCCCAGCCCCCGAGGCAGGCTCTGCATTGGCACAGACCCGCACCCTGCTGCCAGTACAATGGCAGAAGGGGTGACCAAACGCTTCCTTTCCCCAAAATCACCGAGGCATGCCGGCAATGGGAAGACAGAAGCTGTCCCGAGAAACTTCGTCTCGGGTCTGGGGATGTCCTTTCCCCACAGCAGACAAGCGATGCTCGCTTCCTGCTGTGCCCTCTGCCTCTGCAATGCAAATGCACCAGGTGTTCCTCCCATCTGCCTCACGGCACCACCTCCACCCCCTCTGGGCTGGGGACCAGGGGCAGAACTTTCGGGACCCACCTCCCCCTCGCCGCTGGGGCGCGCGAGGGGCGGCAGAGAGATTCGCATCCCCCAGGGGGAAAACCCGGACCAAACACCCCCCAACCCGCCAAGTATGCTGATCTTGAAAACAGGCAGCCGCGCTGCGCCCACAGCCAGCTGTCGGGCCATGCCTCCTCCACGGAAGGACAGGCTGACGCCCTCTTCCCCTGTCCCAGCTCCCCCCGTAGGGGCAGCCCCGGGACAACCCGAAAAACTCGGGGAGGAAGTCACGCTGGATGCAGGAGGCGCCTCTGCTGCTGCCGCCGGCTCCAAGGCAGCCTCTGACGCGGACATGGAGAACGGAGTCCCCGCAGGGGCGGGCAGCGGGGCCGCCTGGGGAGGCGGCGGGGGCGGCGGGGGCGGCACGGGGTCGGCAGCTTCTTCTGCGCCGGACTCTGACATCGGCCGCGGAACCGCAGTCGCAGAAGGCGGCGGGACGGCCGGGGGGAGCGGTGGATCGCTGTTGCCCAGCAACATCGGCGCAGCCGCGGGAAGCGGTGTCTCTGAGATAGATGCAGGCAGGAAAGCCGGCGGAACCACGGCCGGAGCGCCCACAGGCTCTGCTGGAGGGGCGGCCGCGGGACGGGCCGCGCGGGGAACCGCCCGCACCCGCGGGGCGGGTTGGGGCGGTGCCCGTGGCGCTGGCCGGGGCGGTGCCCGCGGCGCTGGCCGGGGCGGCGCCGCCCACTCCCATCCCCCCTGAGAGCAACGGGAGGGGGGAACAAACGGCTCCGTCTGAGCATGCTCCGAAGACGCAGTAAAAAAAACTTCGGCTGCGGGCGAAACTTCGCCCCCCCACTGTGGTTCAGGGGGGCTGGAAAGCAGCAGATCGTCCCCCTCCAAAGGGTCTTCCCCCGGAATTGGGGGGAACGGGGCTTTGCCCTTGCAGTTAGCAATCCAGGGAAAAACAGCTGCTCTCCGTTTCAAGACTAGAAAGAGCTTCAAAAAGGTTGGATAAATCGAGGGGCATCCGAACCCCCGGTATAAAAAGAATTGGAAAATGGAGCCCATACACTCCCAGACAAACACATCGAGGGCATATAGCACATTCGTAAAAAACCCAAAGAGCTTCGCCCATCGAAAAAACTCATAGAGATCTGTCTCCAACAGGAGAATTCTGTCCTCTTCACCCCATTTTTGCCAGAGGGCAATAAGTTTCTCCTCTGAAGGGGAGAATGGAACCTCATCCTCTAGGGGAGGAGTCCTCCAGATGAGCAGCCACAAACTATGAATGACCTCATCTTTAGGAGGGGAAAAACCAACAGTACCTTGTGACAGTGTCCAGGACTCTCTGGCTATCTGCACGGTTCTGCTGAGCTTTCCGGACATCTTCCTGGAGGCTTTTCAGAAGGTTCTCTTTGTGGTCAGCCTTGCTGTGAACTCTGTCCAAATTCGGATCTTCAGTTCTTCAGCTCCTGGCTAGAATCCACTTCTGTGGTCACTTGTGAAGCAACCATCAATGCCACACATTCGGGGTTTACCCAGTGCAGCAATGCTCCTCTGGTGGTCTCACCAAGTGATGATTGTCCTCCTCAGTCGGGGGTCACCAATTGTGACTGTGGTCACAAGGGTTTTCAGGATGAAGAAGAGACGAGAATGTTGACTCCATGATCAGAAGGCTTGATTTATTATTTTATGATATATGTTACATTAAGACTATACTAAAAAGCAATAGAAAGGAAAAGTTTCTTCAGCAGCTAGCTAAGCTAAGAATAGAAAAGAATGAATAACAAGGATCTGTGTCTCAGACAGAGCAAGAGCCAGCTCTGCCATGAGTGGTCAAGAAATCCAAACACCCACAGGAGACCAATCACCTGTTGCATTCCACAGCAGCAGATAACCATTGTTTACTTTGGTTGCTGAACTGCAGCTTGTCACAAGGAAAAATCCTAAGAAAGGATTTTTCATGAAAGATGTCTGCGACAATGAGGCCTTCGCATTGCTCTGACCCAGCAGTCCAGGCAGGCGACAGGAGGTAAAGCCAGAGCCTGACCGTGATTGGAGCTTGCCTGACTTCACGCTTGATATTGCACCAGCCAAAGACCTGGCCCACACTTTTGTAAAAGGAGCCGACACCACGCTTACCCTCGTCCCAGTTCTTCAAATGCCGTGTATTTGCTCATTGGCTGGCCCGGACTCACAATGCTCCCTGAAAGACAAAAGCAGCACAGGGCGCTCGCTCGCACACAGAGACGCCGCTCCCCACACCCTCCCAAAGGCAGCCCCGCTGCCAGCAGCTCTGGGCCCTTTGCGGTCCCCTGGCTTCCAGCTGCTGAGACCAGCAAGTGGGAGGGCCATCTTCTCCACCTTTCATCAGGTGGCCTTTCCCAGAAGGCCTTTATTTCTTTCAAGCGCAGCATCCCATGCCATAAGCCAAAATGATGAGACCTTAAGAAGAGGGCCCTAAGAGGTCACCAAGGGCCTTTGCAGCCTCTGCAGTCACACCCACCATCACTGGCGGGTCCACTGCCAGGGCCACAAAGTGTCTGAGCCACAGGAGGTGCAAGAACGGGAGCCCGAAAACAGCTGGGGCCAGAGAGCTCCCTGGGGCCTAGTCACTTGCTAGGTGCCAGCCTTCTGCTCAAGCAGAAACAATCTCTGCTTTTGTCTTTGGCACACAAGGCAGCCCAGGCAGAGCCAAGCCAGGCCCAGCAGCCCTCACAGGCAGCAGGAAGTCCCTGAGCGCTGCCGCGCTGCCTCAAAGCACAACAACAGCTTCTGCCGAGAGGCCTAAGCGCCTCTGAGACCGAGGGGCAACTTCTGGCACAGCCTACCCCCAGACACGCACACAACACACTGCTCTGGCAGACAAGAAATGCACCCGACTCACTCAGTGTCTTCTGGCCCTGCTCCTGCCTCTTCTCGTGCTGCTGGGCTGCGCTGCTGCAGGAAGTGCCAGCAGCGGGGGGCGAGCTGGCTGCTGCAGCCCACGCTGGTCCAGCGGCACCAGGTTGAATTGCAGAGCCTGTGTTGAGCTGGGACCAGAAAGGATTGCCCATCAGAAGGGTGCCTGGCACACATGCCCCACCGAGTGCACGGCCACAGCAAGGCCTTGGGAAGGTGCTGTCAGCCACCCCCAGGCCTCTCCAGCTGGGGCGTTTCCCATGTCCCCTTCTCAAAGGCAACTTGGCAAAAGCCCAAAGGCTACTTGGATCCAGCCCCTCAGGGCCACCTCCATGCTCCATGTTTTCAGCTTTTCTGCAAGACATTGTCAAGAAGAGATTGATGGGGCTGCCAAGATCCAGAAAGACATCAGAGCAGGGCCCCAGGGCCTTCTCGCTTTCCTCCTCCTGTCTTTCCCTGGACAATGAAATCAGGCCGCAACTGGCATGCAGTGCTCTGCTCAGAAGCCCGCAGCATGGCCCTTCTCTGATCTGTTTCACAGATTGCCCCTCTCCATGGCAGCCTTTAGGGAGCGGCCCTTCGGAGACGCCTTCCTGCCCTGCCCAGACCCACCCGCCCTTCACAATGTAGGGCTGCCAAGGATTCTCCTCTCCAAAGGCTGCTCTGACCGGCTGGAAGTGAAGCACAGCCTGAAGCTAATTAGTCCATGGAGAGGGCAGGTCCCCTCCAGGGGCCAGTGTCTGCCAGGTCCCCTGCAAGGCCGGCAACTGCGTTTTTGGGCCGCTCCGTCCGCTGACCACAGGCAGCCTGCACTGACAATGGGCACACGGGGCTGACTCCTACACTGAGAATCATTGAATGCTGCCTCCTGTCTGATGCCAAGAGACATTCTCGGGCCCTCTCAGCATCCCAGCTCAAATGCCAAACTTCAGAACCCATTGGCCAGGGCTCGCTGGTTTGAGAACAACAAGGACGCTAGAGTAGGCTCTGTCTACATTTGGGCCTCTTTTGCCAAGAGAGAAATAGAAAGACGCTGCTGGAAATGCCCCTTGCTCTTCAACACTCTCAGCTTCCCTTGTGCCCAACAGCTCAAGCAGCATTTTCCTCTTCTCTTTCTTCTCTTTCTTTTTCTTTTTAGATGTAGATTCTTTTAAATGGCATGCCCTAATTCCCATGCCTTGGCTGAAGATGGTAGCTCAGCAAAGCTTCCACAAAGGACCCTTTCCCTGTGGCAGCTCCCTGCTGAAGCAGCCCAGGAACAGCTGCTGGGCTCAGCAGCAAACCCTCCCTGCACTGGACTTTGTGCTGCATCGCCAAGGGAATCGCAGTCTTGGCACACCATCAAAGGGTCAAGTCACGCAGCCAAGGCCTCTAAGGGGCAGAATTGGGAGCGAAAGGTGCTTTCCTTCGCTCCTGGAGAGAGCCACCGAGTTGCTAGCAGTACTTCTGAGCATCTCCCCTCAGAGTCTGCAATTAGCAGCTTGTCTTGCTTGAAGCAGCAAGAGGCGGAAATGACAGACTCCAGTGCCGCGCACTCTCTCGGGGAGGGAAGGCAACCGCTGCAGGTTGCGGGGCAAATACTCTGCACCCGCCCCCCAGTACACAGATGCCCCCTTTTTAGCTGATGCTGCTGGCAGGACATTGACCAAAGCGGTGGCATCTTCATGGCCATTGTGTTCCCAAATAAACTCGGTCAGTGCTGCGGCATAAAGAGCAGAGTGAATCAAAAGCCGGGTGATGCCAGCCCCAGGAGAAACCTTTACTTATGAGTCAGCTGGGTCAGGTAGTAGCCAGAATAGACAACAGAAAAGACCGTGCAAACCGCGGCACAGACCTGCCCGATCATTTTGGCAGCACTGTGCGGGTTTGCACACTGAATGCCAGCCAAGGCAAAGCCCAGACTCCTCTCGGCGTGCAGGCCGTCTGCTGAGAACTCCTTGAGCACAAGGATCCTCCTGCAGGGAGCGAGCAGAAGAGCCGCTCTGGACAAGCAGGCCTTGCGTGCACCGGGGCAACGCTGTGCTGACAGCACTGTGACGTGGCACCGCTCCCCTGACCTCACAATAGCAGCTGTTCTATGGCTTCCTTGTGCCCAGCAAGGCAACCTTCTGTACAGCTGATGCGAAAGAAAAGCCTGGGAAGTTCTCCTCACTCATAAAGCAGCAGAAAATGTCCTCCCAGTCCATAAGGCAGTGCTCAAGGCGTCCCAGGGGAACTCAGAAAATGGGCCAACCCAAGCGGCATCCAAGGAATCCAAGCAAACGCGCCTTTTGGTCCCAAAAGCTTTGACTGAAAGCAAAACTCTGCTTCTTCTAGGTGGCATGGAAGCTGGTTCTGAAAAGTCTCACTTCTTCAATGACATTTAGGGGAAAAAAGAAGCAAAGATAATAAATTTCCAGGAGTATTTTAGGCTGCAGTCACTTCTCGAGCACGCGGGTGCGTGCTGACCTTTGCTCTGACTCGCTTTGGAGGCTGTCCTCCGTTTGTGTCAGGGAGACGCTTGCTTAGGTCTTGACGCAAATCTCGTCTGCTCCTGTTTGCTATTTCTCTGGCAACTGAAAGTCTCAGAACATCCCAAAGAGACGTGCGCTGATTCTTGGGCTTCCACACTTTTGTTGTGTCAGAGCTCTGGCAGTGGCCTGCAGCCCGCTGCTCTGCAATGGCCTGCAGATATTGAGCCCAAAGGAGGCCCCTTTGGAACAGTCCAAAGCAGCAGTGGGATAGATGTTTGCCCAAGCTCCATGCTCCCTGTAAGATTCCCTGCAGAAATTTGGATAGCCACATCCCAGTACAAATGCGATGCAGTCATTCCCTTCTCTGTCAAAATCTTGAGGCAGACCCTGGAGGCATCTTGAAAGTGGAACAAAATCCTGGGTGAGAGGGGGAATAAAGTGCACGCAACTCCTCTGCAAATCAACTCTGTTCACCTGTGGAATCATGAGCCTTGGCTTAGCTTTCTTTTGTGGTGACTCAGCACAGATATGTTGTCTGATGTTCGACAGGACCGTGTCTTTGAGAAGCTTTAGAATGGGCTCCTCAGACTTTGGGTTTATAGGATTGGATTGCAGTTCTGCCATGTGGAAGATCTGAAGAGCACATGTGAATAGGAAATAGGTTTGCCTTAGCATCCCAGGACATGTCAGCTATTTTTTATTTTGAAGAGATTTTTCACAAGTAGTGGTGACTTGAAGACATCCCAGGATTTGATTGCCCATTTGAGTCACATTATTGCAGGTTGACTTTTTAACCCAACACTTTCAAAACCAGGGATTACCCAAATGGATTTTCTCAAACTTCTACAAATTTCCCTTTGCTTTGTGAGCAAAGTTTCCTTACAGCTTTTTGATCAACTCACAGATCTTCTCATTTCCCCTACTTTGGCCTTAAGCACTAAAGCACCTCTTTTGGAAATGCAGCTAAAATGCAACCCTTTCTGCTACTTTGTGTAACTTTTCTTGCATGAGATGGAAATAGTCAGTTGTGCTCTGCTTTATAGCATATTTCATAATTGTAGGACTGAAAACAGACCACAGGAACTTCTCCCAGCATTAGAAAGTATGTAGAATAACATTATAAAGATGCCCTGGCAATATTCATTTTATGCTTTATATGTATCTTTATTAAATTTATACTTCAGAGTAAATGTTACCTTGCAGGATTTCAGATCAATTCTAGGAATTGATTTCCAGCAGTCTAATTTTCCTGTAAGACTGGACAGGGAAACGAATCATTTAGTTTCTAAATTTTCAAATGCTAAATTTCACTAAATTTTCAAATACACTCATGTTTCAGTATGTCCAGCTCTCTCAGTTGCTGAGGGTTGGACATTGATACATTTACTCAGATCCCTGGTGCTGAAAGCAGCCTGACTCATTTCATCTCCTCATGCCCTGGCTGAGCTCCCCTCTTTCCCCTCCCACCCATTGGCTTTTGTCTCCCACCAGCCCCCCTGTGAAGAGCCTGGCTCTGTGTTCTCCATCTCCTCCTCGCTGGCACTGCCAGGCTGGGATGAGGAGCCCCTCAGCCTTCCCTGCTCCAGGCTGGACAAGCCCAGCTCCCTCAGCCTCTGCTCACAGCCCAAGGGCTCCAGCCCCACCTTGGAGGCCCTTCCCAGGCCCTGCTCCAGCTGCCAGACATCTTTCCTGCCCTGGGGAACCCAACCCAGGCCACAGTGACCTGGATAATCCCCGTCCTTGATGTCCTGGTGACACAGCCCTGGCCCCTTGTCCCCTGTCAGGCTCTGGGGTGGATCCTGTGGAACATCCTTTGGTGGAGGCTGTGGCTCCAGGTGGGCCGGGGGGATCCCAGGGGACAGGGACCCTGCTGGGCATGGACAGCATTGGACTTGTTGGGAGAAACAGTGAGGGGGAGCTGGGGCAGAGTGAGCAACCCAGTGACCTGACACAGCCCTGCTGGGATGTCACACAGCCCCTCTGGGATGTCACAGCCTCCTCTGTGATGTCACAGCCCATTCTGTGATGTCACACAGCCCCTCTGGGATGTCACAGACCATTCTTTGATGTCACAGAGCTGCTCTCTGATGTCACAGACCATTCTCTGATGTCACAGAGCTGCTCTCTGATGTCACACCAGAGTCTGTGATGTCATAGTCTGCCCTGTGATGTCAGACCTCTGCCCTGTGATGTCACAGCTGGCTCTGTGATGTCACAGATGCAGTCTATGATGCCACAGCTGCTCGATGACCTCACATGATCCACTCTGTGATGTCACAGCCCACTCTGTGACCTCATGTTACCAGATGATAAATTGTCTCCACCAGCTGAGCTGACACCTGGAGATTGTTCTCCACAACCCCAGGCCTGTGGAGACCACTCAATGCCCATTGTGTGAGAAGGAGAACTGGAAGTTCAGCAGCCTCAGTGTCCTGCCAGCTCAGCCAGGCCCACGGGAACATTGGGCTCCACGAGCACCAGGGATGAGCAGAGAGATGCCCAGGACAGAAGAACACATGGGTTAAGAGGAGGGGAAATATGTTAATGATTTTGGGGAAATGATTATCACATGTGTGAAAAAGAATAGAAAATCACCAAATTTGCAGATGACACCAAGCTGGGTGTGAGTGTGGATCTGCTGGAGGGTAGGAGGGCTCTGCACAGGGCCCTGGACAGGCTGGATCCAGGACCCAATTCCAACAAGGTGAGGTTGAACAAGTCCAAGTGCCGGGTCCTGCACTTTGGCCACAACAACCCCTGCAGCTCTACAGGCTGGGGACAGAGGGGCTGGAGAGCAGCCAGGCAGAAAGGGACCTGCAGGGACAGATGGACAGCAGGCTGGACATGAGCAGCCGTGTGCCCAGGTGGCCAAGAAGGCCAATGGCTCCTGGCCTGGCTCAGGAATGGTGTGGCCAGCAGGAGCAGGGCAGGGATTGTTCCCCTGTGCTCAGCACTGCTTGGGCAGCACCTCGAGTGCTGTTTGCAGTTCTGGGGCCCCCAATTTAGGAAGGACATGGAGGGGCTGGAGCGTGTCCAGAGAAGGGCAACAAGGCTGGGGAGGGGTCTGGAACACAAGAGCTTTGAGGAGCAGCTGAGGGAGCTGGGCTTGTTTATCCTGGAGAAGAGGAGGCCCAGGGGAGACAAGGCCGTGTCAGGGTACAGGTTGGACTTGATGATCTCCATGGCCTGTTCCAGCCTTGCTGATTCTGGGATTCTCTGAAAGAACCCTTGGAGCAGCTGCAGGATGAGCCCTGGGCCTCCTCTTGAGGAGCTCCAGCAGCCCAGGTCCCTCAGCTTCTCCTGGCAGCCCCAGAGCCCATCCTGTCAGTCGTGCAGAGCCTGTGCAGCTCCTCCTCACTGCCCAGAACAGGGAGCCCCAGAGGCAGACACAGCAGCCCAGATGTGCCCCCCTGGCCTGGGGTGCCTCTGGCAAGGGAGCAGCAGCAGGCACTGCAGGAGCCTGCAGACAATTCCTGCAGCACTTGTAGGATGATCCTGCTGCCCAAGGGACGTTCCCATGGGGCCAAGTCAGGAACTGCAATGGGCAGTGGGGCCAGAGAGGAAAGGGCAAACAGGGATGGGCTGTTTGCAGGGGAGGGAACGGGGGTGGGCAATGGGAGGAAATTTGCACAAGGAAAGACTAAAGAAAGTAAAGGTGAAGCCAAGGAAATGCTCAGGGCAGTTTGGGGGTGGCTGCCAGGCAGCCCTGGCTCTGAGCAACAGCGTCTGCAGTGGCACAGGAAACTCCCAGCTGATGGGAACAAACTTTCTGGCTGAGTGCAGATGCCAGGACAAAGCTGAGTGGTTTCCCTGGTGTCCCCCAGCCCTTGCTGGCCCCAGGGCTGATGGCATTTGTGCTCCCTCAGGTTCATGTCCCCACAGCAACAGCATGGGGGTGCTCCCCCTGCTGTGGGCAATGCAAACAGGGGCTGCTGAGCCAGTGCTGCCGTGTCTGTGCCTGCAAGGATGGGGCACCTGTGTGAGCTGGGGGAGAGGCCAGGGCTGCAGAGGGGGGATGTTGTTGGCAGCTGCATGAGGACGCTCTGGGACGCTGCCCTGGGCTGTGCAGCGCACTGGGGATGGATCAGCCCCTGCTCTGCTGCTCCTTCCCGTCTGCCCCAGGGCCCTTGCAGAGCCCCAGGTGTTGCTGCCCTCAGCTGCCATGGCAACCCTCAGGACAAAGCAGTGCCAGGGCTGTTCCAGGTACAATTGCAGTGACACTCGTTGGTGCCACCAGGTGCCACGGCAACCAATGCCCGGAGCCGTTGTGATGGCTGGTGGCCATGGAAAGCTGCCCTGGGCCCCTTGCTCAGGGCTGCTGTCAGTGCCCAGAGCCAGAGGGGATCCCTTGCTGGGGGCTGTGCCATGGCCACCTGCCCTGTGCCGCGCTGGCCGCTCAGGCACCAGGAACCAGCAGCCAAGGGCACTGCCAGGGCCAAAGGCCAGGTCAGCCAGACAGAAAGGGGCAGGGCTGGGCACTGTTTCCATGGCAACCGGCACTGGGGGGGACACCTGGGTCACCTGGCCTGGCAGTTGCCATGGAAACCCCTGGCAGGCACTGAGGGCACAGCCCCTGGCACTGAGACACTGCTGGGCCGGGTGCTGAGCACAGGGCTGAGCACGCAGAGATGGTTTTGTTCTTGCTGAGCTGCAGCACAGCCAAGGCCTGTCCTGCCCCTCGTCCAGCCACGCTGGGGAGGGGCTGGGGCTGCGGGGGAGCTTGGCAGGGACACAGCCAGGACAGGTGACCCCAACTGACCCCGGGCATAGCCCAGACCACAGGACATCATGCTCAGGGTATGAAGGGGGGGAACAAGGAGGAAGGGGGGAATTTTGGAGCGAGGGCTTTTGCCTTCCCAGGTAACGCTTAGGCAAGAGGGGGCCCTGTTTCACCAGTGGGCAGGGTCACTACCAAAGACACAGACACCAGCTTAAGGAATTGTGTCATTTATATCATGCACAGCTGCAAAGAATTACAAAAGGATAAGCTCAGCAAAGCACATCATCATTAGCAAAGAATTACAAAAGAAGCTCAGCAATCCATCCAGTCATGACTACCAAAGATTGCCTGCAGTGATTAAAGAAAGATCCATCAGCAGTTCCCCTCAGATTTTACCATCACCCAGACCCACACATCAGCTGGGGAAGCCAAGGACTGCAGAGCCACTCCCAGACACTGGGAATTCCTGCAGGTGCCTCCACCTCTGCAGGCAAGGAGGCTCCAAGCCCACTGGGAGAGGACACAGCTTTTCCACTGTTAAACAAACAAGCTGACATCACTGCTCCTGTGGCAACATCTGGTTTCATTCTCCTCATTGGTTCCTCCCAAAGCCTGGCCAGGGCTCAAGGAGGAACCAAGGGAGTTGACTTTGATCCTTCAGCCCCAAACAAGGCCAGATGGGGCCGGGTCTGGTTTCTCAATACAGAAAGATAAATCCATGTTTTATCAAGGAACACATGCACTGATCATGTTGTTAATAATGCTTCCTTAAGGAGTGAATACAAATACAACATTTGGTTGGAAGGTTCATCTAGAGGTGAACTTTGCCTCAGGGCCTGTTCAGGCCTTGGGACTTTGATCGGTCCTGGGACCTACAATGAGCTACAACCTTCCTAACCATTCTTTCAATAACACAGTTTAGATTGAGATATTAGGCATAAAGGCATATCCTCTTGTGCTTCAATTAAGTGCTGTTTAATTGCATTACTCTGAGCTATTCACCTTCCTTTTAAAACATGCCTAAATAGTTGCTGGTATTCTCTGTTATTTATCAAATGCCTCTCTGTTCTAGAGACTGCCTCTTTTAAGACAAGTCCCAATACTCCACTTCCCAGCACAAATCATCACAACAACTCTAACATGGAATGTCAGAGTGCACACCAAGTGCACAGGCTGCAATGATGACAGGCACTGCTACCAATGCATGTCACAGCAGCCTCCACTTTGGCAGCCATGAAGCCAATCCCAGCAAGAAGAATTTTCTTCTTTCTGCCACTCTTCTACTGCTCTTTGTGTCAAGGTGATTGCTGACTGTTGGCCTTCAAACCCATCGCTGAGAGCAGTGCAACATTCCTGTCCCATGAGAGCCCAGGCTCCTCCTTGGCCAGCAGGCAGATCATCCAAGGCCATGGGGTTCTGTGGAGTCCCCAGTTGTGTTTGTTGGAGCTCACAGGATGTGCTATTGGACATTTTAACAGCATCATTTGCTACTTCTTCTAATCATCCATTCAGCTTATTCCTGTCAACTCCACACGATGGGGCAGCACACATGGGCCACAGGGTGAACCAGAATCTTTTGCTTGCTGAAAGCCAAGGCATTCCTTGGGGGGAAAATGTTCTCTGGGCCCCAACTCTTCCTTGTGGTTGATCCTGAAGGACCCAAAATGGTGGCCCTGCAGCCAAGAGTGGTGTGACACTGACACCGAGCAGCTCCAGCAGCCCAAGTTCTACTGACATTGGCAGTGATGCAAAAGCACAGAAATCCTCTCACACTGTGGCCTCTGGAACTAGAACAGGCTTTGGTTTCTCCTGAAGGCAAATCTTAAGGAATCCTGTCCAAGTGATCATGGTATTCCTGTGTTCTCTTTAACTGTCCCTTCCCTGACAGTGACGAGTCAGAGCCCGTGGACAGAGTTCTGGCCACCCCACAGGGTGGGCCCTCCAAGGGAGCCCCATTCCTGCCAACTCCAGCTGAGAACACACCCAGCAGTTGGTGACATGCAGCACTTTGCCTACCCTGATCTTTACATTTTCATAGCTCATCATTACATTTTGATGACTAACCCCTTGGTGAAACACTAGAGGTGTTTGTGGCAGACAAAGATTCTGGCTGACTATCAAGGTACACCTTACAGACATCAGTAGTACTTTAGTGACACCGTTCTTCATTCTTTTTTCTCAATCTCATTCACATTAGGAACAAGAATTCTGTTGTCCATGGAGCTGGCACCTTTTTAATTCCAGAATAATGCCCCCAGGCCCTTTGCTGTTCAGCTTTACCATGTTGTCTGTGGCTAACAAGGCTTGGGGGGCCCTTTCCCCTCTGGCTGGAAGGGGCCGGGTCCCAGCCCCTGAGGGGCACCCAGGCTCCTGGATGCAATTCCTGTGCAAGTCCCTCAGTGTCACAGCAGCCTTCACATGGAGCCCCGTGGATCAGAGCATTTCCCAAAGGGGCCCTTGGGGCAAACAGGCAGATCTGGTCTGGCAGCATGTGTAAAACAATATCCTGTCAGATCTACTTGTTCTCACACACAATCCTTGGCTGCAGGGACACATTCCCCTTGTTCCAGCCCAGGTTTCAGGACTCAGAGTTGTCTTTCCCAGGAGCTGCTCCTTCAGCTGCCTCGGGAGGGCCTTTTGGCCTCTGGACCCACACTCTGGCTCCATTATTAGGGCTGCTGGATCCACACCCTTTATCTCCACAAACAGTGGTGACTGGAGCTGGATCTCCTTTTTTCACAGTTGTTCTTAAAATTGCAATATTGATAATTGTGCTACCCTGTCATGGGGTTGAATAATCCAATCTTGTTCACTATTGTTTAACAGAATTACTGTAATTTCTCCTGGATATTCTGCATCAATTCCTCCTGCCATGACAGGAACACTTTGCAAGGCCAAGCTCCAAGGGAGCAGTTACCAAAGCAAAGTGTTCTGGAGGAATCTGAATTCCTGTTGCAGAATTGATAGCTCTCATTTGCTTTGAATTTATCCTAATTAATTCCAATGCATGAAGGCCCAGCCCTGCAGCCTCTGGGCTGGCCCTGCCAGGGGCCATCACAGCCAGAACAATTTCCCAGGCAGCCCAAGTCTCACTGCCCATGGTTGGATTTGCAAACTGGGGGCAGCCGTGCACAGCCAGGGGGTTCCCATTTCCCCCGTGGGCCATTGTTGAGGGCATGGGGCACATCTGGGAGATGGGTTCTCCATGGGAAAAGGTTCCCATCTCCTCATTTTTCCAAATGCTCTTTTAACAACCCCTTCACCCGTGCAACCAATCCTGCAGCTTGTGCATAGTCTGGTACATGAAAAACCCTGCAGGCTTAATCACTGTATTTTTCACAGGAACAGACAAAGCATTCTGCATCACAGTATCAGCACACCCTGTAAAAATCACCAATTTCCTCCCTTCCTCCTTTTTTCATTGTATACAATCTCACAAAGTTGACCATTGACATTAGGGTCCTGGCCAATCCTGTTCTGTAGGGTATTTAGTGTTACATCCCTGAGCAGCCAAAGCTACCAAATTAGTAATGTCAGCACTATTTCACATTATTCCTATTTTTTATGTAGATATTGATATAGACATATCGAAATATAGATACATATTAAAAAGATATAACTACATATATAAATATATATATTAATGTCTTATACTATAAATAAGTATATAATGATACAATATATCAATATTTCACTTGCACAAATGCATCTGAGCTCAAGAAATAAACCTTCTTCTGTTGCTCCATGTGGGAGCATTCCAACAATAATTGTTCCTTCTGAAGGTGCTGTTTCCTATGTACTCTCAACAAATTCATCTTTGTCTGCCCAAACCCACAAGGTCTTTTCCTTTTCCATATGCAACTTTTGGATGCATTTGAAGACATCCAGGGCTGCAGCTTCTTTTACCCGACTGCCCCACTGCTCACATGGAGCTCCGACCTCAGCCCACTCCAGAGCCAGGGAACTCCAGGGAAGGGCTTCCCATCTGGGAATTTCTGATGGCACTGATTCCTCACATTGACATTGAACAAGTAACATTTTGCTGGGATCTGGCCAGACTGTGCCAGTTTTGTTTCACCAGTGGGCAAAGTCAGCACCAAAGACACAGACTCCAACTGAAGGAATCAGTGTCATTTCCTGCAGCTCACAGCAGCAAAGAATCACAAAAGGAGCAGCTCAGCAATGCACCCAATCATCCCCACCAAAGATTGCCTGCAGTGATTAAGAAAGATCCAGCAGCATTTACCCTCAGCCTTTACCATGCCCCAGATGCACACAGCAGCTGGGGAAGCTGTCACAGCCAAGGGCTGCAGAGCCACTCCTGGGCACTGGCAATTCCTGCAGGGGCCTCCAGCCCCAGCTGAGGCTCCAACCCCGCTGGGAGAGGGCCCAGCTCTGACAGTGCTGAATGAACAAACTGACAGCACTGCTAGTGTGGCAACATCTGGTTTCATCCTCCTCTTGGGCCCCTCCCAAAGCCTGGCCAGGGCTCAGGGAGGAACCAAGGGAGCTGACTTTGACCATACAGCCCCAAACAAGGCCAGATGTCAGATTTCATGGCCTTGTCTGGCTTCTAAATACAGAAAGCTCAATACATGGTTCACTAAGGAGTGGCTGCATCTATCACAGTGCTAATGACCATGCATATTTCATTAGGGAGCAGATACAAAGATAACCTTTGCTTGGAAGGTTCATCCAGAGGCCACCTTTGGCTCAGGGCCTGCTGTTCAGGCCTCACTCAGGGCTGGTGTCCAGGCCTTGGCACTTCAGGGACGTGCTTTAGTGCTGGGCTTGGCACTGCTGGGTGAGCGGCTGCACTGGGTGAGCTCAGAGGGCTTTTCCAACAGAAAGGATTCTGTGATTCCATGATTCTATCCACTGCCTTCAGCTGGGGCTATTTTAGCAGCATTACTTTGCTCCAAAAGTTCCCTCTTGCCGAGCTCCTGTGGCCTGAGGCTTCATCTCCTTCAGCTCCTGGTGCTGAGCTGCTCATGCTGAACGAGACGACTCGGAGAGAAGAACACAGTCCATCCAAATCCTTCTGGGACACGCAGAGGGGAGGCTGTGCAAACAGGAGCATTGGTTGCTGTGGCCTCCTCTCTGCCCTTCACGCCTTTCAGTGCTTGGAACCAGCCAAGAACTTTCTCCAAGAGTGCAACGGAGCAGCTGTTCCTGCTCCCGGGCCTGGCTCTTCCCAGTCTCTGCCCTTGCCTGGTTCTGTCCCTCTTGCTGTGCCCTCTCTTCCCCCAGGGCTCGCTGGCTGCTGCCCAGGACTGTGGCACTGGCCCAGATCCAGTGCTCCAGAGCCTCCTTTCTGTGCCCTTGGAGCTGCCTGGGCACAGCAGCCTTTTCCATCTGCAAGCTCCCCATGGACAGGGAGTGCCCAGCTCCGTTCCTTGCACAGCCTCCAGGAGCCCAGGGCTGCCATCTCAAGTCCCTGCTGGCACTGGGGGCTCCCAGGTGCCTCAGGCTGCTGTGACACCGCTGCACACGGGAGGGAACAGGGGCAGGGGCTGTGCTGAAAGTCAGCTCCATCTGCTGCTGCTGCTGCTGCTGCTGCTGCTGTGGGGTCATTTGTGCAGCCCTGGCCCAGAGTCAGGGATCAGATGCTGCCAGTCTCTTCCAGCCCTGGCTGCTCAGAGGTTGGGCCTTGGAGCCTCAGGTGGCCAAAGGCAGCTGCTGCTGGTCCCTCTGTGTGCCCGTGTTCAGCAGTGCTGCTCCATCAGTCTGTGCCCAGCAATGGGGAAAAGGCTCAGCCCTGCAGGGCCAGGAGCTGCCGGGCTCTGCCTGAGCAGCTCAGCCAGCAGGAAGGGAGCTGCTCCACACGGGAATCAGGAGCAAAGGACACTCCTTTTGTAGGACATGTTTTCTGTTAAAAAAAAAAGACAAAGAAATTAATAAATCACAGAAGAGAATGTGAAAGATAAAAACAAAACCCAAGTGTGTAAAGAAAAATAGTGCATAACTTTGGATTAAGAGGTAACTGATCTTTCTTAAAAAGAGAACTCAGGTATTTATTTTGTAAATGTGATAATGGCATGGATCCATCTTACTGGCCTCAGTAACCTTTTTAAAAAAGATTTTGGGGTTTGTTTCCAATACTGCAATTTTGAATTGTGGTGAAATTGGTGTGAAGGAAGAAGAAATTGCTTTGTGCCCTGCCAGCTCCAAGCAGGATTGGGAATCTAAACTCTGTCAAAGCCCAAATCCTTGAGAAGATGACCTTCCTTCTCAGCCTGGGAATGAGCTGCACGTTCCCTTTGAAACTGTCAGGGATTTCTTAGAGTCACAAAGTCCCACTGACAGCTTTTTGCTCTGGTTTGGCAGTGCAGAAGGGCAATTCTCCATCCATCAGCTCCAGACTGCACTGCCTCAGGAGCATGGCCCACTCACCAGCTTTGGCCCACTCGTGGCACTTCTAGAGGAGGAAGAAAGTGCAATTGCACAATTCCAGCCAACCAAGAGGGAAGAATGGGACAGACAAAACACCCTGTGCAGATCCAGGCGTTCAGCTGGGACTGTGGAGAGTTTGGGTCCTTGCCAGTTGGATGTGTGTCCCCAGCTGCAATCTCTGGGCCTGCAGCAGAGTCTCACTCACCTGCCAAAGCAGAAAGCTCAGGCGCTGTGCTCGCAATGGGCTCATCTGATGCAAAGCTGTCAGAGCAATGTGAGGGCAGAGCCAGCCCAGCTGGGCCCAGGGCTGAGCCCAGCAGAGCCCTGGCAGAGCCCAGAGCAGCCTCAGCACCCGCAGAGCCCAGCTGCAAGGAGAGAAAGCAGAAAGTGCCCGTCAGCTGAGGGCTCCTGTGCCCTTGTGCCAAGGCCTGCGGTGCCCAGGCCATGCTGGCTGTGCCCAGAGCTGTGCCCAGAGCTGCCCATCCCTGCTGCCTTTGGCAGCAGAGCAGGAGGACAGGACATGTGCCCAGGCTGCAGCCAGCCAGGGCACATGCAGCCCTCAGCAGCTGCCCAGAGCAGGATGCTCCTGTGCTCGCTGCCATCTCCCAAAAGCTCTGATCCCACCCTGCCAAGCACACAGGGACCCACCTCACGCCACCCACGGCTGGAAGAAAAGCTGCTCCCAAACCATGTCCACAGCCTTCTCCAAGAGCACGGCCCATCCACACCACAGCTGCTCCCAAGCACCTCCCCATCCACACTGGACCACCTCGAACGCTTCCTCTGGAAAAACAAACAACACGTTCTTGAAAAGAGATTAGAGACAAAAAGGGAAAACAAGAAAAACAGTAAAAACTCTTATCTCTGTCAGGGCCTTGAGGAAGGCCCAACTCCTACATGGCGGGGAAAAACCCAGCCATGGCTGAGGGAAGCCCACTCTTTCTCTCTTCCCCTCTGCACTGCCCCCCAAAATCACGGTGGTCCCAAAGCAAACAAGGGCTGCTTATGGCCTCTGACAGCCAATTGCTCAGGGCTCGCCAGCGCCCCAGCCCCTCAGGCTCTGCCCCAGCCCGGCCAAGCTGCCCGGCAGCAGCTCCAGAGCAGCCCCATCCAGAGGCACCTGGGAGCCCTCAGCAAGGCAGGCAGCAGCACACGGGCAGGAGGACACGGATGGCGCTTCCTGCCTGGCACAGGGCTTGTGGCCATCTCCAGGCACCGCTCTGGCAGGGATCCCCGCAGCTCCGGCACTGCCCAGCCGCTCTGGCGGCACCACAAAGGCTTCAGCAGAACCACCACAGGCCAAGGGGCTTCTGGCCATTTCCCCTTGCCCACTGCACGCCTGGGCAGCTGGCTGAGCACAAGCACCCTTTTCCCCTTCATGGCTCCACCACCCCTCAGCCTGCTGTGCTGCTGAGCACAAGCACCCTTTTCATCCTTTCCTGCCTCTTGCCCTGCACACCCTGGGCAGCAAAGAACAGCTCCTGGCAGTCTGTATATCATAACACATTCTAGAATTGAGGTATTTACAGTAATCTATAATAATATATATCATTATAATATACTCTAGAATTTATTTATTACAATATAGACAAAAAACGGAAAAGAAGAAAAGAAAAATCTTGAAGAAAAAGAAAATTACCCCTGGCTCAGGTTGCCCCAACAAAGACAGCCTCCCAGATCAGCTCTCCTCCTCAGTCATCCGGCAGAGCAGGCAGCCGAGCCCCGACAGGCGAGGCCGAGTCCTCCATGCCCTGCACAGCTGATCTTGCAGCCTCTGCATGGTGGAATATCGCCCACGCTGTATTGCCAGGAGGACATGCAGTGTTTCAAGTGCCAGCGCTGACACGGCACTGCTCCTGTCCTTCGTCAGGCGTTCCAGGGCTGCAAGAAAGAGGAACAGAGCCACGGTCAGAGCCGGATCCGCGGGGAGCCCAGGAGAGCCCCCTGCAAGGGCCATCGCAGCCGGCTCTTGCCATGGGCAGGAGGGAGCAGGGAGCAAGGGGATCAGGCCGAAGCTGCTGGCCACCAATGGCCCACGTGGCCCTGAAAGCTCAGTGTGCTCTGGCCACGGGAGCAGAGCCCTCCACAGCCGGGGCAGGGCTTGCAGCTCTCCCCCCGGCAGCCCGCGCTGCCAGCCCGCTGCCCTCACTCACCTCTGCAGATCAGCTGCAGCTCTTGCTGCTGCCCCCTCAGGCGCCGCCCGGCCATGCCTGTGAACACAGAGCCTGTCACGGCGCCAGCAGCACAGCTCCCTGCCGGCGGCGCTGCCGGCGCTGTGGCCACACGGGCTGCTGGCCCGGCAGGGCTCAGCCCGGCCCTTGCCGCATGCTGCCGCCCCAGGGCACGGCTGCCAGAGGGTGGCAGCAGCAATGCCCAGGCCAGGCGGGGCTCCACGGAGCCAGGCCCGGCTGGAGCTGCCGGGGCAGCAGGCAGGGCCGGGGCCGAGCTGCGGCGGGCCGGGGAGGGAGCCCGGGCTTGTGGCTCACCCATGAACCTGATGGCCGCCTCTCGCAGGGGCTCCTGTGGGCTCTCCAGGTAGCGCAGGGCCCGGCGCACGTGCTCGGCCGCTCGGCTCCTGTCCTCTGCCAGCTGCAGAGAGCGGCAGGAGGGAAGGGTTGGCGCGGGCTCAGCCCCTGGGCGGGCGCTGCCTGCGCCCAGCCCCGGCCTCCCCTGCCCACACAGCCCTGAGGCGCGGCCAGCAGCCGCTGGCCAAGGGCTCCCGAGGGGAGGGGGCAGCGGGCCGGCTGCTGCCCGGGGAGCCGCGGTGCCGGCCCGCAGCCCCGCCGGGCCGGGGCTCCATGGACACTCGGCTCGGGCCTACGGGAGCCTGGAGCAGAGCCCGCGCGGCCCAGGGAAGGCAGAGGCGTGTGGGGCGCAGGCTGGCGCCCCTGGTTGCAGCGCTGGGCAGGAGCGCAGCTGCCAGCCGCACTCGCTGAGCAGCACGGTCAGGGGGCTTCTGCAGCCTGAGGCTGGGGCTTGCAGGCCGTCCTTACCAGGCCCTCGCCGAACCTCCAGGTCTGACCCAGCTGCAGCATGTGTTGGAGATCCTTCCTGCGCAGGAATGTGGCTGAAGAATGCAGCGTTTCCCGGGAGTCCTGGAGAGCAGCAGAGACCTGGAGATGGCACCAGAGCCCAGGGCCCAGGACCCGCACAGGTCCCTGAACCAAGGCCAGGAGGAGGCTGCAGCCCACCAGGCGCCAGAGCAGGAGGCAGCCAAGCCCCCTGCCAGAGGGCCAGCGGCAGCCGGTGAGTCCTCACCTCTGCCACATGCTGGTTCTCATCATTGCAGTGGAAGAACAGAGGGAGCAGGCTCTGGTGCACGTATGACTTCAGGGCCTTTTTTTCCTCTTCCGGTGAAAAATACAGTATCTCTCGGAAGATGAACATGGAGCACGCCTGCACCTGGCTATCATCCTGTATGAAAGGAAGAAAAAGAGCCCTCAGCATCGGCTGCTTCACACCCATCTGGGCACAGGCCTGAAAATGCACAGGGCACAAAGTTTGCAGGCAGCAGCCAGTGGCCGTGGCTGGAGGCGCAGAGCCTTACGTTGTCAAAGAGCGGGAGGAGCGCCCCAGCCAGCTGCAGGGCGAGGGGGCTGGCTAGCGGGGCACCATTGCACAGGAACAAACGGCTGAGGAGAACCATGGTCATCCTAAGCATC
Organism: Molothrus aeneus; assembly: GCF_037042795.1. Taxonomy (NCBI): domain Eukaryota; kingdom Metazoa; phylum Chordata; class Aves; order Passeriformes; family Icteridae; genus Molothrus; species Molothrus aeneus. The sequence goes on along the minus strand of NW_027099068.1, from coordinate 2,756,663 downwards.
TTGCTGTCATTTTCCTGCAGCAGCTCCACGAGCCTTTCATGCAGGCTCCACATTCTTATTGCGGCCTGTGTGGAACACGAGTGTGTGAAACGCCATCCTGCTGCCGCAGGGCCCAGAGGCCAAAGGCCTGTGCCAAAGCACTGGAGCAGCTGGAGCGGGAGGCAGGAGAGCTGGGAGCAGCTGCCTCAGCGCCCCAAGGCCAGACAAGGCCAAGCGACTGCCTTCCCCAGCCCCACGCTGGCAGCACGGCTTCAGCCGCTGCCTTCTTCTCACCGAGACACTGGTGCCGAGCACCAGGAGGCCTCTGAGGGCCAAGCGACGCATCTCCCTGCACTCGCTCTGCAGGTTCTTGGACATGACCTCCAGGATGCTGTCACGGCATTCACTCAAGTTCAGGCAGTCCAGGATCTGAGAGGCACAAGGCCGGTGATGGGGGAGCCCCACAGGGCCGGGCCCAGGCAGCAGCACAGGGCGCGGGCACCATCCCGGGCAGCTGCGGCCACGAGAGGGCAGAGAGCCGGGAGGCAGCTCAGCCAGGCAGCGCTGGCCTTCAGGCTCACCTCCACAAGGAACGCCATGGCGGCCAAATCCCAGCATGGCGTGTCTTTCCTGAGCAGCCCCAGCAGGTGGAATGCAACTGCGGAACACGAGGCTTTGGATACGTGGTGCATTTCTCTGATAGGAGGAAATCGGAAGCAAAACCCTGAGGCAGCAGGGCTAAAGCTCTGCCAGAACTGACTCACAGTGGTCTGGCCTTTCTCCAGCACCCAGCAAGGGGGAGCCGGGCCCTCTGGGAGGTGGCTGTTCTTGGGCACGCCCCTCTCCCAGCCTTTTGCAGTCTCCTTGGCTGTCCCTTGGTGACAAGGCCTTGTGGCCCACGACCACGGGGCCCCACTGTGTGGGGCACCCTGGGCACAGGGCACATTTGCCAGGGGCAGTTGGGGAGCAGGGCGTCTCACCTGGCCAGCACGCCCACAGCACAGTGGTAGGTGTCAGCACAGAGCAGCGTGTCCCAGCCACGCTTGTCTTCCATTGCCACCACAACATCCTCATAGTGCAGTCGGCAGAGCAGGGCCTTCAGGGTCTGCTCTGCAAAGCTGTGTGCGAAGCAAAGCCCAGGTCACGCTGGGAGCACTGGCTCCTGCCCTGGGCACGTGGCAGGGACAGGAGGACTTGCATGGAGCACCTGTTGGGGTTGGTGGCAAGGCCGTGTTGCTGCTGGCATCCCTTCCAGAAGGTATCGGCCGCCTCTGGCATATCCAAGGTGCTGAAGAGCACTTGGAAGAGCAGATGCACAAAGAGGCGGGGGAAATGCACGGTCACCACATGTGGGACACAGGGCATCTGGAGGATCTTCCACATCACCACAGTTGCCTGCAAAGGACAGAGCAGCCTGAGCTCAGTGTCGAGGTGTCCATGTGGCAGGGCCCAAGCGTGGCAGGGAAAGGCCAGCGGAGACGCAGGGGGAGCACGGGGCCTGGTGGCTCTGAAGCTGCCCCTGGGCCAGGTTTCAGCCCAGCAGGGAGAGGCAGCGAGACACCGTGGTGGAGGGAGGATGGAGACCTGATGGAGAGGTGAGCTTGGGCTGAGCAAAGGCCAGTTGCAGAAACTCACAGCCAGGGCAAGGACAGCCGTGTGGTCCCCATCGGAGGTGCACGTGCTGTGCTCTGGCCAGTTGGCCAGCACGTCAAGGAGTACGAGCATGGCCGTCTCTGCAGTCCTGCACGAGCACATGATGGTCTTCCACATGGTGGTAGCAGCTCTGTGGGGTCAGAGCTCTGTCTCAGGGGGGTTTGGGACACAGCACTGTGGCCTGGGCCGCAGTGGGGAGCTGAGCTGGCTGCCAGCCCTGCCTCTGCCCACTGGCCCTCAGCACGCAGGCAGCCCAGCCCCGTGGGGACTGGCCCCTGAGGAGCAGGGAGGGAGCATGGCAGCACACTGGGGACTGGCAAAGGGAGGAGCCAGAGGGCCCTGGAATTCTCTGTCTGTCAGACCACTGGGACAGGCTGTACAGGGTGATGGGCTGCTGAGCCCTGAGCCTTGTGGGCACGTGGGCCCCGTACCTGTCACATGATGGGGCCACACACAGGAGAGCCATCACCACATCAGCGGGCAGTGCCTCTGTCAGATCCAGAAGGGGCCTGTACAGGTTGTACTCAGGAAACTCATTGGCCATGAGCCACTGGTGGATGTACCTCACCATGGCGGGCACCTGGAGAAGGCAGGGGAGACTTGGAAAGCTGCCAGAGGGAGTCATGTGCCCAGCTGCCCCAGAAACGTACTTCCCTTGCCACCACACTGCCATGGCCTCAAGGCTTACAGTGAGCAGCAGGTGGGGCTTGGGAGGCCAAGCAATTGCTGGGAGGATGGAAGGCAGGCCACAGGCTGCTTACTTGCTTTGGACTGGAAGGTCCCTCCTCCACAAGCATATCCAGCAGGGCAGCGCTGGTCTTGGTTTTGAAGATGGGAGGGTACGCTCTGACCACAGTGCCCATGACGCTGGTCTCTTCCTCTCGAATCCTCTTCATGAATTTGCACACCATCTGTAGCAGAAGGGCAAGAAGCCAGGGATGTTGCAATGAGTGCTCCACACACGGTGCTGGGCTGAGCAGGGACAGCAGGCCCAGCCCAGCTGGGGGTGGCTGCCGGTACCTGCGCTGTTCTTCGGAAGCGGCCACGGGTGCGTTCCTGCTCTTGTGTGCGCTCCAGGGCTGCATCTGGCAAAGAGCAAGCGCAACCAGAGCTGAGGGGCTGCGGGAGAGGCCGGAGAACACAGCCCAGCCCTGCGCTGCCCAGGCAGGGAGAGCCCCGGGATGCTCCAGGGGGATGGAGCATGGCCACTGCGGGGTGTCTGCCCAGCCCCTCTTCCGTCCTGTCCGTGGGCATTTTTCCAGGGCATGGCATGGCATGGCATGGCATGGCATGGCATGGCATGGCATGGCATGGCATGGCATGGCTCCAGCCCTGCAGCCCAGCTCTGCCACTCACCCTCCTGCGGTGGATGGAATGGCACCATCTCTTCCGTCTCCTGTGCTGGGGTAGCTCCAGGGCCTTCCTCCTCCTCCTCCACGCAGGCCAGCTTGGGCACTCTCGGGGCTCTCCGCTCCATGGCTGTTCCTGGCCCGCGCCCCAGCAGCGAACCCCGCCGGGGCCGCTCCTGCAGGGCCTGGTGCGCCTTCCCTGCGGGCGGGATGCGTCTCTCAGCGCTCGGCCCGGGGCCAGCAACGGCCCCCGAGCGCCCCTCAGCCGCCCCGGGCCGGCCATGCCCAGGCGTTCGCTCTTTGGAACGCGGCACGGGAGGCTCGGGGCCGGCGGCCGCGCTGCCGAGCGGCGGAGCTCGGGCCGGGGAAGCCGCAGCGGAGGCGGCGGGAGCGGCCGCGCCGCCTGTGTCCTCCGCGGGCCCCGGGAGGAGCCGGGGCCGGGGCCGGGGCCGGGGTCGGGGTCGGGACTGGACCCTGCCTCGGGCCCGGGGCCGGGCTCGGGCCAGGCGGAGCCGAAGGGCGGCGATGCCGCCCCCGCACCAGGAACTGATGCCCGCCCAGCAGCGCCACCGCCAGTACGGCCAGAACCGGGCGGAGGCGAGAGCGCGGCGGGACGGCCGGGGCCGGGCACGGGGCAGCCCCGCCCGGGGCCGGGGGCGGGCCGGGGGCATGGCCCGGCCCGGCAGGGGAGAGGGAGGCGGAGAAAGGAGAGGGACGCCGGGCAAGGGACCCCGAGAGAAGGGTGCCCGACAGCGGGGAAGGGAGAGAAAGAAAGAAAGAGAGAAAGAGAGAAAGATTTTTCTTTTCTATCTCCTTGTGCTTCCACTGCCGCTGCTGCTGCCGCTGCTGCTGCTGCCGCCGCTGCCGCCGCTGCAACTGAAGCACCGGGGACGTTCGTCCCCGTGTCCGTTCCCCGCTCGCCCCACGAGCCCCACGTTCGAGCCCCGCGCGCCCCGGGGACAGCCCCTGAGTCTGTCCAAACACGGGAACTTTGCAGCGGTGAGCCCAGATGCAGAGCCCTGACTCCTGCACACTGGCACAGCAATCCCCTCGCTTGCTGCTCTGCATTGTCCTTGCTGAGGGGCAGACACTGTCGGGCCACCTTCCCTTGGTGTAGGATTCCTACCTGACCCCAGCACTGCACTTACAGCTCCAGTGTTGCTTTCCCGTAAAAACAGGGGAAGGTAAACTGTGTGTGGCTCATGGTATTTTAGAGTGTCTAAAAATCACTAAGTCACCGATCTTAGAGGTGAGGTGCATCGGGAATTACATGGAAAAGGGGAGCATAGAAATAAATAGAGGAAAACATCTTGGATTGTTTCTTTCATTTTCATTTCACTTCTGGAAAGCTGTTTCAGTATTCCAGGAATCTTCTCCTGTCTGCTCTTCCCAAGAATCTCTCATGGAGAACAAGGTCAAGCTTCTGTCACAAGATTTGCCACCAGGAAATTATGCCACTGGTGAAATTTTCATGATGACTCTTTGTGCTGGTTTAGGGCAAATTTTGGGAGGAAACCTCCAAAAGGGTCCATCTAGAAAGCAAGTTCAAGCGGCCTCTCCCCCTACTAGTTGAGGAAAAGACTTCCCTCTAGAAAAGTGAAAAAACCCAGTTTATTTAACAAGTAAAGTATTCACAAGGATGAAAAATGAATAATATTAAATGAAACCTCTGACAGTGCTGAAGAGATGGCAAATTCAGAAAGTCCTTTTTGTGGCTTGTAGTTGGCTCACTCGGTCTCTTCTAAGTCTCTATGGTGCTGGAATGCAGCGTCCCAGAGCTCGGTGGGCCACAGGTGTGAGCTGCCAGTGTTTTTCTGGGTTTTCAGTCCAGAGCAGGTTTAAACAGTTCCAAGAAAAAGGAAAGTCACAGTCCAAAGGAACTTCTCTGCCCCAGCTAGCTAAAACCAAATTGCTAGACCTGGGCTGTGAAGGCACCAGGATATTTCCAAATCTGGGCACTGTCAGTCCCAGCAAACACCAGATCTGGATGGTGCTGGAGCCAGAACTTGCAAATTTCCAAATTTTGGCTTTCTGTGCCAGCAAATCACTGGACTTGGGCTGTGCCAGCACCAGGAATTTTTCAGATCTGGGCACTGGCACTGCCAGCAAACACCAGATCTGGGTGGTGTCATTGCCAGTGACAGAAATCTGCCGGATTTAGGCTCTGCTGGCACCGGGAGATTTCCAAATCTGGGTTCTGATGCAGGAAACACAAGATGTGGGTGGTGCCAGACCCAGTAGCAGGAAGCTGCCACGGGTTTTGGCTTTCTGTGCCAGCAAATTGCTGGACATGGGCGGTGCCGGAACAGGGAAGTTTCCAGATCTGGGCACTGGCAGTGCCAGCAAACAGCCCATTTCAGGCTCCAGGCTCCAGGAAGGACTGGATCTGGATGCCTTTTTCTTTGCCTTCCTTCTTTCCTTCCTTCTTTCCTGGGGTCCTGCTGCCAGCAAACCCCAGACTGGGCGGTGCTGGCAAGGGGAAATTGCCAGGTTTTAGCTTTCTTTGCCAGCGAATTCTGGACATGGGTGGTTCCAGAAGAGGGAAATTGCCAGATGTGGGCACTGGCAGTGCCAGCGCACACCAGATCTAGGTGGGGATTGTGCCAGCACCGGGAAATTGCCAAATGTGAACTTTCTGTGCCAGCATATTGCTGGAATTATGCTGTGCCGGCATCTGAAAAATTCTGGATCTGGGCACTTGTGGTGTCAGCAAACACAAGATTGGGTTGCTGTAGGTACCAGGTATTTGCTTGGTTTTGGCTTTCTTTGCCAGAAAATTGCTGCACTTGGGCTGTGCTGGCACTGGGAAATTGCTGGATCTGGGCACTGGCAGTGCCGGCAAACACCAGGTCTGGGTGGGGCCAGCACCAGGTATTTGCAAGGTTTTGGCTTTCTGTGCCAGAAAATTACTGGACTGGGGCTGTGCCAGCTGGGAAATTCCCGCATCTGGGCACTGATGGTGCCAGCAAACACCGGACCTTGGCATTGCCAATGATGGTAGCAGGAAATTGCCAGAATTTGGCTTTCTGTGCCAGAAAATTGCTGGACTTGGCTCAGCCAGAACCGGGAAATATCCAGATCTGAGCACTGGCAGTGGCAGCAAACACCAGGTCTGGGCGCCTGTATTGGCATCAGGAAATTGCCTGATTGTGGCTTTCTGTGCCAGCAAATTGCTGCACTTGGGCTGTGCCAGAATACGGAAATATCAAGATCTGGGCACTGGCAGTGCCAGCAAACACCACATTTCAGGAAGGATTGGATCTGGACCCATTCCCTCCCTGCCTCCCTCACTCAACAAGGTGCCAGAGGGGCTGGAGAGCAGCCAGGCAGAAAGGGACCTGCAGGGACAGATGGACAGCAGGCTGGACATGAGCAGCCGTGTGCCCAGGTGGCCAAGAAGGCCAATGGCTCCTGGCCTGGCTCAGGAATGGTGTGGCCAGCAGGAGCAGGGCAGGGATTGTTCCCCTGTGCTCAGCACTGCTTGGGCAGCACCTCGAGTGCTGTTTGCAGTTCTGGGCCCCCAATTTAGGAAGGACATGGAGGGGCTGGAGCGTGTCCAGAGAAGGGCAACAAGGCTGGGGAAGGGTCTGGAACACAAGAGCTTTGAGAAGCAGCTGAGGGAGCTGGGCTTGTTTATCCTGGAGAAGAGGAGGCCCAGGGGAGACATGGCAGTGTCAGGGCACAGGTTGGACTTGATGATCTCCATGGCCTGTTCCAGCCTTGCTGATTCTGGGATTCTCTGAAAGAACCCTTGGAGCAGCTGCAGGATGAGCCCTGGGCCTCCTCTTGAGGAGCTCCAGCAGCCCAGGTCCCTCAGCTTCTCCTGGCAGCCCCAGAGCCCATCCTGTCAGTCGTGCAGAGCCTGTGCAGCTCCTCCTCACTGCCCAGAACAGGGAGCCCCAGAGGCAGACACAGCAGCCCAGATGTGCCCCCCTGGCCTGGGGTGCCTCTGGCAAGGGAGCAGCAGCAGGCACTGCAGGAGCCTGCAGACAATTCCTGCAGCACTTGTAGGATGATCCTGCTGCCCAAGGGACGTTCCCATGGGGCCAAGTCAGGAACTGCAATGGGCAGTGGGGCCAGAGAGGAAAGGGCAACCAGGGATGGGCTGTTTGCAGGGGAGGGAACGGGGGTGGGCAATGGGAGGAAATTTGCACAAGGGAAGACTAAAGAAAGCAAAGGTGAAGCAAAGGAAATGCTCAGGGCAGTTTGGGGGTGGCTGCCAGGCAGCCCTGGCTCTGAGCAACAGCGTCTGCAGTGGCACAGGAAACTCCCAGCTGATGGGAACAAACTTTCTGGCTGAGTGCAGAGGCCAGGACAAAGCTGAGTGGTTTCCCTGGTGTCCCCCAGCCCTTGCTGGCCCCAGGGCTGATGGCATTTGTGCTCCCTCAGGTTCATGTCCCCACAGCAACAGCATGGGGGTGCTCCCCCTGCTGTGGGCAATGCAAACAGGGGCTGCTGAGCCAGTGCTGCCGTGTCTGTGCCTGCAAGGATGGGGCACCTGTGTGAGCTGGGGGAGAGGCCAGGGCTGCAGAGGGGGGATGTTGTTGGCAGCTGCATGAGGACGCTCTGGGACGCTGCCCTGGGCTGTGCAGCGCACTGGGGATGGATCAGCCCCTGCTCTGCTGCTCCTTCCCGTCTGCCCCAGGGCCCTTGCAGAGCCCCAGCCATGCTGTTTGCCCCCAGCCTGCCCACGGCCAGCCTGGGGCTGCTCACCGGGGTTTCTGTGCTGAGCATTGGCCTGGCCGTGTTCTTGAGAGAGCCTGGGCAAGGAGCCTGGAGCCCCCAGGGCCTGGCCTGAGGCGTCAGCGCTGCCCCAGCAGTGCCCATGGCCTGTCCCTGCTGCAGCCCCGGCACTGCCACCCCCAGGGCTGTGCCCGGCCCCGAGAGCACTCAGGCCCTGCAGCAACACCAGGGCCACCAGGGCAGCGGGGCAGGGCCACGGCAGCAGCACTGGCAACACCAAGTGCTGCTGCTGCTGCTGGGCCCAGCTGCTGGGCCAGCACTGATCTGCCCCAGCTCTGCACACAGACATTGCTGCTGCAGCTCCAGAGAAGGCATCAAAAGGGCATCTCTGCAGAAAACTCTGCTGGGAGATGCTTTAGTTCCTTTAAAGGCACCAAGAGCTCATTGACACAGTCTGTGGCCACAGGGAAGACAGAGAGAAACAAAATGAGAAACGGCACAAACAATGACATTTCTTTGTGGACAATATGAAAAAAACTAAAACAAAGAAAAAGAACAGCCAAATTGAAACCAACAAGAAGTATTAAAGATGAGTTTTATTACAAGTGATTTTCAGAAATTGGCAAGCAGATTAATGTTCCTGAAAGCATCCAGTCATCAGTCTCCACTGCAGCCTTGAGCTCCTGGTTCCTCAGGCTGTAGATGAGGGGGTTCAGGGCTGGAGGCACCACTGAGTACAGAACTGACAGGGCCAGATCCAGGGATGGGGAGGACATGGAGGGGGGCTTCAACGGAGCAAATATGCCAGTGCTGACAAACAGGGAGAGCACGGCCAGGTGAGGGAGGCAGGTGGAAAAGGCTTTGTGCTGTCCCTGCTCAGAGGGGATCCTCAGCACAGCCCTGAAGATCTGCACATAGGAGAAAGCAATGAACACAAAACAACCAAATACCAAAGAGGCACTAACTGTGATGAGTCCAACTTCCCTGAGAGTGTTGGAGTGTGAGCAGGAGAGCCTGAGGATCTGTGGCACCTCACAGAAGAACTGGCCCAGGGCATTGCCATGGCACAGGGCCAGGGAAAATGTATTGGCTGTGTGCATGAGAGCATGGAGAAAGGCACTGGCCCAGGCAGCTGCTGCCATGTGGGCACAAGCTCTGCTGCCCAGGAGGGTCCCGTAGTGCAGGGGTTTGCAGATGGACACGTAGCGGTCGTAGCACATGATGGTCAGCAGGGAATACCCTGCTGTGATAAAGAACAGAAAGAAAAAGAGCTGAGCAGCACATGCTGAGTAGGAGATGGTGCTGGTGTCCCGGAGGGAATTGTGCATGGCTTTGGGGACAGTGGTGCAGATGGAGCCCAGGTCGCTGAGGGCCAGGCTGAGCAGGAAGAAGAACATGGGCGTGTGCAGGTGGTGGCCGCAGGCTACGGCGCTGATGATGAGGCCGTTGGCCAGGAGGGCAGCCAGGGAGATGCCCAGCAAGAGGCAGAAGTGCAGGAGCTGCAGCTGCCGCGTGTCTGCCAATGCCAGCAGGAGGAAGTGCCTGATGGAGCTGCTGTTGGACATTTGCTGGGGCTGCACATGGGCACCTGTTCATGGAGAAAGGACAGCGAAGAGTTAGAGGAGATCCCTGTAACCAAAATCAAAGCCATTTCCCATACACTCTCCCCAAAACACACACAGAGACATCCTTTTGTGTTCAAGAGTTCTGGGGTTTTTCTTATAAGCTTCCCCACATGTCTTCTGGTGTTTTTGGATATCAGAAACCCTCAGCATTTCTGCTGCACTCGGGGAGAACAGAGCAAGTTCTGTGAGGCAGAGTGATGAGTGGAGACTGAGGAGAGATGGTCTGTCATTGTGACCTGTTCAGAGTTTCTCTGGGCTTTAACCTGTCTCAGGTGGAGGGTGATCACCTTCCCATGCTTCCCCTAAAATGTCACCAGGTACTGCTGAGAGCAGATGGATCCACCCCAGCCCAGCTGCACATTTGTAGCCAAGGACTCGCATTGCTCATTTCACCAACCCAGCAGCATTTTCAGAGTCAGAACACCTCTGCCTTTCCCCATCAATCTCATGACTCAGAGATGCTCTAGGACAGGTTTGCACCCTGGATTGAAGCTCCCAGCTTGGACTGAAATCTCAGGGAGACTCCCAAGTGTCCTTCTGATGGCATTGGATTGTGGGAGATGCAGCTCCTTCCCTGGCTGCCCTGACAGCATTGCCCAGAGCCGGGCACTGGGGACAGCATCACCCTGAGCCAGCTGTGCCCCCTCCAGAGCCCCCAGGGCCGGGCAGCTGCTGCCAGCCCTGTGCTCTGCAGAGGGAACTGGGCCCGGGGCTGCAGAGCATCCAAGTGTGATTATTCTCTCATTCCCTGATCTTCTCTCTGCTTTCTGGAGATTTTCCTCCTGCAGGTGTTTCCCTGTGCCTGATCTCTCCCTGCCAGCACTCACAGACCCCAAATCTCTGTGCACTCCCTGTGCCCCTACAGCCTGTTTGCAGGGCATGGGCTGGGGGCAGGTTCTGTTTGCAGCTTGGAGAAAGGACAGCTCAGACTGAATCTCATGGGTCCAGCAAAGGTGATGCTGGTCTGGCCATGGGCAGAGGAGTGGCTGAAAGCATATTAGGGATCTCCTGTGAACCTATTGATCACTAAAAGTAACAGTTCAGATGTCTCAGGCACTTGTCAAAATCCATAATCATCCTTTAATATTTATCGCCCCCCCCGCCATTCTCCAATAATAGGAAACTGAAAACAAAGTCTTAGGAAATTTCCTCATTTTTATCAAAATCCTTGTCTTGGGAATATTCTGTGACTGATTAGAACCCCTCAGTACATCAGAGCGTCATGAGCATTTCACCTCCCCTGCACCAGAAATACTCAGAGTGGTACTCACAGGGTCTGCAGGCACTGGGATGTTGCAGCTTTAGGAGATCACTGCAGGAGCTGCAGCTGCATTGTCCTGCAGCCAGAGGTTGCTGTGCCAAGGGCTGGCAGTGATTGTGCCCCAGGCACTTCTCAGCCCCTTCCCAGCCCTGAGTGATTGAAGCTCTCTGTGCCTCTGTGCTGTGCCCGGGCTGGCTGCAGGCAGTGCCCCAGCCCTGCTGGGCTGTGCACAGGAGCTGCTCCTGGCCAGAGCTGTCTCTCTGCAGCTCTGCTGCCCTTGCCAGGAGCTGCCTCTGGGCCAGGAGCCCGGCCCAGCTCAGCAGCACAGACACAGCACCAGGACTTCAATGAGCCTCTGGGGCTTTGTGCTCAGGCCCTGAACATCAGTCCCTGAGAGGGAGCTGAAGAAATCTCTCCAGAACTCCGAGTCACAATCCAACTCCAAAGTTTCTTGAAGTTTTAATGGGCCCCACTGAGGGATAGGACTGAGAAAGTGTCCCCAGGCCCCAGGCAGAGCAGAGAACTGCAGGCTGTGATGACAGGTGGGGACAAAGAGAAGCCAAGTCTGGGTGCCCTGGGGCACAGCAGGGTCTGTGCCACCAAGGGCTGGGAGGAGACACCTTGTCCTGAGGCCCTGGGGCCTCCTGGCACAGCCCCAGCCAGGCTGGGCACTGTCAGCCCCTTGTCCTGCCCTCAGCATCCCCCCCTAGCCCACATCCCAGTGGCCTCAAGGATCTGCTGGAAGGAGTCCCAGGGGAGCCTTGCTCAGGAATGGCCCTGGGGGCTCCTGAATGCTCCCAGGGACTGCAGGTTTTTCAAAGGACTTTGGGTTTTGCTTTTGCCTTGGAGTCTCTGAGAGGTCTGTGCAATCATGGCCTCCAATTATCTGCTGTAATTAGTCCCTGGAGAGGCTTTGTCAGTAACAACACTCAGTGGGGCTCATTCATGCCTCAGGGTACTATTTCAGTTATTTTAAGGTACCTGGTGTTTCCCTTTTGATACAGACTCTGGGAGAGGTCTGTGCAATCATGGCCCCAATTATCTGCTTTAAGGAGTCCCTTGAGGGCTTTGTACTGACACTCAGTGGGGCTCATTAATACTTTGAGATACTCAAGATTTTTAAGGTACTTTGTGTGGAGGCTGGAGAACTGGCCAAGGAAAAGCCTGCTGTACTCCCCTGGAGGACCAACCCCTAAGCCATAACCTCTGGTTAGGGAGAGCAAAAAGATCACCCCCAAAATCCTTTGTTGCTTTATGTTGATCCCTTGCAACGCCTTGGTCCTTCCCCTTTGCTCTGCCCCTGTGCCCTGATCCCATTCACTCTAGTGTTCTGTCCTGCCCTTCGAGATCCCAATATAAAGCCCTGCTTTCCCTGCCTGAGTGGCTTTTTGTCCCTGGACCCTTTTGAGGATGAAGCTCAGGAAAGGTTCTCCTTGGAACCCCACACCAAGACCCCGTCTCTCCTCCTGCGTCGCCGGGATCACAGAAGAGCTGAAATCACTCGGCATGAGCACAGACATTGCCTGTGCCCCGAGGTGTCTTCTTCCAGAAGTTTCTTCGGGAAGGTTGCAGCGCTCTGAGCACCACCTGCCACAACCTGTGGCGCCCAACGTGCGGCCTCTGCAAAGAGATCCCTGAAGAAGTGTCTCCTGCAGCCTCCCACTGCAGGACAAAAGTCGCTGTTGGCGCAGCCACTTTCCCCAGGAGAAGCCCTCACGTTTTAGTGGGGGCTGTCCAAAGGGCGACCGGGACCCTCCGAAGACTGAAGAGCCCGAAGAGCTCCCGGAGTAGCGGAGGCCAATTGAGGGGCTGAGCACCTGCCCAGCAGATTTTCATTGACCCGATGGGCAATGGCCCAAAGAGCAACTGTAAGTTATATATATATATATATATATATATGAGGGTCTTCTGTTTTTTCATTTTCCTTTTTCTGCTGGGTGTGGGAACAAAGTCTGAGGATGGGCAACAACCTTAGTCACCCTAAGCTGAGTCCTCCTCAAAGACACGACTATTCCAAGGTTGTGGGTGCCCTTGTTGATTGGAGAATTTGTTTTTCTAAGGGAAATTGGAAAGCTTTTGTTCATTTTCTTTCCAAATACTTTGTGAATGTTATGAGGGAATTGGTTTTATTGCTTGAGTTTTGGATGTGGTTGGGATCAAGTTATTTGTTTTACAAATGGAGGGAAATTTTAAAGTGGGGAAGTTTTAACCTCTTTTCCATTTATCCTCTTTTTCATTCTATTTATGATTCAGTTAAATAATTGGGGGAAAATTCAGGAAAAGTTTTTGGTCCCCAGTTCAAAACCACTTCCCCTTCTTCCTGTCCCCATGTACCCAAAACCCTTCCTCACCTGAGGGGCAATGGGCAGGCAGTCGTTGTCACTTGGCCCAGGGTTGCTATCGATCCCCTGACGCCTCCCGATCTCCTCTCTCCCTTTGCCTGGACAGCAAAGCGTCTGCTGCCCTGGACCTTCCCCTCATCCTCCCTCCTGTGCCCCTTTACCCACTTCCCCCTCCTGCTGATTCCCCACAAAACAGTGCCAGCAACATATCCAGCCCCACCATTTTGTTGCTCCATTTCCAACTTTTCCTGCCCTTACACCCCAAAGTGGCCACCTCCCCACCTCTCCTCCTCCCTTTTCTGTGCCCTCCATTGCACTCGTCTCCCCCCTTCCCCCCATGTTGATGGGTGTAACCACACCAGGACCCCCCCAGTGGTCAGGAATCCCCTCCCCATCGTGGACCCCATTGCAGTTGTGTATAAACAGGGGAGAAGGACAACATCACCCAGCTCCTGGGACCCCATCCCCTGCAGGGACACCTCCTCAGCAGAATGTCCCCGGGTTGTCCAGAGCCGTGCCCCTGCCCCAGGTGGGGATGGCGTGCTGGCGGGGTGCCCTGCTGCTGCACAGACCTGCAGGGACAGCCCCTGCCAGTGCCCGTCACCAGCGGAGCACACTGCCCCTGGAGCAGGCAGGTTGGAGCTGGGAGACATCCTGCCCCGTTTGGGATTTCAGGAGGCAGCACCCACTCGGGGTCACAGGCCCATGGACATGAACACTGGTGGAGGAAAGATCTAATGTTAAAAACATCATCCAGGCAATGCTCTTTTGACAAGTTCTGCCCTGAGTTTTCCTTAAGAAGATCTGAAATGTTCAATGTCACCAGCAAAAGCTCCTGCAATGGCTGCAGGCCAGCAGAGCAGGGCTGTCAGCTGTGAAACAAGTGCTGCCACAAGCAGCAGCTCCCCCAGGGCAGCAAATCAAGAGCTGGGAAGGAGCTGATCTGAAGGCCAAACCTCCTTAGCTCCTTCTGAAAGAGCAGGAACAGTTCCTCATTCCAATGAGGTGGAATGCTGGGCACCACAGCTCCAGGTGAGGACTGGACACAAGTTTGCTCCCACTGAGTGCTGTGATGGGTTCTGCAGGAGCTCTGGGCTCCTGTGCTTGCCAGGCACAATGAGGAGAGAAGAAGCCAAGTGCACTGATGTGGGAAATGGATTTGTAGAAAGTTTTCAGGGCCTAATAGAAGGCCCACACAGTATGAATCTGTTTATAAACCTTGAGACAAGAAATGCTAACTTAAAAATGCCATGGAATAGGACAGATATTGTTGAGAGAGGAATGGAGGTGGAAAAAAGTTTCAAAAGATGGCCTTGCAAATAAGACTTTGTAAAAATAGAGCTATGAAAGATGCATTGTAGTGGGACCCACAAGGGGTAGTTTTAAATAATTGGCTTTAAGGCATCTACAACATGGCATGGCAAAAGTCTGATAGACCAAGAAACACTTATAATGTATTGTAATTAGGAAATAGTCGGCTTCTGATTGTGATGGTGTGAATTATAACATCTGTATTGTCTCACCCTTCTCATGAGACTGAAAATGGAATAAAGGTTTTTAAAACACCTCTCAGTGTCCCCATCTCTAGGTCAAGAAAAGAGTATTATCCAACACACTGACACACCTTTGCCTCGAGCACAACCCAGCCTGGACCAAAAACACTGAAAGGTTTCCCCTTTGGGCCATGACTCGAAACGTCAGGTCTGCTGTTTGACAACTCAGGTTGGTTTGGTGTCAAGGAGTTTCCCTCAGAAATACTGGGTTTGTCTTCCTCTGTGCCTTCCCCTCAGCAGCCTTGGGGATGCTCCTGTGTGAAGCCATCTGTCTCACACAGTTTGAGACAACTTAAAACAGGATATTGTGCAATAAGTCATCTCCTCTAAAGTGTTCCAACAATCCCTTTCCAGCAATAGGAAATTATTACTAATAGATGAAAGTGGAAAAACCCCAGCAGTTTATTAACAAACAGAATCCCCCCATGACACGCGTTACAAGAAGGCGCCGGGTTCTCTCTCGGCAAGAACAGGAGCTGTCACGGAGCAGTTCCAGCAGCTGATGGAAGCTCGGTGGCTCGTGCGGCGTCGACTTTCTCCCATGGCGGAGCTCCATGGAACGGTCAGGGCAGGGGAAGCAGCTGGGCTGGAGCCCCTCGCTGTCTTTTCTCCCCGGCGTGGCTCAGCTCACAGACTCTCGGGCTGGGAGCGGGGCCGCTCCGCTTCTGCCGGCACCATGTCCCTGGGCTTGGACAAACAGTTTTCTGCCAGGAGAGCCCTGCACACTGCTCCACAGATCTCCCAGAAAGGCCCAAACCAACTCCAAACACTCTGTCTGCAGCAGCTTTTCACAAAGGCCTGCAGAAATCCAGGACAGCTGCAAGTGAGTGTCGCAAGGCTCTTGTCTTGTTCCTGACAGCAGAATTCTTGATGATCTGATGCAATTTTATTCAAATGTAACAAGAGAGCTGAGATATTTTGTTAAAATATTTCATGAAGAGTAACAAGCCTTGGGAGCATGAGGTACAGGACTGACGTGCGAAAGCATGAGCATATCCTCCAAGGTGGCCAGTTTAATTGTCCATTTTATTACTCTTGTACTTATTCCACACTAATATGGAAAACCAAGCTTTTCTTGAAGGCAAAACAGGCATGGGATACACTACAGTCCCTCGCAGGCTCACCAGGGCTGGCAGTGACAAAGCAGGCAGTCTGCTTCATTGTGAACCACTACAGAGCTACATCCCAATCTGGTTTAAGTAGTGTGGTATTATTAAGAGCTCCTTTTCTGCATGAGATAGAAAAAGGAGATCCCAAATGATCTTCATGCAAGCATGCAGTCAAGAACTGGTCCTGCTATGCTAATGAAGCGTTTGCTTTGGCAATTACACTCTTCCTATTCATCTTTGGATGCAGACACTTCAGGTTCTCCCCTACACCCCTGCAAGGCTGGCAGTCGCTGGTTCCCATTTCCTGTTCTTCCCTAGAGATGGTGCAGTGGCTGCTTTGAGACAAAAAGCCCTGAGATCTGGACAGCTTGAAGGAGCATGAAATGCTAATTAAGCGCTCATATTGGTAATACCCAGGTCTGCACTGCCCAGTGCTCTGAAGCCGCAGCAGCAGCAGGACCATGCATCATTCCTGCTGGTGGATGTTCATGTTTCTGGTGTGCAAGAGCAATGGCTTTGAGGAGGAACAAAAATGCCCCTCTTCAAACAGTGGGTGTGCAAGGAGATGTGAAGTTTCACAGCCTTTTCTAGGATATTTCAGAATGATCTAAGAGAATATTGTGGCATGGAGTAGGTCCCTAATTTTGTCTCCAGAGAAATCCCCAAAGGGCACATTCACTCTGCTGCTGATGGCAACCCCATAAGCTCATGGACCCGTTTTCCCTGCAACATGCCACCCTGCCTGGGCTTTACTAGGCCAGGACTAGACCCAGAGCTCAGCAAACACCTGCAGCCAGGTGACATTGTGTGACATCAGAAGCTGGCAACCATGAGGACTTTGCTGTCAAAAGGTTACAGTTTGCACTGGGCCCAGAAGTGTTTTTCCCTAAGGCAAAGCACATTGAAACGTGAAGTTTAAAAGCTTCAAATGATTATGAAAGGAAACTGCAGAATAATTTCTGGAAGGGCAGCATTGTCAATGACCATGCAGCCCACCAAGAGCTGGAGCTGAATCCAGAATTGCTTCTTCCAGCTGTGCAGGAATTCATTACACTGGCAAGCACTGGTCCATGGGAACAAATGATCCCCAGGCTCTGGGCTGAACGGCACCCAGGCTGCAGTACAGAGTGGAGGAACCCTTGTCACTTGTTATTGGCCTCCCAGTGCACTCATCCTTCTGCAAACAAGGTGCAAACAACACAGCTGGACTGCTGTCCTGGGTAAATATACATACAGGTGACTCTGCCAAAGCCATGCATCATTTCCCAGGGAAAGACATGACCTCTTCTTACCTATGGAATTGTGATTGAAGACACCTGTGAGCCAGATCTGTGGGAGATTGCAAAGGAGCAAAGCTTTGGCATTTGGGCACACTTCTCTTGGTTTCTTTGCTCAGGCCTTTGGTGAGCCCAGAACACACCTAGGTAGAAAACCTTTGACTAGACAGGATCTTTTGGATCCATTGTCCCCCAAACAGGTCAACAGGGGACCCTGTTGTAATGCCAAGTAACAAAGAGCAGCACAAATGACACAAAGAAAACACGGCCAAAGAGGAAGAGGAGAGGCCCAATGAGGAAAGGATGTGGTGAGACACTGGCACATTGAGTGAGCTGCACTCCCATAATCTCTAGGCTAGCAGGTCCTGGTCTAACATTCTCCTTTTGGTTTATTTAAATTTTATTTATTTATTTTCTTTTTTTTCATCATCAAAAGAAAATATATACAATTAAAAATATGTAATCAAATTTTGAAGACAGAATCAAACCACATTAATTCAAAAC
The DNA here is from genome assembly GCF_037042795.1 of Molothrus aeneus. Classification (NCBI taxonomy): domain Eukaryota; kingdom Metazoa; phylum Chordata; class Aves; order Passeriformes; family Icteridae; genus Molothrus; species Molothrus aeneus. The sequence continues at coordinate 2,739,328 of NW_027099068.1, read as the reverse complement.
TACATCTAAAGATCAGAACATATGTACAGCTTTAACTACGAAGCCTAAGGCATCCATCCTGTTCTACAAACACTCTTCATACAGGTGGCAGCTTCTTCCTGAGCTTGGAGGAAAGAGAGCTCTTCTGGACGGGAGGCGAGGACTTTGTGGGTGAGGGAACATCGGAAGTGTCCAGAGAAAACTTCTCGGTAAGACTGTAACCAGCCAGATCTGCAAAATGGAGATACAAAGTTTAACAGAGGCCACCATGCAAACCTAAAGCAGCTGCAGCTCCATATTTCATGGGACACATTTCCTGCAAACTCCTAAACAGCTGCACAGGGAAACATGCTCCTGCTGGCAGACACTTGAGGCAGGCCAGGGCAAAACCCTGAGCCACTTGCCCAGAGCTAGCACAGGCACAGCCTGGCCTCTGGGCTGCCCTGGGACAGCAGGGAGCCCAGAGCCCTGTGCTCTCCAGGAATGGCTCAGCTGCACATGCACCCTCCTGCTCCTCTGCCTGCCCCACAGCTCAGCAGCCCTGCAGCTCCAGGGGCACTGGCAGCAGCACAGCTCCTTGCAGGGGCACATGCAGGGCACAGCTGTTCCCTGGCAATGTGCACAGCCTCTCTGCGCTGCCACAAGACCCTTCCTCCCAACAGAGACTGGCCCAGCTCCCCCCTCACCTCTGTGTGAGGCTGAGCCATGGTTCCCTTCACCTTGTCCTCCATCTGGAGCTGCTCCAGGCCCCCATGCCATGACCAGGAAGGGCAATGGAGAGAGCAGGGGCAGATGCAAACCCTTCCTTTGGATTTGGTCATTTTTGGCACAGCTGAAAAGGCAAATCCAGAGGTGTCCAACTCAGCGCTTCCTCAGCTTTCTGGAGAACATCTCGCCCTCACCAGCCCAGCATTTTGGAGAGGTTTTCCCGCACGTGTGGAGGCTTGCTGGCAGCACATTTCTTCAGCTGGGTGCCCATCACCTTGTAGAGGGCAGAGGCAAGCTTGGTGGCCACGGTGCGGACATTGGCGCTCCGCACGGGCAGCGCCTTGTTCTCCAGGAAGGACCAGAGCACGGGCAGGGCGTCGCGCTGGACGACTGCAGGGCTCCTGGCATGGACCCACTGCACAAGCACTGACGGGACAGAGACACAGCTCCTTAGCCACAACCTCAATGCAAACAAGGATCTACCTCTGCTTTTGCTTCTGGCAAGCCTCTCTGGCCAAGATCAGCAAAACGGCACACAGAGCCCCTTGATCCAGAAACGGGCAAAGCAGCTGATCATCCTGGAAACAGAGCCACCAACCCCTCAGGACTAATTGCTCCAACCAGAGCCTTGTCCCTGTGGCAGATTTTGCACCTTTACTAAATTATTTCACAATCTCTTTCTGCATGAACAATGAATTAAATGTACAACTGCCTTTTATTTCCATTAGGAACTTTTCTAAACCCACCCTGAAGATTTGGAAATGCACCATAGAGAGGAAATGGAGAGATTTCTAATAAAAGGGAAGATTCCATTTTTGTACCTTTGATGTCAAGAGCCAAATGCCTAATCTGGCTCTTCCCTTGGCTCAGTGGCACACAGCAAAGGGCAGGATTAGAACACACCTCAAAACTCCAGCCCACCAGAGATGGCTGCTGCCTGACAGCTGGATGAGAAACATCAGGGACCAGCTGGTGTCTTTGGCAGAATGCTTTTGGGGCTTCCTACAAAGAGCTGTTTCAAACCTCAGGGTGTCTTAGAGAATTACCCAGACCCCATTGCTGTGGCATTTGGGCATCTCCACATTTTAATGCCACTTCCCCTCACAATGTTAATGGCATTTTTTCTTTTAATGTCCACTGAAATAGGGGCATAGAGAAAGAAAAATGCTACACAGGGGACTGAAATGTAACCAAAACACGAGTGTTTTCTCATATTGTCTCTGAAATCTCTCTGCCCGTTTTCTGAACTGAACTGTATCAAACACAGACAAAAAGTTAACACCAACAGGCTTCTTGCATGGCAGATTTGGCTGAGAGATCAAAACCTGAAATGCTCTGGAGACCATTCTTATTTTCTGATCAGACAAAATGTTATCTAGCAGCCATTTAATATTCTGTGGTGGAAGAGACTTTATTTTCTCAATGCTGTTAATCCACCAGCAGTCATCAACATTGAAAGAGCTCCTGCAAGTACCCAAAACCAATTCTGCTAAGCAGGAAAGGGTTATGGTACCCATTTTAAAATGGGAATTCATTTGAGTTTAAATGCAATTAAAGACATCAGTGACTACTGAACGTGAGGAACAGCTGTCTGTTCCTACTAAATCTCAGAGAGGACATCTGCTTTTCCTAAAGTAGTCCTAATTTATGGTTAATTCCTTTATTTGAAAAAGAGATCAAAAGAACTGCTAAACTAAATTCCCTATTGCTGGAGATCTACTTTATTCAAATGCTCTTTAAAGGGCCTTTGACGTTCCCAATTGCTGAACGTGCCCTTTTGAGATTCCTAATGAAGACACAAAGTGTATTAAACCTTGCATTCAAAGATGCTGGCATCATTAGCAGTGGATTTAGCCCCAGGTAAAGCAAGGCTATCAATCATCTTCTCTACTATATATTGAGATTATCCTTTTTCCATTCCTTGGCTCTTGCTGACATAGCAAGCTCCTCTGAGGAATCAATTATCAGCTGCATTTGTAGCATTTTGGACAGCGCTGGCACAGGCAGACACTGTTTGCACACCCTGAAAGGCTCAGTCCAAGGCCACTTGGACAGCACAGGCAGGGAGCCTCAGCCCTCTGCTTCTGTCCCTGTGCCCCAGAGGCTGCCTTGCACTAAACCCGTGCCTCTGATACCTCTGTTGAGTTTTGACCTAAGCTGTGACCCCCAGGCTCTGCACGGTTCAGCCTCAAAACTTTCCAAGAGAAAAACAAGAATTCCGTGAGGACAAAACAAACTGATGCCCGGAAAGAGCATTTGCCACCATTTCCCCTCAAAGATCACAGATGTCCCTGAGCTTCCCAGAGAGCAGCCAGCTGGGGTATTTGTAGCCCCTCCCTTTGCTGGAGGTGGTTCTGAGATGCCCCAGTGAGAGCTCAGCCCCAAGGCCGAGCGCTGCCCCCATCTCAGATGCTGCCCAGCTCTGCAGCAGCCAGGGCAAACCTGCCAAATCCACCTGCCTGGGCTATTGGGCAGCAGGGACAAGCTCAGCACCTCCTGATGTGGAGGAGCTGCTCTGCTGTCTGTTCACAGGCATTCCCTGTCAATACTCCCTGGGCAGAGCTCTTGGCTTAGAAGGGGAGGCCATACCTGTGATACGCTCGGTGACATCCAGCAGAGCTTGGCCACTCAGGTGATTCCATTGGTAGCTGAACTCTTTCAGCAGTGACACTTGGTCTACAAGGGAAACACATGGTTCTGCTCACTTTTCTCAGGTCATAGGAGAAAGGACAGTGGGGAGGCAAAGGGCAGGGCCAACCCCATTTTATAAAATCAAGTACATTTCTGCTGGGTTTTGAATCCTTTTCTTCATTCCTTCCAGCCTCCTTGGCAGGGTTTTAAATTCCAAAAGAAAAGCTCTCCTTTCACATTTGTAAATGCAAACTTGTCTGCTGTAGCAGGAGCTGTGTTAAAACATTTCACATCAGGGACCTCAAGAGTTCAGTCACATGGAAGCAGTGAAAAGGTTTTGCATCCCAGAGCAAAAAGGAAGAAGCCCATACTTGGGTCACAGAAAGGCACTGAGTCAGGCAGTTCCTGAGTTCACAGAGCAACTGGGGAGGAGAAAGTCCAAACTCCCCTTGAAGACCTGCCTCTTCAACACTCCTTTTTCCAGGCATATTTCCCCAGTGCAGCATTCTCAGAGCTGACATAAATCTGTGTGGCAGAGGAATTTAGAGCAGCCCTTGCCTATGTAGTTAATTGCTGTGGCCATCTTGCCCCATGCAAAACAACATGTGGAACAAGGCATCATTGACAGCTGGGTTTATACCTGTTTGTTCTAAAGAAATGAACTTGGTGAATGATAAGTTCCCCTTTGAAAATAGAAGACAAAGAAGCAAAGTGGAAAATAGGCAGCTGATGCCTCTAATGTAGAGCCTTGCAGGTGGCTGCTCTGCAGAAGCTCTGATGGGTCAGTGTCCCTTCATGCTAACAGCAAAGCTGTTCATTTGGGAAGTCAGACAGGGCCTAAGCAAACTCCAAACCCCCTTTGCCTCTGAACTGCAGCAAAGCTGTAGCCCAGGACTTGCTCTTCAGACAAGCAGCACAGAGCCAAGGGCTCCTGGGACTGTTGGGAAATGCTGATCACATTCCAGCCTGTTGGGGATGGTACATAAGGACTGCAGCTGCACAGCTTCTGGTGGGTGTCAGCTGGAGTGTTCCACAGACAAGAGCAGCTGTCAAGGCACTCAGCGCTCTCTTGTGCAGGAGAGACAGAGACGAAGTTGAGGAGAGTCCCTGCCAGGGCTCAGCCTTACCCAAATGAGCAATGGATTCTTCCAGTGCTTTCACAGCTGCCCCACGAACCCTGGCATCCTTTGAATTCAGGTTCTTTGTTATTCCTTCCACCAAACCAATGATCACCGGGTTCAGGGCATCTTTCAGGGCTCCTGTGATTTCAGCCAGCACGTCCAGCGCCCTCTGCTTCACTTTCTTGTGGCTGTCAGATATTCTCAGGACAAAATAATCAAAAATCTGTGAAGAGAACAAGCAACGTGAAAGCTGGATTCAAATGTCCTTGTTTGAAGAGTGGCTGTAGCAGTCAGCAATGTCAAAGATGAAAGTGATCCTTTCTCTCAGGCCAGCACTCGCTTGCACAATTTCACTGTTTTCCTGTGGGCCACTCACTGGAATGGTGGCCCAACCTCATGCTGGTTGAAAGATTTTCTTCTGTTTTTAGGAGGTTTGGCTGGGGACAGAATAGTTCCTATGGCATTTCTCTCCATCTCTAAATCATTAAATCAATTCCATTTATTAATGCTAAAGACTACCTTTGCTTTGAATGGAAGCAGATGTTTACAATGCCCGGTTTTCTATACAGTTGCCTCAAGTACTGAGGGCAGTTATGACTTTGCCAAAACTATGGCTGGAGGAGATAGAAGTTTTCTTTTGTTTGTCTCAGAGCCTGTGTCTGGAGAAGAGCAGGGCTCTGATCAACTCTTCCAGGATCCAGACCATTTCTCTAAGTAACAGGTGGACTTCTGAAATGTCATGTGCTGTACAGCTCTCATAAGAGCAGGTTCAGTCCCTTGACAGCCTCATTGTCAGGCACCTTTTCCTGGAAAAAGGGAAAAAGCAGCTACTGGGAGGAGAAGGCAGAGATGAGTCCTTTGCTGTTTTCCTCCTTTTCCAAAGAGAAAAAAAGACCCCCAAGAAGGGTGAACACTGTCTTTACCAAGAGGAATAGGAACAAGGATGGAAATGAGTAGCCAGAGCTGTGCCTGTGTAAGACAAGATGGAGTTCATAGAAATGTTGTTTTTGAAAAAACAACTGGGTCTAAACCAACCCAGCCTGATACTTCTCTTCCCTATGCAAACCCATTTTTGGTCTAGAGAACAATTGCCATGCTTTCAGGGGCTGGATACCCTTCACTTCACCCAACTGGGAGTAGGAGAGAGCAGCAGTTACACCAGCAGAAAATTCTGCCATCATCTGATGAACAGCATCAATAGGCACCTGCCAGACAAATACAGCTGGACTGAAATAACTTGTCCTGAAGCCTGGACCTGAATTACATTTGTCTGGGTAAGAGGGACCAGCATGTCCCAAACAGCCAGGACAGAGTGCCAAGACACACTGAATTAACTTTGCTGCTACAGGCTTAGGAAAGGAGCTAAAGGAAAGGAGCAGTGAAGATACCCTACATACTTGGACAATGTTAGTGGAGATGAGCTGGGGGTTTGTTCTGCACAGGTCTTGGAGGAGTTCCACTCCTTCCATCCTTGTCTGAAACCCCTTGGCTTCCAGGAGATGGTAAAGCTTCTGGAGCAGCTCCGTTTCTTCCACAGCTGGAGGTGACGTGACCTGGGCTTTTGCATGGTGTAGGAGGTGTCCATCAGAGAGAGATTTCAGCCTGGAAAATAAAACCAAATGAGGACCTGGTGGTGATAATTATCATAGCATGGCATCCCTGTCGAGGAAATAATTAGCATTGGCTCCATGATTCCAGAAGGCTGAGGCTGATCAATCACTTTATTGTACTGTACTATACTATACTGTACTATACTATACTATACTATACTGAAACTCATCACCCTTACAGACAGTCAGATACAGACAGACCAGATTGGTCAATTGAATCCAAAACACCATCACCAGTGGCCAATTAAGAAATTACCCTTTGGTAAACAAATCTCCATAACACATTCCACATGTTCACAACAAGAGGTGCAGCAAGTGCAGATAAGAATTGTTTCTCATTCTTTTCTCTGATCTTCTCACAGCTTTCCCCAGGACAATGCCTGGGAAAGTTGTGCCTGCTCCTCTCTATGGAGAGAGCTGCAGCCACAGACAATACCTTCAGTTAATTGTGAGCAAAACATCTTGAGCAGCTTTCCCAATTATGTGATTTCAAGCTGGAAAATCATGAGGCTCTGAAGAACAACGTGGACCTCATGACAATCATTATGGCAGACAATCTGCAAGTGACATTCTCAGCACTGCTCACTCAGGAAAACCAAGGATGAGATGCATCTGATCTATCTTCAGATGGCTGCCAGGGCACACAGGTCACATTGCTTTGTGGAGAAAGAGAGACACTACTTCCAAGTTTAAATGCCTCCTCATATGGGAGGTGTGTGTCTTACAATAAGGAAACTCATCACTCTGGAGAAGTGTCTCTACAACCAGGCATGACAATCTGGAAAAGCAGCTCAGATGCATCTGAACAGGTAAACAGGGCCATATTTGAAGGATTCAGAAAATCAGTAACAGAGATAAAAACAGAAGCCTGACATGCCAGAACTACACTCACATTTCATTTGCTTCCCTAGAGACTAGATGCACAGCTTAACAACCCCACTGGGAACAATTCTCCTGATCAACCTGTCTCTTCCATGAGCACAGGAAGATGCTAGCTGTGCTACTGAGGCATGTGGTCACTTTCCTGCCACTGCTGAGCAGGACAGAGCTAAACAAATCCCCTCTGCTATCAGAGGAGAACAGGTACAAGTAGCTCTGCCAGTGGCATGAAGAGACAGCAAGGAGCAAATTCCTGTCTTAAATGCTGATTGCAGCACAGGGAGAAATACACCAAACATGCTGTCCATCAAGCAAGTTACATGAAGGACAGGAATATCAAGACAAAAAGTCCACATTCAGACACCTGTTGACTGAAGTTGTTCAGAAATTGCCTTGCTCCTTACTACTCAAACTTGGTACTGTTTGAGGGTAAGAAAACCATGATTCAGCTAGGCCAAACCACATGGATGAGAACTGCATCTTTGTGGAATGGCATCTTGCTTCTAGACTGAGATTTCTCATCAAAACACCATCTGAAAAAGACTCCACTCAGATGGAAAAAAAGCCCTGGTTGAATTTACTTGTCCCAAGTCAGGCAGCAGAAACTTGGCCCTCTCCCAGCCTCCACAACACTGCCCTTGCCACTGCACTGCATCATCTGAGCTGCAACCAACGGGTGTCTTTTTGTCTCTCCATTTTTGTGGAAACCCCTCCAGTAGAAGTTGTGTTCAGCACAATGCAGAAGTCGACATTTTTTATCCTAGAGCATTTGTAGGGAAAGGAAACAATCTGTGGCACTGGTCATGTCTTCCAGGAAGATTTTCCTGAGGAAGAGACATGTAAAGCTTGTCATGTGCTTTGTCTCATCTGACAAAAGTGCTCAGTACCGTTTGCTAGAAGACAATGTGGCCTGGGGCTTCTTTGAGCCATCGTTCCTCTCCTTCACTGGCTCCTTGACAGATGGGCCTTCAGCCTTCTGGTTTGCCATGCCCTACAAAGACATAGAGAAACCCCATCCATCTTTAGAATATAAAACAGGAAATTCCCTGTTGAAAACACAAGTTAGAACCAGGATCACTGCTACCAAGGCTTAGGGAAACATTTCCTAACTTACAGATGGAAACAGACCAGAGATTGAGTGATGCCAACTCTTTGTTTTCAACAGCCCAAGGCAGGTTATGGGTGCTACCAGACTGAGCAGCAGTCTAAAATCCCAAATTCCTTCGTCTTGAGCATAAATGGGAATCATGCAAACTGGCAGGCAACGAGTGTTTGTGAAGGAAGCAGCAGAACAAACTGGACTCTTTGGGGGTTGGCCCATTGTGTTGGAAGTTGATTTGGTTCAACACTCACTCTCCCTGTGCCTGCACAAAGGCAGGCTCCCTTCTGTAATGTTGATAAAAAAATAAAATCCCCCCCATCAAACAAACAAAGGATTTTCCACTGGATGCTGCTGAATTCACCAAGCTTCTTCCAGCTCCACAGGGCTTGACAGCAGGGCAGCATTCCCAAAAGACAGACAGTCATTGTAGTAACTAGGATTGACTTGGACATCTTTTGTAAATTTGGAAATTTTCTTGGCACTACTACTTCCAGTGTCCTTTGCAAAGACTCTGTTATCTTCAGAAGCACAATTCTCACTTAATTGCTTTACAGGGGGCAGAGTAGGGAGAGCATGGTGGGGGTTACTCTTAAATGTAAACCCATTTTCTCCTCTTTCCCTTCCCTCTTTGTGACCAATATTGAAAATATTCAAAACCCCACTTTTTCCCTAATAATATCAGTTCCTTTGTGGCCTGCTGATGAACAGGCTGAGGATCAACAGCTCATTCCCAGGAGCAAAATGATTCAGCAGAAGAGGAATGAGCTAAAGACAGATTGGGTATGTTTGATCTCATATTAGCAGTGGCAATACTTGCACAAAGGAGACATTTCTCCTGCCAAGCACTTACTTCCTTCTTAATTCTTGTCAGAATATCTTCCAGGTCACGGGGGGAAAGAGATTGTTCCAGAAGCATTTTAAATTGTTGATGAGTGAGCAACATCTTCACCATCTCCTGTCCATAATGCCTAAGGAAGGAAGGAAGGAAGGAAGGAAATGAAAAAAAAGTGAACAAACACAGGAAGAGTGTTAACAGAAGAGGCTGATACCTTAAACTCATCAGGTGCAATCCCTGCAGGAGAAGGCATTACCTACCCAGCAAAGAGGGAGATTTACCTCACTTGACACTGCACAGTGCTGCCAGCTGAACACAAGAGGCAGGAGGAGAATGTGGGGCAACAGAAAAATACCATTTCACTCTGAAACTGGGGGTGTGCTTCTGTGGCATCAAAGGATCCCAGGGAACAAGCAAAACGCATCTGCTTTGTTGTCAGAGCCTATTAGCAGTGTCTTGCTGCCATTGCACAATAATTTGCCTTTCTTTAACTGGCAGGGAAGCCAGGACAAAACACCTCATGCATCCTCTTGATTATTCTATACTATGTGTATGCACAGGGGCAGCTAGTTGCTCTGGTGTTCTTGGCAGCTATTCATGGGAATTTCATCACCAAAGGAAGGGGATTTTGGTGGTTTGGGTTGATTTTGCCACTAGGAAACCACAGCTTTCTTCAAGAAGAAATGTGGAGCTCACTGAGCCACAGATAACAGCATTCTAGAAACCTGCAGAACAGGTTTAGAAAGACTGAATATGTTGGCTAAAGACCCCTGAAATATTTCTAGGCAAGTCTGAAGTTAATGAGAAATGGATGTTTGGGATCCTTCAGTGATGAACATTAGCCAACACTTTGGCTTTGTGTTGTGCACCTAAGGCCAAACAAGACTGTTGGACTGGCTGATCTGAGCTCTTTTGATCTCAGTAAAGAATCCTTCAAGCCACAGGAAAAAGTTGGCAATGCTCCTTTTTGCTGGCCAGCCTCAGGTTTCCCAGTACAGCCATTTGCCCAGGCAGCCCAGAGCGGTGGTCACAGCACCAAGGCTGACAGAGCTCAAGAAGTGTTTGGACAAGGCTCTCAAGCACATGGAGTGACTCTTGGGGTCACTGCACATGGCCATTGGATGGACTCCATGACCCTGATGGGTCCCTTCCAACTCAGCATATTCCATGATTCTGTGACCCTTATTCACACCGTGAGGTAACTTCATATTCCCTTTAGTTTCCACTCTTGTGTGGTTTCACCTTTATAGCCAGACACAAAAGGGTTTTCCTGGTTTAGGAGGTGAAATGAAGATCATTACCTTGTGTCCTTGTGACAGTCCTGAGCAAGCTTCCCTGCCACGTGTGCCAGCCTCTCAGCCCAGGCTGTGCCTGCGAGCTTGGTGACTCCAATTCTCTGCATCAGGGACAGGAGGAGTTGGGCCGCACACTGCCGCACCGGGGCGTGGCCCCTGCTGGGGAGGAGAGAGCAAACCCTGGGCCACAGGGACCAGGAGCAGCAGCAGCACAGGCCTTGGCCAGAGCCTGCTCCCTGCCCTTGCTGGGGGAAGGAGCCTGGGCTCTCCCTGCACCTTCAGACACCTGCAGAAGGTTCTGTCCTCAGGTAAACACAAAGTTAGCATTGTACACAAGGCCTGCCTGCACGGAAGAGGGAGGAATTCAGTCTCCCTGCACTGTCTGATACTCAATTTCTTTCCAAGTATTTACTCGGAGAAAGATTCAAGAAATAGATGACATATGAATAATTTAGAGATTAAGGACAATTGATGCTGACCATTAGAGGGCACCCAGTACACAGAGCTGCAGCAGGATTGAGGCTCTTTCCACCCCAGGATGCTGTGGCTGTCAAAAGCATTCACAAACCCAAGAGGCAAAGAGAGGGGTTTCAGAGTGGCCATTTAAGAAGACAGCCTTTCTGAAATCTCTGGCACATGAGGCCCCTCTGTCACTGCTTCCTAGAAGCTGTGAGACCGGGCCATGCTGCTGTTTCTTGTCACCTCCCTGTACCTGTCCCTGAGACACAGTGCCACCGGGCTGTTATTGGGGCATTTTCCTTCTTTGTCAGCCCCAGCAGGCATTCAGCAGGGAGAGTCTGCACTGCCACTCTGGAGCTGAGTTTCCACTCTACAATCTCGGCCTCTCTGTCACCCCCTCCACTCCACCTCACACATTCCCCAAAAAAGCAGCAGGATGTCCCAGGAGATTCCACCCCTGGGCAAGAACTGTTGAAACTCTGGCTTTTCCCAAAACCCCCTACCTAAAACATCCCCCACAACAGCAACAGGTTATTTAAAAGGTGCAAACAACTCTGTCTCTGAGCACTTGCTTTGTGCAGGCCCTCAGCCACAGGAAGGTCTGTGAGGCATCAGGGCTGCAGCCCAGGGCTGGTGACCGATCCCACGGGCACCCCTGAGGGTCATCCGGACCCCCACACCTGCAGAAGCTCTCTGCACCTCACAGGGCACCAAAGAGAAATGGGGAAGAGAAAGCAGAAGAGAAAGGGCAAAGCAAAGGTGACTGCACAAGGAGATGCATCGTGGCAGATTTTTCATGCTTATCCCAGTGGGAATGGAGTCCTTAACCCAGTGTGAATGAAGCATCCACCAGAAAGTGATCAACTGCTTCTGGGACTCCCATGCAGGAGGTCACAGGGAGACCCTGTCACCTGCCATTGCTGTCAGCAGTGGGAGCAGAGAGGAATCTTACTCAGTCCTACTGGGCCAGTGGCCCGAGGCACCCAAATCTCTAGACTCAAAACTTCTGCCATCCTGCTTCTGCCTTCAGCCAGCAAATCATCTCCTTCCAGAGCTTTCTCTCTTCCCTCAAGGTTTCCTTTGCAGCTCCATGGAGCAGCAGGCAAAGCGAGGAAACAGCACGGACCTGCTGCAGCTGCAGCACTGCTGCAGAGCAAGGCCAAGAAAAGGCTGCTCTCCAATCTTCATCCTCTCCCTGCTCTGCAGTGGTTTCACCAGTGCCCTTTGGCCCTCTGGGCTCTCGGGGCTCCGAGGCACGAGCAAGACACGCTTCTGACCGACCTTAATGCCGAGAGGGACACAGAGGGAACGGGGCCTTTCTTACCAGTCATTGCTGCCCAGCAAGGAGACTGCCTCCTGCAAGGACTGCTGTGGGTCTGAAGAGGCTCTGTCCTTCTGCCCACGCCCACGGAGCAGCTCCTCTCGGCGCTTGGCACCAGGGGCCGTCTGCGAGGTCACTGTGAGGAGAGGGTCGGCCATGGGCGCTGCAGCCCTGGGCAAGGCCCCGCCATGGAGCGGCCTCAGCCCCATCTGCCAGCCAGGGCTCCGTGTGCTACAAACTGGCGCTGGCTCAGAGGCTTCCCTGCTGTCTGGCTCCTGGGGCTCCTTGCTTGCTCCCAGCCTCCCCCAGCTGGGCCCAGCTCCGGGCTGAAGCTGACAATTGCCCCCGCAGCGCCAGCTCCCAAGTGCCACAGGTGCCACAGCCGGCGGCAGTTCCTGCGGCCACAGAGCTCCCGCTCCCTGCGAGGCAGCGCTGACCAGCAGCACTGGCTGCCCAGGAGGGAACCCCCCAGGGGCCCCTCTTGTCTCAGCGTCCTGATTGCCCCCAGCCCTGAGGACAAGGGCCCTCTGCAACTCCCTGAGGAGAGACCTGCAGCTGCCTGGAGACAGCACCAAGCCGAGCCTGAACAACCCAGCCCTGCTGGGCCCGGCTCAATCCCCACGGAGCAGCTGCCAGGGAACAGCCACACCTGACCCTTCCCACCTGACAGCGCCTCTGTTCCCATTGCCTGCAAATATTCCAGACAGAGGCAGCTGAGTGCACATACATTTTAGCCTGCTATTGGGAAGGGAGTACTTCATGGATTTTCTTCTTTCCAAGCATCATGAACCTTTTCCTCTTTCAGAGGTACACACTGCCTGTATTTCAAGGATGCTGAGGTGAAATTGATTTCCCATCTAATGGACGTCTTTGCAAATGCAGCAGTTTCTAAGCTTTCTCTTGTGGAAAAACGCAATTTCCAGACTAGACAGTTGATAAAAAAGCCTTCCAAATGCACTCTGAGGATAAAAATATGCAAATACAGATCCACATTGTTGGCAGATGCACTCTCTTGTTAATCAGTTGACCTGGGTTTGCCTTAATTGAATTTTTTGGTAAGGAAAACAATTTACAAGGTATGAGAAAAAACTAATGATAAATGCATTCCTTATGAAACCCATTTGTCATCAAAAGCACTGTCATGTCATGCACTCAAAAGCTCATTTTCTAATGCATAGATGAAAACATTTGAGATGTCTAAAATGATGGAGTATAAATATTGCACAGAATCTAGATGAACTGCTCTGGACTCTGTAGGGTTTTTGTGCTACCTTGCATGTTCTCACAAGGTATGGAGGAACCCTAACATCAAAAATATTCAGAAGGGAGCTAATCTGGATGTCACTGAGGTACCCCAGCCACTGACACCAGTGAGGTAGGCACACACATCTGGATTCCCTGTGAATGGAGAGCCACACCAGGCTAGTTCTGGTCAATTCTGAACATGGAAGTAGCATCACTAGAAAAGAGCATTCAAGTATCACTCCTAGCTCCCTTCTTCTTATCTCACCCTACTTGGGATCACAGCACAGGCAGGCTGCCCACAAAGGAGAGACAAGAGCCATAGGGACTATCTGCTGGGTATTTGCTGCAGGCAGCAAACAGCCTGGGAGCAGCAGGCAGCCCCTGCTGGCTGCCATCTGCTGCACAGGGGTGCTGTATTTGCTGGGTGACACAGGAGGCACTGCTTGTTCCCTCCTGGCACTGCAGGCTGTGGGATGGCGGCAGCGAGGAGCCATCGGGCACCTCTGGCAGCAGCAGCAGCACGACTGCACCGAGCCACTGAGTGCCCTGCAGAGACAGCCCTTGCTGGATAGCAGGACAGCTGGCTGCAGAACTGGACAGCAGCACAGGCACAGGGCCCAGATGGTGAGTGAACAACGGATCGTGGTGGTTCTCGTAGGAGCACAGTGAGCACAGCCTGGCAGAGTGCCCTGCAGCTCATCCCTGCAGTCCCAGCTGCCTCCTGGCACCAGTGCTGTAGTTTGGACTCTCAGCATGGGCAAAAGCCAGAGCTCAGGCCTTTACCACGACTTTATTCAGCTCAGCTTTCCAATGGATCTCTAAGAACCAACTGCTCCAGTACTTCCAAGCTGGAGTAACTCAAAAGTACATTTGCTGTTCACTCTCAGGACAGACTATGGAGCCAAGATCCCAGCAGTGCTGGCTGAGGCAGGAGGCAGTTTGTGCTCCTTGTGCAAGGACAAACCCGAGTGGGAAAAGCTGCCATGGAGCAGGCTTACCTGAGGAGCTGTGTGGGAAGCTGCCATCCCCATGGATGATGGGTGTATTGGGCAGTAAGGGAACGTTGTCCTGCTTCCTCACAACCTCCTTCTTCAAGGCACCACCAGGGTGTGTTCTCTGCACTCTAGAAGCTGTGCCATCAACAGGTGGTAGGCTAAAGGCTGCAGGGACCAAAGAGGAGCTTGTAAGGGGAGAGTGCTGGACAGAAAACTTGCTGGAGCTGGGTAACATCTCTTTGTTATCCCAAAGAATTTCAAGTGTAACAATGAAATACCACTTTATAGCAAGTATAACACTAACATAGGACAATGATCACAGAATCCTAGAAGAGTTTGGTTGAAAGGCACCTTTAAGCACCATCTAGTCCAACTCCTGTGAGTTGGACTAGATGAGCAGGGACATCTTCATCCTGATCAGGTTCCTCAGATCTCCATGTAAGCTGGTCTTGAACACCTTCAAGGGTGGACCAGCAACAGCTTCTCTGGGCAAACCTTCCAGCTTTTCATTCCCTTCATTATTAAAAAAAAAAATCTCCCTAATATCTAATCTAAATCTACCCTATTCTAGCTTAAAGCCAAACTGCAGTGATGCTTCCCCTAAGAAACAAGGAAACCCAGCATTGCTTTGCCTTTGTTCTCCTGTTGCAGAGGCTGGCAGGGGCAGTTGCCAAAGCTAAGTGCAGATAACCTTGGGTGCTGGCCCCGGGCTGAGTGCTGCCTCCTCAGGGCCCCGCTGCCGCCCTCGGGCAGCGCTCACAGCCCTGCAGGCAGAGCCCCTCAGCCGGGATTCAGTCGGGAACGCTGCTGCCCCTGGGGCTACAACAGAAGCCCTGGCTGGGGCTTCAGCACAGCTCTACAGCGCCAGCTCCTCAGCAGGGAGTGGCAGGAGAAGGATCTCTGGTGTTTTCATTACATGGAGCTGAATTTTGTTTCTTCCAGGTTGCAGCCTGGTTGAAAAGCATTCTTTTGGACTCCCCTTCCCTGGAGGCTGCTCTCCAGGAGAGAGTCTGAAACCCCAGTGTACTTTGCAAGACAGAATTTTCTACTCTGAAAGACTTTAGAGGTGAAGGGGGCAAGCTGATATTCTCTTACTGACTCAGTGAGGCCAGGGGCAAGACACTTCATGCCTCTCTATTTTTCTTTGGGAAACAGAATTCAATCCCAAGCAAGCTTCCACTCAGATGCAAGCAGAACAGCTCCCCAGTCTGATTGCAACGCTGTGCAAAGGGCAAGCAAGTGGTCAAAAAGGACCACCACAAGTGTAGCCACCACTTACTTGCTTCAGCTGCATCCCCAGGCTCGACTGTCTCAGGAATAGGCGGCAATGCTGTTTTCCTCTGTCTCCTTTTCTTCATCTCTCTCTCCAAAAGCTCTGCGTCCTTCCGCCCCAAGTTCTTCTGAGCCAACATGCACAAAGCAGCACGGATCTGGGTGCAATGGAAATACATCATAGACTGTAAGCAGAGACACACAAACCACACACAACATCTCATCAGGAGCACAGAGTCCACACAGTGCCATAGGCTTCAATGCAGCTCCAGTCACATTCCAATAGTTTCAGAGGAATGTCTCCTGTCCTCACCTTGGCAATTACACACAGTGAGGGGGAACACTTCAGTGCCACAACCTTCCACTGCTGCAACTGCAACCTATGTCAGGAAGCCCTGCTTGAAGCATCAAAGTCATAGGAGTGCTCCAAGACAGAGGAAGAGCTGACATGGCCAGTGAGCAGGCAGTTCAGTTCCTACAGGCCATGGCAGGAGAATAAAAACCATGTGCAATACCCAGCAAGGAGGGCTAATGAGCTGTTGCTTAACACTCGTGGCCAGGAATTGCAGCTGTTTCTCACTTCCTGGCTTCTGAACAACTCAGCTCTGAAGGGCTCTGAAGGACTTGGTCTCTGAGACCAGGAGACCAAAAGGAGGAGTCACGTGAAAACAAATTGCAGAAACACTGATGGCAATGAGCAGAAAACTTGAGAATGAGAGGGCTGTGAGATACAGCCACAAAGGTGACCAGGAAAAATCAACCTCTCCCATTTTCTTTTGCAGCCTTGCTTACACCCAACATTAGAATCTTTGCTTTTCTGCTTCCGAGGGTGCGCTTTGCCCACGTTCACGGATGTGTAGCTTGCTCTGCCATTCAGAACTTCTCTAAAACAGCCTTTGCACATAAAGAATGCTTCTGGCATGACCTTAGCACCATCTCCAAACCAGGGACCTTGGCACCACCGGAAATAGCCAAGCAATGGTTCTGTAGCTGTCCAATATATTCCCAAGAGTGGCAGATGATGATTTTCAGTGACATTTTAGGCCAAGCACTAAACAGCCACGAGAAAGGAAGTCTGATCATCCCTGTCCTTATCCCTTACCTTTCCAAAGCCGTCCCTCAGCTCTTTGTCCCTCGTTAGACCAGGACTGGTGGGATGATCTGTCTCCTTGGCCTGGCTCAGTGGGAGGCCTGGGAATGGAAGCAAAGGTTCCTGTAAACCTCTGGCAGACTTCAAGCCCCCAAAAACGCAATGCTGAGCAACAGGCAAGACAGGTTCCAGAGTGCAGAGCTCTCAAGACACAGAGATTGGGATTGAGAGCAGCAAGGTACAATGCCTAGACCCTCTCCCAAGGGATGGGCTACTGGCAGCAGACATGCCATGGCTCTGTTGGCCAGCAGACTGAAACCTGCTGCATGGTGAAGGCCTCAGCCCCTGCATGCTGGAGAGCCTCTGTGTCTGATAGAGAAGGGCAGAGATGGAGATTGCTCTGGACAGAGATTCTTATCTGCCCTTATTCATGCTGATTGTAGTAAACATCATCTTTCCTGTTCCTGAAAGAAGCCCCAGGTTCTAATACCTGGATGCATTTAGATCAACATTGTCTTCTCTTTGTCGGAAAATTTTAGAGGACATTGAAAGAAAATCTGAGCATTGCAGGAGTGCAGGAGTGTTACCCAAATGTGAACTGTGTTCTTAACAATAGATATTTCATTTTCCCCAAGGATTTTCATTCTAAACTGTATGAGATTGGGCCACTTTCGGGCCAGGCTGACTAAAGGCTGATTTTCTAATTGCAATTCTATACAACAGCTTCACAGAGGATAAATTAAGTGGCAACACAGTAGAAAAAAAGCAATGTCTTAAATCAGGATTTTTTGCTCCTGCAGAATGGTCAGCATAATAATAAAAAAAGAGACAGATAGCAGCTATGTGAAAGGAGGGCCTTGGAAGGTAAAAGCATTTGAGATGTTGGCAGGGAAACTGCAGATCCCAAGGTAACCTCCTTGGGACCACTGCTGTCAGTCAGGCCAGCAAAAGGGACACACAAAATGTAACAGAGGCGGCGATGCAATCTAAAGCATCTGAAGCTCCATATTTCATGGGACACATTTCCTGCAAACTCCTAAACAGCTGCACAGGGAAACATGCTCCTGCTGGCAGACGCTTGAGGCAGGCCAGGGCAAAACCCTGAGCCACTTGCCCAGAGCTAGCACAGGCACAGCCTGGCCTCTGGGCTGCCCTGGGACAGCAGGGAGCCCAGAGCCCTGTGCTCTCCAGGAATGGCTCAGCTGCACATGCACCCTCCTGCTCCTCTGCCTGCCCCACAGCTCAGCAGCCCTGCAGCTCCAGGGGCACTGGCAGCAGCACAGCTCCTTGCAGGGGCACATGCAGGGCACAGCTGTTCCCTGGCAATGTGCACAGCCTCTCTGCGCTGCCACAAGACCCTTCCTGCTGCCAGCAAGCAGCCCAGCTCCCCCCTCCCCTCTGTCCTTGTCCTCCCTGGCAGTGCCCCTGGGGCCTGCGCGGCTCCGCGGCCTCTGCCGGGGCTCCTGGGCCCAGGCCCCTGAGCCGCCCGGGAGCCCAGACCTCCATTCCCAAGGCCGGGCTCCAGCACAGGAGGCTCCAAGCCCAACAGGTCAGCCAGTTCCCTTGGGAACAGAGCCATCCCAGCTCCTGTCTTGCACCAAGAGCTCTTTCCCTTCTTCCTCTGGGTCTTTGCTGTAGGCTCAGAAGAAGCTGACATTCAGGTGCAAGAGAAGAAGTGAGTTAATTGAACTCATGCCTTTACAATCAACCCATCTAATGGGTGAGGAATTCAAAGCGTATTCTAGTTACTGAAAAGATTGCTTGGTTTTTTATTTTTCATGAAACTAGCATCAGTTTTATTTTTCTGAACAATATGGAGCTGGTAAGCCAAGAGAGAAGGGCTCTACTAGTTCATGTGGTGCCCATTGCCTCCCCACTACTACACGATCCCTTTCCTTCCAAACAGTTGGGAATTCACAGTGCTCTCTAGAATCTGACACTGGCAAGGAAGTAATTGTTTTCAAAAGTAATTTTCAAGGCCTTTGTTTCTGTAGGTCCCACTCAATTCCAGGTCAGGTTTTGCATTTTTGGGATTTTTATATTACTCTTTGCAACAAAAGAAGTGCTGGGACACAAACAATGGCACCACATTTTAGAAAGCAAAAGAAGCTTTGCTTTCTGCATTAGATGTGCCCAGTATTCTGTGAGCCTGTCTTTGTAGGGAACAAAGTGCTTATCTCAAAGTTCCACTTTTGCTCTACTTACTTGTTCCAGGGGTTTATTCCCTGCTGTCTTTTCAGCAGAGACACCCAAACCCAACATAAACATGACCTGCCTCCAAACATTTCTGATCTTGGCTAATACTGTCAATTCAAAATATTCCTAATGGAAATAGCAGAGGGTAGGTCATTTTGAAATACTCTCCAACAGAGCAGTTAGAATTAAGAGAACTAGCTCTTTACATGGCTGCACAGAGAATAAAATCCTATGGCAGCCAAGCAGGATGAGTGTCTTAAACCTGGATTCCTTCACCCTGTAGAATGCTGGGGTCAGTAATAGTGAGACAGGTAAGGTTTAATGAGATAGGAAATTTCTAGTCCAGAATTGATCCAGCAAAAATGTCACCTTACTTACTGAGCAGGACAATTCTCTGGCTGCATTAAGCATTCCAGATGCACATCAGCAAGTAAGGAGTCATTCCAAAGGGGCCATAGCCAGGATTTGGCAGAACTAACCCTGAGCCCCAAAGGGACCAGGGGATCTGATCCCTTGTTCTGCATCAGCAGAATTATTTCTCCAAGTCTCATCTCTCCTATCATTACACGCCCAGAGATGCCTAAGGAACAACAACAGTGTCATTGAGGCTTTCAACTTGAAAGCATTGCCTGACCCAGACGCAGCAGAGACTGCATTTTGTCTGGCACAATTCCACTTGTCAGGGATCAGGCAAGGCAGGGACAGGGACAAGGCAGAAGGCATCTCCTGCCCCAGCCTCAGCCTGCAACACTGACACAGGCAGAGACAGCCAGGGAAGAGATTTGTCACTGTGAACCTGCCATAGGTGGCTTTGGGCTTGTGCTGTCACAGCATGACAAACTCACACCCTGCCTAGGCTGCATCCATTTGGAAGCCTCCTTCTCCGTCACTGGAAAATTCTAAAGGACTTTCTATCATAGGAGGTTTCCCTATTTCTGCCAGTGCAAAACCAGGCAATGTCCATGAATCTCCTTCAGATCCCAAAGGGTTCAGCTCAGAAACTGCCCTATAAAGGTTTTCTGTTTCGAAAGCAGGAGGAAGGAGTGGGAACATCTCTCATTTCATGTTAAATGCCTTCTTTTTCCCTACTAGTTGTGACACTAAAAAGGCTGCAGGGAGATAAAAAGAATGTGCAGGATGGAGAGGAAGGTATCCTCTTCCAGCACTGCATTTCAGGGGGCCCCAGGTACCACTCAACACTTCACACTGGAGGAGTTTTCACTGTGCCACGAGAGAACACTCCCAGTGACTGGACTCTCAGAGAGTCCACAGAGCCCAACAAAGAATTGAAACAAATTTAAAGAAATTTTGAAAAGAATTGGTTTAAACCAAGCTTTCCAAATGTCACCTCTGAGTCAAGAATACAATGGTCATTCTAGGACAGACATGCCCTGTACCTACCTGCATCTTCAGAATTCTCTTTGCTTCTGCTGCTGAGTCTTGGCCTTGAGAAAATGAAGGACAAAAGAACATGTGAGGAGGTAGAAAGAGAAGGGAGGGAAAGGGCTTACCATAAGAGGAGGCAAAATTTTAAACATGGTCACTGTGATGAAGGGGGAAATGCAACACAGAAACCCAACAAGATGCAAAGCTGATTCATTGTCCTTAAGTTTGCCATTGCTGGAGTCACACAGAGCTGGCCAAGCTCTGGCTGAAACACAGCAGTCATTGTTCAACTTACATCAGAACTCCCCAGTTCTGCTGCCTCTCCTTTTGGGGCCAAATGGCTCCTACAGCCTCTCTGAAGCAGCAAGAGCTGCTGAGCTGACGCACGAGTCTGTAAGGAGGGCAGCTACTTTTGTACAGCTGCCAAAGCTTGACTTGGCCTGCCCGTGCCTTACCCTGGTGACAGCCTCGTGCTACATGTGGTCAGAACACTGCTGTCTCCTGAGAATGATATTACACCTGCTGGCTCTTTCAACAACAAAAAGGCTGTTCCCAACTCAGCTGCTAGGAAAGGATGTTCAGATCACACCTTAAAAGCTCCACCAAAGATTTTCAATTGGAATGATACTTCTGTGACTCCCTCTTTATTGTTAGCACTTGGATAAGGGTAATAGCTACATTTTCTCTTGCATATCCAAGCCAATATTTTTCCATCAGGTACAGTCCTATGCCTCTTCTCTAGCACCTTGACCTCTTTGATCTTAAGCCCAGATCAAAATATTAAACATTGATCAAATTATACATCTATACCCCAAAACATATCTGAGATCTCGTTTCACAGTGGAGGCCCAGGCACAGTGAAGTTACACCTGATGTTTACAGAAGCAGCACCTGAATTTGCAGACACCTCTCCAGTAGCCGATATTTGCCCAAGCATATTCACCTGGTTGTAGAATTTGACAGTCAAGGATCACAGCATTCAAAGACCTGCAGGACCCCATCCCATGCAGTACAGTTCCCAAATGTGACCACAACCATTACAAAGGGAATCAAGTGCCACGTCCAGCAGAGGACCCATCTTGAGGTGCTTTGAAGCCCTGCCTCCTCTTCCCCACCACCACCTCTGCTCTTGGGGTATATATGGTGTTGTGTTTCACATTGTGCTGGATGATCATGGATGGGTAAAATATAGAATACACAGAGGTTCTCCAAAATACAGGAGACAGATGGCTGTGCAAAATAACCACACAAGAAGGGAAGAGTGAGGTGAACAGCACGCTGGAGTAACAGACACCTTGGCTTACCTCATCTCCTGGGACTCCTGGAATTCCAGCTGGGGAGAGCTTGGCAGGGACCCTGCAGCACTGCCCACAGGGGGACTCACTGCCCTGCGGATGGGGGGGATCAAAGGCAGTCCCAGTGACCCCTTCTTCATATCCCCACCACTGGAATAGAGCAAGGAAGCCTGGAAAGAGAAGAACACAGTGCTCAGATCAAGCATCCAGCCTTGCCCCCATTCATGCCTCAAGACATTTCGCCATGCATTTAACTGGGACCTGCCAGAAAAAGCCAAACTGATGGAGCAGCTTGGCCCAGGACAGGGAAAGGTGACCTAGGAAAGGGAAGTGGTGAGGGAGAGACCACGTCCCACATTTGCCACCTCTGCCCTCGTGCTCATTCCTCTGCAAGTGTGGCTGCATTCCCAGCTGGCTTCCACGTGTTTGACATCAAGATGTTCTGGGGTGCCACTGCCTCCACTGGCCTTGTGGATGGCATGGGAATGGCTTTAGATCACTGTTCTCTCCCTGCCCCTAAGGTACCAAACAGCCAGTGCTGATCTCCAGCCATGTCCCCACAAAGCCATTCTGCAGGATGTCCAAACCTGCTTTTCTCAAGCCCCTCATTTCTCCTGCTGCTGCCCTTCCCTCCTACACTTCCCCAGCAGCCTTTGAGCCTAGATGCTGCTGAGCTCTCGGGATGCTGGCTGCTCTCCAGCTCCCACACATCCATCATCTCAGGCTCCCTGGCACTGAGGAAGTTCAGCAGAGCTCCCTGCCCTGCTGCTCTCTGCAAGGTCTCTGCTGGCCCCAGTTGCTCCAGGGCCCCCATGCCATGGCCAGGAATGGGGCTGGAGGCAGCAGGGGCAGGTGCACACCCTTCCTTCATATTCCACCATTTCTGGCCCAGCTAAAGCGCCAAACCAGGACCTGTTCAAACTTCCCTGAAAGGGTCAGTTCCTGTCAGGGAAAAGGTCTCAGAGCTCTGCTGACAGCACATCAACTGAACATTTACCACACAGGACTTTGCTTGGTCTCCTTACCTTAGGTTCTTTTCCCTCTGAAATCAGCTCCTCTTTTTTTACCCTGTACTCATCCCAGCCAGTGCCATTTTTCCCATTCTTCTGCTCTCCGCTGCATGTTGGGCTTGGCTTGGTAGAAGGAGAGCTCTTCTGGATGGGAGGCAACGGCTTGGAGGGAAGGAGCATGGAGGGACTTGCCAGGGAAAATCTCTTGGCAAGAGGGTAACCAGTCAGGCCTGCAAAGTGGACACACAAAATAGAACAGAGGCCACCATGCAAACCTAAAGCAGCTGCAGCTCCATATTTCATGGGACGCATTTCCTGCAAACTCCTAAACAGCTGCACAGGGAAACATGCTCCTGCTGGCAGACGCTTGAGGCAGGCCAGGGCAAAACCCTGAGCCACTTCCCCAGAGCTAGCACAGGCACAGCCTGGCCTCTGGGCTGCCCTGGGACAGCAGGGAGCCCAGAGCCCTGTGCTCTCCAGGAATGGCTCAGCTGCACATGCACCCTCCTGCTCCTCTGCCTGCCCCACAGCTCAGCAGCCCTGCAGCTCCAGGGGCACTGGCAGCAGCACAGCTCCTTGCAGGGGCACGTGCAGGGCACAGCTGTTCCCTGGCAATGTGCACAGCCTCTCTGCGCTGCCACAAGACCCTTCCTCCCAACAGAGAATAGCTCACATCCAATCTCACCTCTGTGTGCGGCTGAGGCATGCTCACAAGAAAGGAAGTGGGTTTTGTGAACTCCCATCTTTATCATCAACACATCTAATGGGTGTGGCACTCAAGGGGAATAATTTTTAATTATTGAGAAAATGTATTTGGTTTTATTTCTCATGGAACTAGCCTGCATTTAATTGCTCCGAGCAGTATTGAGTTAGCAAGTCCGAAGGTAAAGATGGAAGGCTCCAATGATAAGAGGGGAAAAAGATTCTTTCTTGAGGCTTGCCTTCTGTGAATCCAGAGGAAAAACCCACACTAGCTGTGACTGTTATTTCTGAAAACCACAAAGACCTCTCAGCCACCAGGCAGGCCTTATTGGTGTGTCTGTAGCACCATAATCCCACCCTCAGGGTCAGGCCTGATCAGCAAGCAGAGGAAGAACAGGAAATTTATCTGTAGTGAGACCCAACATTGATGGCAAAGAAAGCAACAGGACTTGCATCTCATGCCCATGTCCTAGCTGTGGTCAGCTGTGGCCACAGTCCCTGTCCTGGCTGACAGTATGAGTGATTTGGCTACTGTCAAAAAGGAGAATGCAGAGTAAACTAATGACAGAATGTTGTGATGCCATGGGTGTCCTTGCAGGATCATCTGTAGCTGTCAGCCACCTACTCTGACACAGAGCCAGCACTGACCACCATGAAGCAGTTTTCCCTGAAATCTGGGGAGATTTTTTTCCATTTTGTTCTGGCCTTTCAGCTCCCTCCTATCCTCACCTTTTCCTTCAGGGGTCTTTCCTTTTCCGGTAAAATCCATGTTTGAACCCGTGCTTCTGCCTGGCAGAAGTGCCTGGGTTGGAATTTGGGGACGCTCTCAGAGCAGTCAGCGCCGGGAGCTCGGTGCCAGCCTTTGAACAAGGCCGGGTGACTCCAATCGCCAGCGCTCGGCACAGAGAGGCAGAGCCAGACGCGTCTGCTGCCGCTGGGGCCGTGCCAAGCACAACCTGCACCGCCACAGCGTGGGGCTGCCCCTTTGTGACACGCTCACCATGGTTCTCTCGTTTCCATGGCTGCAAAACCCCAGCCCAACTCCATCCCCTTCCATTCCCCTCCCAAGGGCAGCCAGCCCTTAGCCCAGCCAGGCCAGGCCTGAGCGTTTCACACTGTCTAGGAAGGAGACCCTTTCCAAAGCTACATTTCAAGGCCTTTATTTCTGTAATTCCCACTGGGTTCTGGGTTGCAGCTTGTTGGTGGGGGATTTTGTTTATTTCTCTTCACATCAAACCAAGTGCTGGGACACAAACAATGGCCCCGGGCTCTCAGGACTCTGGCTGGTCAGAGTGACCCTGAGATACGTTAGAAAGTCTCTTTTCCCAGCCAGGCGGTCGAAGAAGGAGTCAGAGCTTTCATTTCTCGGTCTCAAGGTTGTTTCTTGTCTCTTATCTATAAACTTCTTTCTCCTGCCTGCCAAGGTCCACTCAGCAAGAATGTCAGAGGCACTCTGCCTGCCTCCGGGGTGGTGTTACCTTTTTTACTAAAAACTACGTGTACAATATTTACAATTACTTTCCAATACCTATCACCTATGTTAGACAGTGAGCTTCTACTCTAAACCAATCTAAAAGTGCCAACATCACAGCTGAAGATGGAGGCTAGGAAGAAGAAAGAAAAAGGACAAGGCACACCCAAATTCCTCCATCTTGGGACTCTGAGCCCCCATTCTAAAAACCTCAAAAATCTATTTCATTCTGTGATAAATTCACTATCATACTACTTAAACTTGCGTGGCTTGTAATTCTTCATATAAGGTTGGTAATTGTTTTCTCCAAGGGCTAAATCAAAGGCACAGGGGTCTTGGGCTCTGTGCCAGGGTCTCTGAGCCCCCTGGGCAGGGGCTCAAGTCCTCCAGGGCAGCCAGAGGAATTTCCTGGGTTCTGACACCGGGCGGTGGAAGTAAAAGCAGCTTTGCACTCCCCTGTAGATGACCCCAGAATTCAGTTGGCTGAGAGGTGTAGGGAGCAAACTGACCATCCAAACGTTCCACTTTTGCTCTACTTCATTGTTCCAGGGGTTTATTTCCTGCTTTCTTTATTGCACAGACACCCAAACCAAACATAAACATGATCTACCTCAAAACATTTCTGATCCTGGCACTTCCTGACAATTCCAAATTTTCTTAATGGAAATGGCAAGGGGCAGTCATTCTGAAATACACTCCAACAGAAAAGATAAAACAAATCATGCTTGATTTGGCAGAACTAAGCCAAATCTATGGGACCCCTGGGGCTGATCCCTTTTTCTCATCTTCAAGTCTCATCTCTCCTGTCTATTCAAAGAAGCTTTGCACTCTGCATTAGATGCCCCCAGTATTCAGTGGGCCGATATGATCAGTGTATCTGCAGGGTGTAAATTGGCCATGCAGAGTTCTCCTTTGTTGTTCAAGGGGTTTATTCCCATTTTCTTTCCTGCAGACACACCCAAACCCAACATTACAACATGCCTCAAAGCAATTCTCATTTGGACTGTCCCTGAAAATTCAAACCTACCCTCAGAGCGTTTCCCTGTCCCCAGGGACAGGCTCCAAGGATGGGCTCTCACCTGCACGGAATGAAGAAGAGCTGCTGCCCTTGCCAGCGGCTCCGGGCTCCCGCCATCAGCGCTTTGAATGCAGCTTTTGTACACACTCTGCCTCTCTGAGCCCCGCAGCATTCCCGGGCATCAGCAGTGCTGCTGCAGGCCAACATCCTCCAGGCACAGCTGCAGCAAGGAGATTGCAACAAGGCCTGGCTGCAGGAGTCTCCAGCCTGCAGCAGCCCTTCCCCTGCGGCGGAATCATCTTGCGCTGCCATGGGGGAGCAAAGGGGGTGAGGGGCTCTTTGCAGATGAGGGTCTCCTCCATGTGCTGCTGCTCGCTGGGCTGATACAGCTGCTGGTGCCCTCCCCCACAGCTGTACCAGGAGCCTGCCTGGGAAAATAACACTGCCAGTGCCAGTGCCAGTGCCAGCCACCCATCCCTGCCATGGCCCTGCCCTCAGGGCGTCCTGCCCACCAAACTGCTCCAGTCAGGTGATGTCAGGCACCATCAAAATACATTCAAACAATGCATTTTCCACATTCTGGCAAAATCATGGCCATGCAGGCCACGTGCTGGAGGCAGACTGCTGTTGGCAGAATGGGGGAAGCCCCAGCAGCTGCTCTCCCCAGGCTGGATGGCCATGGCAGCAGAGGCAAGTCTCTCACCGTGTCCACTGCTGTGGGACCCAGTGCTTTGGACTTGTTCCCACCCAACTCAGGCTGCTGCTACAGCAGCACCATGCCTTCACACACTTGATAACAAGGAGCTGGAATGGCACACAGGACTGCCCCAAAAGCTAAAAAAAAAAAAGGGGGGGAGATGGGGAAGGGGGCAAGTGAGTTAGAATAGTTTGCTCATTTTTAATACAAGCAGGGACACTGGGCTAATCCTACTGGGGACTGGTTTGTAAGCCTTGTCTCTAGCAATTCCCACCAGTCTGCAGGCATTTTCAGTAGAAGGGGTAGATAAGATTTTACAGCACATGCATGAGCAAGTCTGAGCTGGAACTCAAAGGACAAGACAAATACAAATTGGCCACCCATGGGGAAAGGAAGAAAGAAAAGCAGATGAAACAAGTGCCATTGTGGCTGAATTGCCTGCATCGATCCCATGGTCAAACCTTTCTGTACAAAAGCACCTCAATTCAAACACACAGCTTAAGATCAAGGAATTCAAGTGTTTCAAGAGCATTTAAAGCCTGATTCCTATTACTTTCAAGGAAAGGTAGATGCTAAATTTCTTAAAAACACAAATGTGGGACTATTTGGGACTGCATCCTTCAAAAGCAGGAATGGAGGTTTAGAATTGCAGAACTGTTTCCATTGGAAAAGACCTTCAAGATCATAGAGTCCTCCCAATAACCTGAGACCACTAACACTGCCAAGGCCACCACCAAAACATATCCCAGGAAATGTCGTGGGATGGGACATCCTCCTTGTCTCCTTTGTCTCCCCAGGAGCCCCTTGGAAAGAGAAATGCCCACACAGGCTTTATCTGACTCCTTCCCAGCCAGCCTTTCCCTCACTCCTGGGTCTCATTTGCTCCACAGGCTTCACCAGCTCGCTCAGCTCAGAGGAGCTG
Source organism: Molothrus aeneus (assembly GCF_037042795.1). Taxonomy (NCBI): domain Eukaryota; kingdom Metazoa; phylum Chordata; class Aves; order Passeriformes; family Icteridae; genus Molothrus; species Molothrus aeneus. The sequence continues at coordinate 2,712,089 of NW_027099068.1, read as the reverse complement.
TCAGAGGAGAAAACGCTGCCTGGTGTGGGGCTGTCTGATCCCTGTCTCATCTTGATTCCATCTGCCCCGCTCCCTCCCCCATCCAAGAGACCGAAGGATCCCCCCAACCCCACGGTGCTGCACCAGATCCCGGGCACGTTCCCTCCTGCGCTCCTTGGCGGCCCCGGGGAGGCTCCAGAGCCCTCCCTGTGTGCGGGACAGCTGCTGCAGCACCGCTGCGCTGCGTGCGAGCAGCGCCCAAGGAGCAGCTGCGCCAGTTCAGAGTCTGAAACGGAATCCTCAGGGCACACAAATGACAACTGGCATTTCAGGGCTGGCAGGAGAAGCTAAATCCATCTGCTCGCTGCCCTTTCTAGCCATGGCCACGCTGATGCAATTGGAAGAATTGCCCCTGCCCAGGAAGCTCTCAGGTACAAGAGAGCAGCAAAAGCCAGGTGTTTCTGAGGTGCTAGCTGCCAGTACCTCAGGTTTTCCTTCCAAGTTCTAAGGGGTTTGGACTATTTTTACCATTTCAACATTTTCTGTGTGTCCCTGTGAGCGAGTAAGCACCACAAACGAACTCCCTCAAAGCCTTGAGGTACTGCCAGAGCAGAACTTGTTCATGCTCTTTTCTCCTGGTGATTTTATAATCCCGTGCAGACTCTGATAGCAAACCCGTGCTGTAGAGAAAAGATTGACCTTGGCATCCTGGGGCACTTTCTGGGTGGGTGTTTGAATCTGCTTTTCCAGGCCTTGGGCTTTTTATGAATGTGAAGCTTGACTAGGCCAATATTTAAGCAGCAATCAATTTATTATTTAATATGGTAAAGTATGAGCAATACAGCACTGGGTACAGTGGGGGAAGTTTTCCCTCCAACTGCACACCGATAATTGATGGTTACAGGTATTTGTAGGGGTACTCATCAGGTTTTTTTTTTTTAACAGTTTCTATTTCCAATTTTTACTCATCAGCAATTTTTATTCCAAATCATTACATCACAATTCTATACACTATTGTGATTTGAATTTCTCAGGATGTATTTTCAAAGGAGTATCCCCAGATGGTGATGGTCCAGTTTCCGAAAGAAGAAAGATGAATCCCATCTGGTGGAGTCCAGCTCCCCAGATGTGTCCACCTTTTAATTGCAGAGACTATAAATCTAACAACAGTGATGTCCAGCTTCCCTTTGGTCGAAACCATAAGTCCTTGAGGTGATGTTCATCTTCCTTTCTCAAGCTGTTTTTCTCTGCTTCAATAAGGCGTGAGATAAGCATATTTCCTATATATCTTCCAAAGCTATAGTTTCAAGGATACAAGTAATATTCTAAAATTATACTTCAAAAGGTTATTATTGCAGAGCTTTTTTTTTTTTTTACGGATTAAATGCAAGCAAGAAGCAACATCCTTAACACCTTAATTCCAATGCTCCTAAATCAACCAGGGTTAATTTCAAACAAAAGATAGGTTCAAAGGCCTTTTTCCATGCTTTATTTTCCTCAGTTATTATTAGAATTCACAACTATCCCATTGTCGATGTCCACACATTTCGCATTCACAAGTACACACTTCGCCTGTTTGTACCTGACACCAAACACAGCTTTGCATCTCACACCCTCAGCAAGTCTGCAGACAAAACAAAGCTGGCAGGAGCAGCTGAGAGCCCAAATGATTGCGCCATTCAGAGGGACCTCGGCAGGCTAAAGAACTGGCCTGAGGGGAATCTGATGGAGTTCAAGGATGGGAAATGAGGAGTCTGGGACCTGGGCAGGAATAAGCGCAGGCATCAAGAGCAGCAGGAGGCTGACTGCGAGAGAAGCGGCTGTTTTATCTTCCTTGTCTTGCTGGTTGGGGGTTGTAGCGCAAGGCCAAGGCAGAAGGATGCCTGCAGCCAGAGAAAGAGGGGGTTCGCAGCTGGCGCTGCCGAGCCGAGCGCAGCCAGCCCCGGAGCCGCCCCGCCCGCGCTGTGCCCGCAGCCCCGGCTCTGCCGCGCTCGTCCCCGCCAAGTCCGGCCCGCGCCGGGGCCGCGCTGGGCACGCGCGAGCCCGAGCGCAGCGCCCCCCTCAGGCCGCGCGCCGCCAGCGCAGCCGCGGCCGTTGCGCGGCGGGCGTTGTGGCCACAGTCGGCGATCGACGCCATGGCGGAGCTGCCGCTGCCCGCCGGGCTCAGCGCCGGCACCTTCCCCGCCAAGCTCTGGCGCCTGGTGAACAGCCCCCGCGTCCGCTCCGTGCGCTGGGACAGCCGCGCCCAGGGGCTGCTCATCGACCGCTGCCTCTTGGAGCGAGAGCTGCTCAGCTCGGGCCACGCCCACAGGGGCCGTGGCCATGGGCCGGCCCCGGTGCCGCACACCTTCAGGGCCACGCAGTTCCGCAGCTTCGTGCGGCAGCTCTACCGCTACGGCTTCCGCAAGGTGCCGGGCTGGGTCGGCTTGGCTGCGCCGGGCGATGCCGGGGCCTGGCTCCACTACTGCAACCCCTGCTTTCGCCGCGACCGCCCCGACCTCCTGCTCCGCATCAAGCGCCGGAGCGCGGCCAACAGGCAGCGGCCGGCGGCGGGCCGGGAGGGCCGCAGGCGCCCGCCCTGCGGCTCCCAGCAGCTCCCCGGGCCGCGGCCGCTGCCGGCCGGGCGGCGCGGGCGCGGTCGCTTCCAGCCGCTGCCCAGGGAGCGGCCGCCGCTGCCGGCCGGGCGCCCGCCCAGCGGCTTCCTCCTGCTGCACAGGGAGCGGACGCTGCCGGACGGGCGGGAGCTGCGCAGCCCCCGGCCCGGCCGCCTCCAGCAGCCCCCTGGCGAGCGGCCGCTGCTCGCCCGGCGCCCGCCCTGCGGCTTCCACCTGCTGCACAGGGAGCGGCCGCTGCCGGCCCGGCGGGAGGGGCCGAGCCGCTTCCAGGAGCTCTACGGGGAGCGGCCGCCGCCCGCCGAGCGGGAGGTGCTCGGCATCCCGCCCTGCCACTTCCTCGGGCTCCACGGGGAGCGGCCGCTGCCGCTCGGGCGGGAGGGGCCCCGCAGCCGCTCGCAGGAGCTCTACGGGGAGCAGCTGCCTCCGGCCGAGCGGGAGGTGCTCGGGGTGCAGCCCTGCAGCTTCCAGCAGCTCCACAGGGAGCAGCAGCCTGCAGCCTACGACGCACGAGGTAGGAAAAGAGCTGTAGCCCTGTTTTTCCGAAAGGTCGTGAAAAGTGACCGTTTCAAGTAGTTTTCCACAAGGCTCTGTCATTCTCAGCCAGAAGTTGTCAAGCCTACTAGCAAGGGGCACCTAGGAGGCCGAAAGATTCTCTGCCTGGTTTGCCTGTGTGCTTCCCGTGATGTTTGATCCACAGCAGCACCAGAGCTCTGTGTCCCACAGCCACGTTGTGGAGCCTGACCAATGTGTTTGGATTCTTGCAGCCAGCCCGGGCACTTCAGGGCCCAGCGCTCCCGCTGGCAGTGCAGCTTGTGCAGCATGGACGGCCTCCAGCTCAGCACAGAACGCGCCTGGGGAGGAGGAATGGCCACCAGCAGATCTCGGCCTTGCCGTAGAGAAAATGATTCGGGAGATCAGGAGGTCCCTGTCTGAAAGATCTCCCTCTGCTCAGGTAATTCCATTGGATGGGGATAAAAGGGGCTGGACTGAGAGCTTTTGAACCTTGTGACACGGTTGACAAGCAAAGGCTTCTTTAATTGAATTTATTTCATTCTTATTTACTTATTGAATTATTCTTGGTTAAGAAAGATTTCTAAAAGAGGGGATGAAGAAGAAGTGAAGAAGAGGTTTTACTTGCTGGGAAAGAGGAGAAGAGTGTTTGGGGAATTGGCACTGAAGGCCAAGTGTCCCGTGCAGGGAGGGGCATGCCAGAGGTGCCTCTGTCCCAGCTGCAGCAGATGTGGGCTGTGCCTCTTTTGGGTGGGAAGGCCAAGGCAAAGCAAGGGCTGGGCTGCAGCTGCTGCTGCTGTTGTTAGCATTCAAAAACACATAATCACATAAGCGATTATATGCGGTGCTTTTTATTTAAGAGCTCTGGGAATCGGGGTAGTTTCCACCCAAATCTGATTGCAACCATACGTTCGAGGTGAACGTGTTTTATACTCTATCGTTATATAACTTTCATGTTAATTATTAAACTTATATTGTTCTATTGTAGGCACAGATTTCAGCTAAACATAGCTTCTCTTGGTTCCCCCTTAAATTTCTAACATAGTTTCTCATGATTCTTCTTATGATTATACAATAATTATATTTAGTTACTAAACAATCATCACATCTAGCAATTATATCATTTATCATACTGCTTATGCAGGTGCAGTGATCTGAGAAAACACAAAGCCTAACATTTTCAAAGTCTATCTTTAACATTTTCCAGGGCTCCACTATCACTGTGTGAGCCCTGCCGTGCGTGTAGGCGCTCCCAGAGCCGTGGCTGGGGCTGGGCTGCAGCTGCAGCTCTCTGTCCTTTTGCAGATTATGACACGTGTTGGCCAAAGAATGTCTCTCTTTCTGTTGATGTGCTGACCCATTGCCTGCAGTACATTTGTGATTATGACTCAAGGGGGGGAGTGGGATTTTTTGGATTGACCAATACCTTATTCTCAAGTGGCATGACTTTTGTCCTCTGTAAAGTCATACATAGCAGTTTAGAGAAGCATTTTATTCCATAAGAAAAGGAAACATTGCAGGCTCTGAACCATCTTTAGAATCTTTAGGGTTCTGATGGATGAGCTATGGCAGAAGAGATGAATATTCTGAAACTGGTCATAGTGAGAATATCTTTGTGTCCAAAGGTAATTTGCTTCATGGTGGACATTTACTTCCTCAGTGGAATAGAAACACTACTTGGTTGTCTGGCTTTTCCTGTCTTTTGGGTTGTTTTTTTTCCCTACCCTAACGATGTACAGATTTTTGCCACTGATCCCAAATGTGATCCTGGAAATACCCAGGGTGCATAAATGTTTGCCTGGATGACACGCGTGGGGCAGCAGCAGAGGCTCCGAGAAGCAGCACCTTGTGATGGGTTGTGTGAGCGGTTGGCTGCGGGTGCTGAGACTCCCAGGCAGAAATGTGTGCTTTGCCTGTGGGTTTGCAGCACACAGCCCTGGGCAGGGCTGGGAGCGAGCTCTGCCCTTGCTGGCAGCCGTGCTGGCAGCAAGGAGAGCCCCTGGCTTTGTGCTGGCTGATTTCTCACAGCTCTGGGATAAGGCAGGGTCAGAGCGTGGGGGCACGTCCCCTCACTTGGTGTCTTCTGGTTTTCTGTGTTCATGTTTTGTCTCAAAGGTCATTTTGTAAGAGCTTCAGTTTCACCTTGGCCCCCTGAATCCTGAGTTTAAAAGGCTTGTCATGTGAACTGTGGGGGCAGTGTTCCCTTCTCTGTGCTCCATGTCCTTTGGGAGTGGAGAAGGAGAGTTATTGTATCCCTGATATGATTCCAGCAAAATAGCGAGTGATCTTTGGGTTCCTTTCTTTCTGTTTTTCTGCTCAGGACAATGTTGGTGCTGCCCCTGATTCTTCAGGAGGGGAGCCTGTGAACAGAGCTGCAGCAGAGGAAGCTTCATCTGGCACCGAGAGCTGCAGGAACAGTTCCCAGGAGCCCCAGGAGCCTGGTGAGGACAGAGCCCACACTGATTTAGAGAGCTGTGAGATGGCTGCTCTGAGCAGGGTTGGTGCTTCCTGGTGCCTTTAGTTCAAATCCTGCACTGGCACAACCTCCCTGAGCCCTGCCCTCCGCGCTTCTCCAGAGGCTCTGACACTGAGTCCTCTGCTGTGGCAAGAGAGCAGGGAATAAACCTGACCTTGTGGGAGTTGTGTCACCAAGCCGGGCGTCCCAGTTTTGTGCTGAAGTGGGTGGGTAAATTTGCTGCAGGGTGCCAGGGGCGGCCAGGCTGAGCGACTCTTGAAGGAACAGGGGAAAAAAAGAGCAAAAAGTCAGGGTAGAAGTCCAAATCACTGACTAAATGTAATACCAGTCTGCTGGTATTGGGCCTGACCCAAAAGAAAAACAAGGAGCACAACATCAGAGGCCAACCAATAGAAAAATCACAGTAACTCCAGTATCAGAAGGAAAAGCTGGAATGACCCCTGATTAGGGAGGCCTAAGAGGAGAGAGGGAGCACTGTGGATCCATTCCTTAGCCAAGCTGGTGCAGCCTGCAGGCCTCGTAGGGAGCTCTGTCCCTCCCAGCCCTTCATGCCAGAGCTGATGGTCGAGTTGGAGCAGCTGCTGCTCACTGCAGAGGGCAGTTTGTAGATGCCAGGTAATGGAGCTGGTTCATGACTCAGCTCCCAGCACCTTCAGCTTCAGACATTTCAGTGAGGGCTGAGGTCTCTCTGTCAGCACAGAGAAAGAACAAGGCTGGGCTTCCTTGTGGCAGCTGGGACTGTCTGTGTTTCAAGCTCTCCTGGGTGCCCTTTGCACTGCGGGGGCTGAGACTTTATCAAGATACTTCAATGTTTTGAAACACACTTTTGAACACTTGGAATGGTCCCTGTTCTTTTAAGGGCAGATTGCTTCAAATTGCCAAGTGAGAGTCTGCCTTTCAGGCCATCTTTGACAGCCCCTGGTCGAAGGACAATTGCTGCCCAAGGGAAAGGTGCAGAAGGGCCAATATTGACTGAGCGTTGCCTTTGCTTCCCAGATGCCATCTGACCAACATCTCCAGGAGGGCTGCCCTGCACGGCAGGAAGAGACAGGGGAGAGCCTGTGACCATCGGGCAGGTAGAACTCCTCTGTTTGTAGATATGTTTATAGATTTCTATGGTTCTATTTATTAGTGGTTATAGTTCCATTTATAGATGATAGTGTTCTATTTATATGGACATAGCTTGATAGATCTGTATAGTTAAATGTGGATATGTATATAGTTATAGATGTGATATAATTATATTTTAATATATATTTACATTTATAGATTTTCAGAGTTAGATTTTTATATGTGCAGAGTAAAATATTTATATATATATATATATACATATGTATGAAGTTACATTTATGAATGTGTATAGTTATCTAGTAAGAGGAATAGGAATGTTTAGATGGAGAGATTGATGGATAGATTGCTGTTTGTGTAGGCCTAGGCTGCATTTTTAGCTCTTTCACCTCTCGGCTGCCTTTTTCACCTCTTGCTTTTGCCCCGATGCCCCCTGTGTCCCCTGTCCCTGTGCTGGGTCCGAGCTGGCGGCCGGGCCGGGCGGAGCAGCACTTCCAGCCCCGGCTGTCCCTGGAGCGGTGGGAGCTGCCGCTGGCCCCAGGCACTGTCCCCTGAGGAGCTGCTGAAGGACGGTGAGACAGAGGGGGCTGAGGGGGCTCAGGGGGCGCTGAAGGGACGGTGACCCTGAGCTGCTGCTGGGGCTGAGGGCTGTGGGGCAGCCGAGGGCCATGGTGGCACTGAGGTGACAGGCAAGTGGCACAGGCTGGCAGGGTGGTGGGTCTCAGGGGACGGGATGGGTCAGAAGGGACTGAGGGGGGTGAGAGGACTGTGAGGGGCTGAAGAAACTGAAGGGGGCTGGGGGTTCACCGAGAGCATGGCGGGGCTGAGGGGATGGAGGGGGCCAGCAGGGAGCACAGAGGGCTCCGGGACTGCAGCTCTGCCAGGCCTTGGAAGCAATTCCAGAGCCTCCACTTTTGCCACAGCTGCCATGAAGACCTTGAGCACAGCCGGAGACTGACGGGAGCCAGCACGGAGGAGCTGAAGGCCAGCAGCAAGAGCAGTGAACGGGACCTGCTGCTGCCAGCCTGGAGAGAGCCCGGGTGAGGCCACAGGCCCGGGGAGGCAGGTGGGGCTGAGGGTGCCGTGGGCTGTGGCCGTGGGCACTGCCCGGCGGGGCAGGAGCGGGCCCTGCCCGTGCTGGGGCTGCTCAGCGCAGCTGCCCTGGCCGGCACAGGGGCTGTCCTTGGGCAAGGCAGCTGTGCCGGCAGGGCCGGGAGCTGTGCCGGCTCTGCCGGGCTGCCGGGGCTGCGGGACAGTCCCGCCGCGGCTGCGCTCACCACAGCCTGGCCCGCTCGGCTGCTTTCTCTTTCTGACCCCCCTGGGAGGCTCTGACATTGCCTCTTCCCTGATGGAAGTGCAGCTGCTGCCAAGGGAAACGTCCCCATACTCACTCAGTGTTCCTTTGCTTGCCAGGTGTTCCATCTGCTGTCGCTGTCCAGGAGAGCTGCTCTGCACGGGAGGAGGAGACCGAGCGAGAGGCTTTGAAGATGGGGCAGCTGGGGTCCCTCTGCTTCGAGTGCTGTTTAAAGATACACGGACTTGAACGTAGCCATGGTTTATTATATGTGTATTTCCATACGTGGGTTGCTATTTGTATGTGTTTATTTCCATGTGTATATTCTTATATTTATGTATATTTATTTTGTTATGAATGTATGCTATGTGTATTTATATTTTTTTTGAAATTACATATATGTGTATAAATTTATTTATGTATACATAGATATTGTTATATCTGTGTTAATTTCTATTTCCTGTGGGTAAAGTTGTGTAGGTATCTCTTTTGATACAATTTTTGTTATATGGCTTTTAAAATAGGAATATCGGTATTTGTATAGGTATATAAGTCTATTTTTATATGCTTATTTATCTGTTTCTGGATGTAATTCTAGTTACATATCTATGGAGATATTTTTGTATTCCTAGATGGGCTTAATCCTTGTAGTAATATGTAATAAGTTGTTAAACACCTAATTGATCTTTGTGTATAGTGCGTTGTTGTGGAGGTTGGCAATAAATTAACTGAAGTTGGTATTTGTATATTATTACATAGAAAGGTTGTAATAATAGAATAAATTCCTGGTTTTACCCTAAATTGAGATTTGTATAGTTCTGTATTGTAGGCGTGGGTGTAGCACTTTGTAATAAATGATATTTTTCAACTGAAATTGATTCTCGTGTATTTGAGGATCAGCAGTGCGGCTGTAGCAATCTGCAAGAAATGCCATTTGTCAGCTGCGATGGGTGTTGTGTGATTTGTGCTACCCAAAGCCATGAGCAGATGTAAATGCTGGAGGATTTTGGCCATGCAAGTCTCCGGCCATGCCCAGCACATGCCCCACCTGCACTCAGGCTGGGCAGGGGAAGCGCAGATTTGGGCTGGCAGCAGAGCCCCACCTTGGCTCAGAACTCGCTGCAGAGGCCTGCTGAGAAAATTCCAGGGCTCCACTGAGAGTAGAACTCCAAGCAGGAGCAACCCTGGCAGGAGAAATCATTCACAATGAAAAAAGAGAGAAAATGTGGCCAAGCAGATGTGGGGATACTCTGTGAGGCTGATAAAATGCTCTGAATCACCCCTGCCTGGGCACATCTTCTGCAAAAATGTTTTGTTAAAAACTGAACACCTCCCATGAAATACAGATTGCACTTTCCCCTTCACTTACCTTGCTGTGTGAGTGGAGACACTCTCTCCTTATCACTGAGAATTTTTGCCCTTCAGCACCTCACATTTAATCAAAGATGATGTACTACCACTTGGCACCATCAATGAAAACAGCCCTGCCCTCGTGGCAGCGTTTGCAAAGTCTTCCCTCCTCCTGTCCCCACATCTGACAGACGGAACCATCCCCTTCTGTCCCAACTGTGCCTGAGCTGAGTGAGGGCTCCAGGAGCTCAGGAGGCTGCAAGAGCACCGCACGTGGGAAGGTTTTGCAAAGCTTCCTAAGCACCAGTAAGCTCTGGGTTTGCCAGTCTTCTCCTGCAATATTGTCCTACTCAAGAATGATCCTGGAGGACACTGTGCCTCCAGCTTACTCAAGTAAAGTTTGTTTTCTTCAAGGCTTGAATAGAGGAAAATGAAAATTGTGGTTTTTAGAGTGAAATTTGGGGGTTGGTGCGGCTGGGTTTGCTCCACTGTTTGCTGTGGAAAGTAGGGTAAAAGCTTTAAATTCCCAGCAGAAGCTGACTACCAGCCCACACAGAGCTGAATGAGGCCCAGGTGGGCTTGCTGCATGCTGGTCCAAGGGAAAAGCTGGAACAAAGTCCCCTTTTATTGCAGATGGAGTCTGTACTGGTGTCTCCAGGGCTGTCTGTGGTAAGACACGGCAATCCAGCCAGAAACTGTGGATATGAGAGTTCCCACAGCAACCTGCTTCTCCAGGGTGAGGGACGAGGCCAGCCCAAAAGCCTGGAAGGTGCTCTGGGCACTGGAGAAGGCCAGGCTGTCCTTGTGCAGGGATGGCCTTCAAAGGGCACCTCACACCTTGTGCTGCTGACCAAGGGCAGCTGGTGGCCTTCCACAAAATGCTTCTTTTGTCCAGCTCTTGGAAAAGTTCCAGCCAGCAACAATTCCTGCTGCTCACACCAGCCCTTTCCAAGCAGGAGGAATTCCAGCAGCAGCCTGACAGCTTAGTGGCAGGAGAATAAAATACTCAGCTGAGCGTTATCAACTCTCTGTCAGAAGCCACATCCTCAGCCCCTCATCTCCTCCAGTTGTCTCAGACGTGGAGGAAGCAGCAGGAAATCTCTGATCCTGGAAGGGAAAGCAGAAGGAGGAGAGGCAGTGGCTGGTCCCTGGGGCCTTGGGAGCAGTGAGAGCCATCCAAAACAGGATCTCTGCTGGGCTGTGGAGATAAGAGTGACCAACCAGCAATGCTCTGTGCGAGACTGGAGCCAGATTACCAGAAGCAGTTACACTGATTATTGACCTCCACAATTAGAAATGCACAACAACCACTCAGGTGACTTCATCTGGCCATGATCTTTAGCTGCAATGCCAAAATCTCATCAAATATGTTGCTATCCTTTAAACAAGGAAGGAGAGCACAAATACCAACAATTCTCATCAGCCTTCTGGGCTGGAAAGACCATTTAATTTATGCTCCCTTAGCTGTCAGCCTAAACTCTGCTGTGCAAACCTTAGGTCTATGTTGGACCTCATAAACTTCTTCAGCATCAACTTAGGTGCAAACCTGCTACAAAACCCTTCAGGCACCACACTGATTTAGAGTGGCAGGACTTCACTGTTCCAGCAGAGAATTTTATTCACTTGCTCCTGCAAGTCATTTCCAGAGTGGAAGTGAAATCAGTGCCTTGCTATCTGGATGTGATAGAATTTTCCTCCTGTCCCAAGAGACAACAGGGGAAAAGATTTGTTTCTATTATACCATTACATCTAAATTTTTGGTTTGTGGGCAAAAGGAAAACGTTCCTTTAAGAAGTAAGTTCTGCCTGGGCTTTTTGGCATGAGGACAAACTGGGGTGTGCTGGCAGGAGCAGCACTGTCCCTGTGGGTGCAAACCCCCTGAAGGATGAACAGGCTGCTGTCACAGGGGCCACACCTGCAGCATGAAAAGCCACCGTGCCATTAACTCGATGCAAACTAAACACAAGTGACACAGCTCTGCATCCTCAGCAAGGACTTGCCTCTGCAGAGATGTTGCTGACAGACTCAGCTCTTGTGTGCAAGTGCTGTTAAATTGTCACACAAATCAACCACCCCTCCCTCTCTTGTCCTTCTTGGCGTCCGGCTGCTGAGCTGCTGCTGAGAAAGAAGAGGCAGAGTCCTTCAGGGCAAACGGGGACTTTGCAATGGGCAGAAACTTCCTCCTTTCCTTTGTTTTCAGTGACAACAGAGGGGTTTGTCTTCAGTCCCTGTGTCAGCAGGGAAATTGTGCCTGCCCGTCACACCTAGGATCTGAACAACCTGGATTGTTGTTGGTGTAAAACCCACAGTGACCTGACCTTCTGCAGGAGTATGGAGAGAAGAGTCAAAAGGGATTCCTGGAATGTTGCAATAAGCAGATAGTGGTCTTAAACATATATAGATAAAAAGGCATAAAAAGCTCATAAAAGCATATGGAACTGATGTAAACCTAATAAAAAGAAGCATTTTATTGTAATAAAGTGTGAGGGTTGCAGACCACAGTGTGAGAAATAGCTACTCACTTTTCATAGTTTAGGAAAGTTTATTAAACCTTATCAAAAATACAACAGAAGACTGAATAAAGAAAAAAGGTTACAGCACCAGCAGCAAAAGATTTTCCTCGCCATGTGCTCAGCCCCCTCGCGCTGGAGGCTTTCCCTTTCTAACCCTTTAAGCCCTCCCAAGGTTCTGTCCATCAACCCCTTCTTCGCTGTCCAGTGGTGGAGATCTCTTCCTCAAATTCTGATTGGAGGTCAGGTGTCGCCATAGTGACAAGCCAGCCCTCCCAGATGTCCCAGCCCCAGTTTTCCCTTGATAACCAGGGCATGGGGTGCAGCATAACTATAAATCTATAAAACTTTTCTTAACTTATATACATGATATTTGTCTATTAATTGTGAGAGTCAGTCATCACATTACTCATCTGTCACAACAGGAAAAGAAGTTTCTGGTGGGAGGAACACTGGTTTTCAAAGTAGGACCAGCTGTTGAGGTTTGATTTGTTCCCTCTTTCAGATTACAAGGAAGTCATGGTGTTCCAGAGTAGAAGCTGGTGCCAAAAGTTTGAGAAACAGGGTGTGATAAGATCACCAGAGTATTTTATCTGTATCTAGGAAGAAGCCCTGCAGAGCTTCTCTTTGGCTTGGACTGAAAGTAGAAGTCCTGTTTTTACCAAGAATTTTGATCTCTTGGTATTTTGGAGAAAGAAAAAGAAAACCCCAAACCACCTGAAGTCTGCATTGAGGTGAGGTGTATCACAGAGGGCTGAGGGCTCAGCAAGGCAAGAGACCCTCCTGTAATTTAAACTGTTCTTTCAATAATAACAATAATTTCTCAGGACATGTTGATTTCAGCGGGCACCAGATTCCCTCTTCTTGTTCTGGCCTTTCACATATCACTAAGGAAAGGTGAGGCTGTGTCATTCCCATTTGGAGTTTTAATTCTTCAGAAGTCAAAACTGAATTCAAGTCAGGTTCATTAACACTGTAATTTACATACTTCTAAAATCTTGTAGCCTTTTATAATTGCCTGGAGATTTGAGCTTGTTCCTTGACAAGAAGAAAAGACTACATATGGTACTAATCCTTCTTTGATATGAAACAGTTTTCAACAGAAAACAGGGAAAAATGGCATTGAACACATCATGACTTGGAAGAAAGGTGGCTGCTGCAGCAAATACTTACCAGGACAAAAAGGCATGAGCTGTCATTCTTTATGTTACTGTGTGTGCATGAAATACTGTTACTAAGCCTCTGTTTTCAAGAGTATAAAACACACAGGGCAATGAGAATCTCTGTTTAATCTCCTCACCAGTACAACTTGTGCTGGATACTGAGAGCCCTGTTTAATTACTTTAATGCTTTGATCGTTCCTGTCAATGTTCAAAAGCCATTAACCATAGCATTCAGTCTCTGGCAGATATTTGGTCTTGAAGGAAAACTTTTTACTAATTCTTTTCCTCTCTCTTCTAAAACTCACTGGGCTCAGTTAATATCAAGAGCTAGAAAGCCAAAGCCTGTGGGAAAGCACCATTTATTGTAGCAAATATCTATGTTGTCAGAAAATGTCCTTTAGATCAAATCAGAATTTCCAAGGCCTCTATCCTCTCCCTCTCTCCCTTTCTCTTTCCTTTTCCTCTTTTTTGACCTTTCCCTTCCCCTTTCTCATTCCCTCTTCACTCCTATTGTCTCTTCTTTTCACAGAGAGAGGTTTTTATGAGCCGTCCCCTTCAAAGGGATTCACCAGCCCTTCATTAACTCTGCCAGATGCTGTTTGAAGGTGTTCTCTCCGTTCTCTGAGAGGCATCTCTGCACCATCCTGCCCCTGCAGATGCTGTTGCTTGGTGGCAGAGGCTGCCACAGCAGTGCCAACAGCAACTGTGCAGCCAGAGCTGCAGAATTTGTCATTGCTGGCCTGAAAGTGCCAGCCCTGGATGGAAATATCAGTAGGAGCTCATGCTCTGCCTCCCCGTGCTGACAAATCCCTGGAATCCCTCCTGCTGGGCTCTGTGGCAGCACTGCCAGGGGAGGCAGAGGATGTGACAAATCCTCAGGGACACCTCGGGCTGGCTCTGGGCAGCAGCACCTTCCCTTGGCCCATGGTCAGTTCTGCAGGCAGGTGCGGCCCCGCTCCTCAAAACACTCCCTGCTTTTTGGGGGAAATCCCTTCAGCTTTAGTCATTCAAGGCTCTGAAAGGGCCCAAAGACTCAACCCTCTTTTTCTGAAAAAGCAGATGGTGGGCAGTTCTTCAGCCCATGGAATTAAAAAGAAATTCTTTTCACCTAAGTAGCCTCCAAGCACATATTTTGTGAGGGAATTACTTTGCCACACATGGTGCACTTTCCCTCTTTCACTGCTACCAAGATCCCAGTGTTTGATGCAAACAGCCCCAGAGTATTTTCATGAATAGCTCACAAAATTGCTCACAATCAACCTCTGGAGAAAAGCAAAGTGTGTTTTCTAATGTAGCCAATTAGTTTGAGTTTTGAATGTTTTGCATTTGCAGCTGAGGCCCTGTAAGCAATTCTAATTGTTGTCAGTAGGTGAGGTACTTCTCAACAAAGAAATAAGTTTTACATGGCATTTCCTAATGGATAATGGTCATAAAAAAGAATGGATGTTTGGAGAGTCTGTTAGTATAATGTGGTATGTTCAAGGTGTCACAGACACACTACAACATCTCTTCTTTATACTTCTGTTTTATAAATACATGATCCTAAGAATTTATAACTTTTATTTGGCTTAAAGGGTCAAAGACTCAGTAGTAAACACCTGTCTCGCCTCCTGGACCTCCGTTCTGGCCATCCAGGGCCATAAGGTGCCACTTCAAAAGGTATTTTCCACTCAACAGTAGCAGACATAGGCCCCAAGGCACCACCCTGCCCTCTTTGTGTATCATCAACAATAGAAATTAGTTCCTTCCAGTTCCCAAATGTCAAAATATATGTATTTTTGCATGGAAACTATGAATACTTTTGCTGATGTTTGTAACATTTCACAGGGCCAAAGATGATTAAGATTTCTGAAGTTTTACAAAAGAGAGATGCAAATGTCACAGCAAGCATAGCAAGGATGAAGGTTTAATCAGCCTGAAAAAACCCTGTCTTGCTGAAGTCTCCATAGAATCACAGCTTGATGCAGAGTGCACGGGTACCACCTCACCCTGTCCATGGGCCATCCTGGAAATGCAGAGATGCCAGCCCCAAGTCTGGTCCTGTGCCCATTCCTATGCACAATGGTCTCCAAAATCTGCAGCAGCATGTTAGGAAAATTAATCCACAAACACCAGAGGTTTATGTCCAAAACGGAGACAGAGGAGTCCTTTTACTTTATTGGAAAAAAGGGAGAGGCCATGGGGCATTCCCCTGGGATCTCTCGAATTTTTGGAGGACACAGCCTCCTTTTTATCCCAATTTCCCGGCCCCATTTCCCTTCTCTCTTTCCCAACTGGCTGAGGTACTTGAGAGGGACAGACTCCCCAATATGCCTGATACTGAAGATTTCCCTCTGATGTATAACCCACCCTTTTCATTTTTAATTCTTATGGAATGGAGGGGTTTTTCTTTCCCATTGTTTCTTTTATCTTTCAATGTCCAATTTCATTTATCAGCAAACCTAAAGTTTATTTGTAAAAGCAAATCTCTTTTTCCATTCACCAATCAGTGGAACCCTTCCCATTGTTAGTTTTATCTACCAGCAGACCCACAGCTTGTCTGTAAAGACAAATGCACTATGCCTCTCACTAGCTATCCCATAACTTGCCTTTCTGTGCAAACACAGAGGTTTCAGTTGCCCACCTTTCAGAGACTGGAGCCTGCCAGACCAGGATGAGCATTCAGCAATGTCTGCTTGAATTATCTGAAGTTTTCAATCCAGAAGCCCAAGCTTATGAAGTGTGATTCCTCATTTAATTTCCTATATTCAAAACTGATTTTCCAGATCTACTCATGAGATTGTTCTCAAGGTCTGCTGAGGATATGGAATGGTTTGGAAAGCAAACTAAGGAACAAGGCACAAAAAAAATGTTACAGGGCCAGGGAGAAAATGCTAAGGGGGGAAAAGGGCAATTGTGTTTTTATTGCACTGCTATTAGCTTGCAATTATATATATATATATATATATGAATATATAACTTGCAATTGCTGTGGGGCACTCAACAGTTTATTCAGGTTGAGAACTTGAGTCAAAAGTTTATTACTTCATTCCTGAAGCTGCACACTTGAAATTCTTCAAGTTTGTACATCCCCGGTGAATCCTGTATGCAAAATACTTGAAAACACATTCTTTATCTGAAAGGAAAAATAGATTTAGGCATCATTGCAAGCATTTTGAAAATTCATAAATTCTCAAAGTACTAGGTTAATTCCTGAGACTATTTTTATCTTTTGCTCTTGTGCTTTTTGTTGTCTTATTTCATATTCCGTTACTACCTGTAACCTACATTAATCCTATCTCATTTCAGTGCAATAATAAAGCAAATAATTACCCAAGGGATGAAAAGAGTCTATTCCTCACTTTCTTGCATAAGGATGAAAATGGAACATTTCAGGGACATCAACAACTCATTTCTCTTAATAGTACCCAAAAAAACCCACCCCCCCAAAAAAGCAGCAAGCTTTAAACACTCCACAGATTCTGGCTGAAGTAAGAAGCTCACAAAGGGCACTAAGCCAGGGAGACGTGCACACCATCACCTCATCTGACAAAAATGAACCTGTTTCTCACCACCAGCCAGTTCATAGACCCAAACTCCATCCCCAGCCCCATGTGGAGGCAGTGTCAAGGCACAGGAATCGGGAAGTGTCCCAGGATGCAGAGATAATGCTGCCAGCAGCACTGGCTCAAGCACATTGAAGTTAAGCTGTTGCTGTACAGCAGTTTCTTCAGACTGCTAGGTTCCATGGTCCTGGCTGCATTTTTCACAACAGCCACTTCAGTACAGGACCTGGTGTAGTGAAAAGTTCTGGAGTTCTGTTTCCTGTCTCGTAAGTTCCTATTTCTCTTCTTCTTTAAGACACCCACAACTTGAGACACCTCAGGAGGCAACACTTAATTGCAACCAGTTCCCAAAGCGAGCTTGTAAATTATGCTCTATGTTTACATTATCTACTATGGGGATTTCAAAACTCTAAGCTGTTATTTTTTCAGTTAAAAATGCCTGCCAATAAAAAGCTGAAACTTGGCCAGCTTTAACTCCAGAGGAGAATACTCTCTGTCCCAGACCACCATCCAAACACACCCTTGGCTTGGGTACATACAGCTCTTGCACCTTTTGGGTATCTTGAGTGCAGAATTAAAAGATCCAAGACCAGGGGTACAAATACAAGCACTTGTGTAAACAACTAGAAGCAACTAGGAAATTGTTGGGTTGTTTAAATTTTATAGGAAGAATTAACACAGCAGTAGTAGAAATCACCTTTCTACAGAAGCAGCTCTCACAACTAGCGCGCTTAAGACTGCACCACAAGTAGTTACTAGAGGTGAAATCCAGTTGTTACATGCCACCAATAGCATGTGGAACTGCTGTAGGAAAATACCACAGACACATTTTCTTCTCTTTTTCTTTCCGTTCCAAAGAGAGTCATAAAACCTGTCTGGCTCCCTGGGTAGCTGTGTTAACACTAAAAATACTGACCAGCAGAAATGATTGCAATCCCACTCTATTAAATGATCAATCGAAATCCAAATTATCAAAAATGAGAAAAGATTTATTTATCTTTTTCTGCGACCAAAATACGGTCCTCAAAACCACCACAGCCAAAGAGACAGCGTCGAGCCCGGGGTCAGCGCTGGGGGAACCTGGATCCCACCTCTATCGCATCGGACCCTGCCCCATTCATTGTTCATGAGAGCCACTTCTTGCAGGGATGCTTTGTACAGTTTATTATGCCCGAGGCGAAGGAGTCCCAGTTTCTTTTGTAACTCTGCATATTCATAGTTGGTTCTTTCCCTGTGCAGAGCTGGACCATCACCATTTCCTTGTTGACAGCCAGCGCTGATGGATCGGGGAAGTCGGGTATTCACATGTACCTTTCTGGCGACTTTGGCCATCTTGATCGATGTTATCAACAGGGCAATGATCGCTCTGAGGTGTCTGCCCATGACTCGGGATAATGGTGATCATTGTGCTGGGTGCCTCTATTCATAAGCTAAGTACTGATTGTTCTCCTGCTGCCTTCAGGAATTTTGGAATTTGAATAGACGTCTGCCTCTCGGGCTGCTTGTGGTAAGAGACTTGTTTGGATTTCACAATCTTGATGAAATACATGCTTTTATAGCATGAATTATTTCCCAACATATATTACAACACCACTACAATCTTTCACAGAAGAAGGCAATCATACAGATCAGTGTATGGTCAAATTGCCCCCGAATTCTCATAAAGTCCATCTACTCTGGATACCCTTACTTTGTATTTTTGTTTCTCGGTCATCACAGAACTGAGAGCTGCAAGAAAAAGAGAAAGAAATATGAACAGTCCTTGAGTAAAGGAAATACTGGACTGTCAGGAACTAAAAATAGTTGATAGCATCTGCACCAGGCAATTTCTTTTACTCTCCACCAGTTTCCATTTCAGGCATCCTGTTAGCATGACTAAGAATTTTGCAGCTAAATGCAATGGGCTGCAATTTGAGAGGCCTACAAGAAAAAAACCTTATCAGACCATTTTCCCCCTCAAGTGACAGGTGCAAATTACAAAATGAAAGGGCCTACAGAAATTTAAAATTTTCTAATTTTAGAAAAATACAGTATTAGCATCAGATTCCACAGGGATAGAGATATAGGAGCACCAAGGAAATGCTCCCAGAAATGGTTCCTAGCCTGAAGAGACAAGCTAGCCACAGGAACAGGAGAGAGCCACTTCTTTTAAAATGTGTGAATTACTGAATGCAAGAGCCATTGGCCCTTTCAGCTTCTCTTTTTAACAAAAAGTAAGCTATTAACTTGTGTTTATGAAGACTTTATTTGGACTTCAATGTTTTTGAGACAGCTTCTGAGCAAAATACAAAGAAATTACATTACATATTAGTAAATGCAACATTTAGAATAGCAACTAAATAGTCCTATCTCATAGTTAAATGTTCCGTTCTTCACAAATTGTGATCAAGTCCATGAAATGCAGTCCCTAATCCAGTTAAATGCCACCTACACCTCAGATTTGCTTGTGTAACTAATATTTTCCACTCCACTCCCTATCCCTTCTCTCACCACAGTCCTCAAGCCCTCAGCCAGGCACAAGCCAACTTCTCACCTCAACTGCTGTTAGCAATTACCAAGCACCTGTTGGTAATTACCTGAGCACCTGCCCCACCCACAGCAGCTGTAGGTCCCTGGCTGCTGGGAGAACAGGTCTGAAGTGCAGACCTGAACACCACCAACCCCCCACCACAAAAAAAAAAAATTACAACTTTTCTAAATAAGTTGAGACTAGTAAAAGATCAGGACATGGAGGGACTTGTTTATCCCCTTTAGGCCAATCAAGAAAAAGTTTATATCCTTCTCTGGAAAGGGAAGACGGCGGTTTTTCTTGAAGCAGAAGCATGTTTTATCAGCCCCCTTCCTCATTTGTCCCTGCTCCCCAGGAGGCCATTCACTAGGCATATATAGAAATATCTATGTCTGAAAACACAGCTACATGAGTGCATGACTTGCCCTGGTGCAATTTAAAGCATAGATTTTATTGCACCAAGATGCAGAAATCTGTTCCAGAAGAGGCACATCTTGTGGAGCTGTAAGGACCCTGCCAGCACATCTGCTACCAAAGCAACAATTCCTGCTCTGCAGTGGCTTAAGCGGGCTGAGATGGAAGTGTTTCTTCATCAATGCATAAACCACAACAAAGTAGTGGTGACAAGCCTTTTTTCCAAGTCTGACTGAAGGTTTGGGAAGCAGGTTTGCCTGCAGAGGGCACACAGAAGCATGACACGTTTGCCTACTGTGCACCTCCAATTTCCACACCATCATATCACTCACTTCTCGGTCACTGAGCAAGCTGACAGTGTATGGCAGGTTATCCATCCTGCACAGAAAGTCACAGAAAGAAGAAGAGAGGAAGAAAACACGGAAGATGAAATGCAAAAGAAGTTGAAGAAGTGTGGCAAGGATTGAGCATTAAGGGACAGAAATAAGAAGAGACCATACCCTTGAACTGTAAAATCCTGACAGGAAACGGCAAGTACTTGCATCTATGAGTTCACCACCCGGACTTGCATGCTTCTCCACATTACCATTCTTTCAAAATCTTTGCTTCCTGGACAAGCTGCCAGGTCTCCAGTACCAGTCCTACCTCCCTTCCAGCAGTCTGCATCTGAGCAGAGAGTTGAAAATAGATCAGGGATTACCTGTTACGCTCTAAGCATTCAAGACAGCAAAGAACTTTGAGGAAAAAGGCCATACTGAGTGCCCAGGACAAAGAGATCTTAAGAAATTGGAAGAAGGAAGTATTGATTGAGGGTCACAGTTATGTTGAGGTTTAGCCTTTCAAAGGTTTGTTGCTTTTCTACTGAAAACTGCAGGTGAGAAAGCCTAGGCAGAGAAGGGAAGGAGAAGCTGTGTAAACAAACCCATAGCTGTATACAAGGACAGAAGCCGATTTCTTCTTCACCAGGCTGAAGAGAGTGGTTTTATTATTCGAAAAACAAAAGCCATACTACCCCAAGTCAAATATATATTCTCCCACTACATTTAGACATTACAACAATAAAAAAGCGCTATAAAACTACTGCAGTCAATTAGTCAGTTAGGAACAATAAACAAGGCACAGTTTAATAGTATCCATATCTGTCTTTGGAAAGATGAGCAATTACGATCTGCATCCCAGCTCGTGCTCAGTATTTACTACAATCTCAAATAACAATAAAGTCAAACACAACAGATGACTGATGTTCCTACCTTCTGCTTTCCAAACAGAGTTTTAAAAGATAGTTTATTGCAAAATCAGTCTCAAGTATTTTCAAGGCCTTGGGAGCTCTCTAAGCTTAATTAACAACAGAAATAAAAACTCTATCTTTATAACAAAGTTATAAAGATCACAACTTTAATATCACACATATAGAATCCATTTTAATATTTGTGTAAAGCCAATATTATAATATTATAATATTATAATATTATAATTTGTATATAACAATCGATTTGTAATATTGCTGAAAGAAGGCACACTTTTCTAAATACCTACTGGCTTTGGTAACTGCTAAAGGTAATGTAGATTGGGCTGTACTACTGTTTACTCATCTTTCTGTTGCACAGAAATCTTGGATACTTTAGTGTGTACATCTGTAATTCTGACATTTTCTGAAATGAAAGCGAGAGGAGAAATGGGCTAAATTCAGATACCTGAAGTTACGTATCAACATTTGCAGACGTAAATCAAATACCCAAGGAAAGCTTTTCTATGGGAAGAATGCCAGAGCAAGTTAAAATATGTATTGATAAGAATAGTCAACACAGTAGAAATGAAGAGCATCTGCACCATAGGAGAGAGGGTATAAAATCACACTCTGCATCAAGAGAACATAATTCGTATTTCTTCACAGCCTTCTCCCTTTGCATGCCCCTCTGCAAAGTGCAAGGGGCCCCAAGGACTGAAGGAGACACAGGGAGTCAAATGGAGACACTTGCACCGATCTCACTGGGGGCTCCTGGGGAAGCACTTTGCTTGAGAAGCAAGCCCCTCTCTTCCAAAGGCATTTCCCCAAATGCCTACATTGCCCAGGGAACACCAACACACACTTAAGAAACCTTGGCAGGGCTGAATTACTTCTGCTTCTTGCAGCACAGGCACTCCAGCTGGAGCTCATCTTCCTTGCCCCCAAGTCTGTTTCCACGTGTCCCTTGCGGCACGCAGCCCAGGGCCCCTATAAACAAGAGCTGCTCTCTGCCTCTGCACGTGCCTGAGCTCCTGCCCGCGCTCGGGGCAGCAAAACCAGGCTGTTCCCAGCCTGGGAGTGGAGCCCTGTTCCCACAGGAGGCTCTGGTGAGCCCCTTCCCCACTGTGCACGCAGCCCTTCTCCTGCCCGCCCAGAACGCTCCTGGCACAGCGGAGCACAAGCTGGCCGGCTCTGGGCTCAGCACAGCCCAAACACAGGCGCAGGAAGACCCAGCAGCTGTTTTGCAGCCATGCCCCAGAGAGATGGGAAGGGCCCCCTGCCTCTGGTCTCGCTTGGTTGGGTTTCTGACTGGATCTGAGGTAGGGGCTGCGATTCCTGGCTTGTGGGGAGAGCAGAGCCGCCGGAACCGCACCCAGTGTGCAGGCACTGCCTGACAGCGCTGCGGCCCCTGGGACGGTCGCGCCTCTGAGTCTCAGCCACTCCCTGCTGCTGCTGCTGCTGCTGCTGCTGCTCCATTTGCTTTCAGGCACACCCAAAGCTCACTGCTAGACCATGGTGGTCTCTGGTTCTGCCCTGTTCCTGTCCGTGTGTAGGCATGGAGCATTGCTGTGCTTTGAGGAAGCTCTTTGTGAAACCTTCCAGCATTGCAAGCTCCTTTGCCCTCAGTGGATGCTTGCCATGGAATCCCACATGGCTGGGTTCACAGCATCCTCAAGCTGGCTCTTCTAAAACCCAGGGTCCTTGTTCCCTTCAGCATGCTCAGCACGACCTTTAACTCCATGGTGCTGTGCAGCTGGAGCAGCAGGACAGGAACCTTTGCAGCCTGAGCTGCCCTTGCTCCTCTCTGTCCGGGCCCAGAACGCAGCGCGGAGGAGAACGGCAGCAGGACCCTGCGTGTCCCCTCTGACCGTGTTCACAGGGATCTCAGGTTGAGGGAAGAGATGAGGATTTGACTCCATGTTTCAGAAGGCTTGATTTATTATTTTATGATATATATTACATTAAAGCTATATTAAAAGAATAGAAGAAAGGATTTCATCAGAAGGCTAGCTAAGAATGGAATAGGAAAGAATGACAATAAAGGCCTGTGGCTCAGACTCTCTGTCCGAGCCCCTGTCTGGGCTGTAATTGACCATTAATTAGAAACATCCAACATGGGCCAATCAAAGATCTGCCTGTTGCATTCCACAGCAGAAGATAATTATTGTTTACATTTCATTCCTGAGGCCTCTCAGCTTCTCAGGAGGAAAAATCCTACCTAAGGAAAGGATTTTTCATAAAAGATGTCTGTGACATATCACCCTTTTTTGTTTTAGTTAAATTAGAAAGAAAAGTGTTTGTAATTTTTTCTGCTGGGCTCATGCAGAGGAAAGAACACTTGACAGGTTATCTGTTGCCAAGCAAAACCTCAATCAAGTGCTGATGTGAAATGATCAGGGAAATTCTTCACCTGGAGAACATAAAATTCTATCATATCACTAAAACAATCTTACAATATAAGAAAATGCAAAAAACAATTGCAAAGAAAGTTCATTGCTCCAAGTCCAAACAGCCGAGTTTCAGGAGAAAGTCCATGGAGTGAAGATGTTCCTCTTTGACATCTCTGAAAGTTTCTTTTGGTCCTGAAACAGGCTTGCAGAATCCTGAAACAACAAATTGATAAAAAAAAATCCATCAATAGTTATCAAAAATCCATTCATAGTCATCAAACAATTCTGAGAAAATTTCTAGAATGTCTTGGCAACAGCCTGTTATTGAACCACTTGGGCTGAGGCTAATTTTTGCCTCTTCAATGCTTTTGAGCTGCTGCTAGCTCTTTCAACTCTTTTTATTTAATTTTTTTTAAATTTTATTTTCATTTTTGGAAAGAGCAGCAGCAGCAGAGAGGAGTCTCTGAGGCCCTGAGGGGGCCCTGGCCCTCTTGGAAGGATCAGGAACCCCAGACCTTGCCCACAGAACGCTGGCCCAGGTCCTGACGGGGGAAGCAAAGCCCCCAAACCCAACAGCTGGCCGGGCAGTGGCCCTGGCCCGGGGAACCGAGCCAAACGGCCCAGACCCGACCCACGAGGTGGGCTCTGCGTTGTCACAGACCAGCACCCTGCTGCCAGTGCAATGGCAGATGAGTGACCAAACGCTTCCTTCCCCCCGAACCACCGGCCCATACCGGCAGTGGGGGAATAGAAGCTGTCCCGAGAATCTTCATCTCGGATCCGGGGATGTTTTTTCCCCACAGCAAGCGAGCAATAGTCGCTTTCCGCTGTTTCCCTCGCCCCTGCAATGCAAATGCAAAAGGTGTTCCCACTTTCTGCCCCTCGGTACCACCCCCAGCCCCTCCGGGCTGGAGACCAGAGGCAGAACTTTCAGGAGCCACCCCCCCCACGCCACTGGGGTGCACGAGGGATGGCAGGGAGCTTTGCAAGCCCCAAGGGGGAACTCCCAACCAAACGCAAACTGGCTCGTGAAAAACGCTGAGTTTGAAAGCAGGCAGCCGGGCTGCGCCCACACTCAGCTGTCGGGCCATGCCTCCTCCATGGAAAGAGAGGCCGACACCCCCTTCCCCTGTCCCAGCTCCCCTGCAGGGGCAGCCCCAGGACAGCCTGAAAAACATGGGGGGGAAGTCACGCTGGTTGCAGGTGCCACAGCAGCTGCCACTGGGGGCGGTGGGACCGCGGGCAGCTCTGGTGATGGTTCCGCAGGCTCGGCGTCATTTTCAGCATCATCTTGAACTGGGACCGGGCTGGCGGCAGGTGGCGAGGCCAGAGGGAGTGCATCCCCCGCTGGGCTGGAGGCAGCAGCCGCATCTCCTCCGGGTTCCAGAAGCTGCAGCACGGGCAAAACAGCAAAACCGGCGGAGCCAACACGGGAGACAGCGGGACAGCCGGGGGGGAGGCAGGGCCGGGGGGGCGGCCCCTGGCTCTGGGATCGGCCGCGCAGGCGCAGTCGCTGAAACAGCCGGAGCCGCGGGTGGGGCTGCCCAGGGAGGCGGCCACGCCCGCGGGGCTGGTCAGGGAGGCCCCGCAGGCCCGGGAGGCGGCACCACGGGGACTGGCGCTGCCTGCGGAGCCAGCTGGGGCGGGGTCTGTGGGGCTGGCCAGGGCGGGGTCTGCGGGGGTGGCCGGGGCAGGACCCGGAGGCCCAGCTCAGATCTCCCCTGAGGGCAACGAGGCGGGGGAAAAAGCGGCTCCGTCTGAGCATGCTCCAAAGGCGCAGAAAAAACCTCTCCTTCGGCTGCGGGCAAAGCCTCGACCCCCGCTGCGATTCAGGCGGGCCAGGAAGCAGCAGGTCGTGTTCCTGGACCGGGTCCACTCCTGCCGGGGCCGGCGGGAAGGGAGCTTGACCCCTGCAGTCGGCAATCCACTGAAAAGAAGCTGCTTTCCATTTCAAAACTGGGTAGGGAGTTCTGAATGACAGATAAATCTGAGCATATCCAAAACCCTGATAACGAGTGTCATCGAAAATCGATTCCATACATTCCCATATATATATATATATATATATATATATATCAAAAGCATACAGAACATCAACAAAAAACCCAAGGTGTTTTGTCCAACTAAAAAACTCATAGAAATGTCTCGTCACCAGAGGAGCTCTGTCCTCATGACCCCATTCTCGCCAGAGGGTAATCATTTTCTCCTCTGAGGGGGAGAATGGAACCTGCATCTCCATAGGAACCCTCTCCCAAATGTCCTCCCGCATTCTGCGAATGGCAGCATTGTCAGGAAGGGAAGAGTTAACAGTACCTTGTGACAGTGTCCTCTGGGCTTCAGCAGGCTGCTCTGTGCTGCGAAGGTTTCCGGACATCTTGTCTGGAACACTTTTCAAAAGGTTCTCTTTGTGGTCAGCCTTGCTGTGAACTCTGTCCAAATTCAGGATCTTCAGTTCTTCAGCTCCTGGCTAGAATCCAATTCTGTGGTCACTTGTGTGGTGACCATCAATGCCACACACTCGGGGTTTACCCAGTGTAGCAGTGCTCCTGTGGGATTTCACCAAATGAGGAATTCTTCAGTCACTCGAGGTCACCAATTGTGACGGTGGTCGCAGGGGTCTTAGGATGAGGGAAGAGACGAAGATCTGACTCCATGTTTCAGAAGGCTTGATTTATTATTTTATGATAGATATGATATTAAAACTATACTAAAAGAATAGAAGAAAGGATTTCATCAGAAGGCTAGCTGAGAATAGAAAAGAAATGGAATGAATAACAAAGGCTTGTGTCTCAGACAGAGAGTCTGAGCCAGCTGACTGTGATGGCCATTAATTAGAAACAACCACATGAGACCAATCACAGATGCACCTGTTGCATTCCACAGCAGCAGATAATCATTGTTTACATTTTGTTCCTGAGGCCTCTCAGCTTCTCAGGAGAAAAAAATCCTAAGGAAAGGATTTTTCATAAAATGTCCCTGTGACAGGGATGAAAGTCAGGTTTGATACAGAAAATACTTCTTCCCTGTCAGGGTGGTGAAGTCCTGGCACAGGTTGCTCAGACAAGCATAGTAAATAAAGTTTCAGAATTCTTCCTTTCTGTCCCATTCCTATTCCCTAATCCAGGTTTGGTTTCCAGAGTGCCACCTTCTCAGCTGGTTGCCATTTGTGTCCTGCTTTCTCTCCTGCCTTCCTTTGTCTGCTCCTTTTCCATTCTAGTGTCTCTCTTTACCTGTGGCAGCTCCCAGCCAAAGACCCTCCCCTGATTTTTCTTTTTTTTCCTTCCCAATCCAGGTGCTCAAACAGCCCTGGATGAAGTTATGGAGGCTGGCAGTGAAATGTCTTTGTAAGATCTCGCTCCGTTTGTGTCTTGGCCCCTTCAGAATTTTGCCTTGAAGGGCAGGGCCATCTTTTCCTCGCTGGCAGCTGGAATTGCAGCCCATTGCAGTGTGTGCCAGAGCTGTCAGAGGGCAATTGCTGAGGCTGCCAGGGTGCTGCTCCTGCCGTGCCTCCCAAGGGAGCTGTGCAGGGGCAGGGTCAAGCTCCAGCAGCTGGCTGGGCTCCCTGAGCAGACAGCAAAGGTGGCTTTGCTGCACATTCTGCAGCTGGAAGCAGAGGGAAGAAGGGAAGGGAGTCCCTGACAGAATGCTGGAATGCTTGTGGCTGGAAGGAACTTGCCCATGCTTCCATCCAGGCTTAAGGTGCCATGAGGGAGAGGTGCCTCTGCCCCAGTAAAGGGACAAATGAGACCATAGGAGAACAAAACCAGATTGTTTTGGACATGGATTTTATTGAACAAGAAATGGGAGCTAGGGAGATCGAAGTACAAAAGAGGTCTTGGAGAGAGAGAGCTCAGAGGATGATCAGTTGGAAGTAGATACTTTTTAAGGTCCTTTCCTGCATTCTGGGATTCTAGAAGACATGTAGATGTGCATTTTGATTTAATATCCTTCATCTTATTATTATTTCTTTTTTCTCTTCTTCTTTCTCGTCTTCTTCTTCCCCTTCTTCTTCTTAATTGCTGCTAGTATTCTTTCTTCTTTAAAATATTCTTCTTCTCCTCCTTCTAAGTAATCTTATTCACTTGTTATGCTCACTTACTATGTCATTCTTATTTTTTTAATATTCTGATATTAATTACTAGTTGTTCATCTTCCTCTTCAACTTATTCCTATTCTCATTCTTATTATTCTTACTAAATTTACTACTACTATTTCTTCTTCATCTTCTTCATCTTCTTATTTCTATTCTTTTTTCTAAATTTTTAAGATACTTTTGGTCTAAGTTTTTTTTCTTTTTTCTTTTTTTTTTTTACTACTACTATTTCTTAAACTCAACTTTAATTTGTTTTGGAAGAATCAAAGTCCTGCAGTCACATCCATGGAGTAATAGCTCCCATCTGTGCCCATTCTTCAGGGATATAATCACAAAGGACCAGCGTGGAATCCTTTCAAGATGAGAGGAAATGGCCTTTGATGGCACCAGGGGAGGTTCGGATTCAATATCAGAAGGAATTTTTCTCTGACAGAGGGGTGAGGTATTGGAAGAAGCTGCCCAGGGAGGTGGTGGAGTCGCTGTCTCTGAGGCATTGAGGAGTTGTGAGGATGTGGCCCTTGGGGACGTGGTTTTGCAGTGGTGATGGTGCTGCCAGGGTGCCAGTGGCACTGGGTGAGCATCAGGGTCTCTTCCCACCTCGATGACTCTGGGATTCCCTGCTGAGCGCTCTGGCACCAATCGTGTGCCACGCGTGCTGTTTAGGGCTGGCCCCAGCAGTGACTGTGGGTGCTGGGGAGATGCTCCAGGTTGGCCGGGGCAGCTGAGGCTGCGGGGCCGTGTCCAGGCCGAGGCCGCCCGTGTGGCTCCCTGGGGCCCCGCGCAGGGAGCAGCCGCCATCGGCCGGCCCGGGCTGGGCAGGGCCACGGGCGCTGCTCCTGCAGCTGCCGCGCCAGGCAGGGCCAGCAGAGCAGCGCCCGCAGCGCCCGCCTGAGGCGGCCGGGCCGTTTGCCTGGGGCAGCCACTGCTGCCTGCGGGCCTGCGCTCCCGGCTGGCCAGCTGAGGCGCCGCCAGGGCTCTGCGGGGCAGGCCCCGGGCTCTGTGGCCCTGCCTCAGGCCGCTGCTGGCCCACGGAGCCTTTGCTGCACAGCGAGGGAAGCGAGGCACACAGGGACTCCGCTGCCTGCCCCTCAACCCAGACCTGCTGAGGGACGGGCAGTGGCAGCCCATCTGCCGCCAGATCTGCCAGCCTTTGGGCCCTGCCTTCATCTTCGTACAGCTCCTGGACGTAGACTTCATGCCAGCTGTTGTCCTCCTCTTCCTCCCACAGCAAGGGAGTGGGCCCAAAGCTGAAGATGCTGTTACCTTCACAGCAGTCCTGTGGCAGGTCTGCGCTGCTGCTGTCTTCCTCCGTGGAATCGTCTTGGAGTTCTCTGAGCTCTGGTTCGCTGCAGTCTTCCCAGCTGGAGAGGTCTTGGGAGCTGCTGAACTCTCCTTGGGACAGCTCTGGCTCTGCCTCACCTTGGCACTCTGGGGACAGCTCAGTCTGGCTGTAGGATTCCCAGTCTTCATCACTGCCAGCTGAGGTGCCCTCCTCACTCTCCTTTTCTGCCAGCACTGAGCCCTGCTCTGCCTCTTCCAGCTGCTCACTGGGGCTTTGGGCTCCCAGTGGGCTGGGTGAGGGGCTGGGGGGGCAGCAGGGGCTGTCTGGAGCAGGGACTGGGCTCTGTGTCCCTGCTGATGGCACCTCCTCCCTGGGAGCAGGAGAATGTGCCTGCTTCTCCCAGCTGTTCACACTTCCTTCCCCTCGCTGGCTCAGCTCTGACTCAGTCACCTCCTTTTCCATTGGGGGCAGCTCCTGGACTGTTGCCCTTTGTTGCCACTGGCAGGGCTGTTGCTGTGCCCCATCTCCCCACAGCACCCTCACAGCCGCCTTCCACTGGTGCAGCTCGTGGGCACTCCTTGCTCTGCGTGGGGACGCTTCCTTCGCTGCCATTGCTGGCACCGACTGGGAGAATTCACAGCTTGTGGCCTTTTCCCTCAGGCCAAGCTCTCGGGCCCCAACATCTCCCCACTTGTCATCGACTCAGGTTTCTTCTCTTCTTCCATGATGACAAAGGGTCTCTCCTCCCGACTTTTGCCACACACCGGTTCTCATCGTACCAACGCAAGAAGAGAGGGAGGAGGCTCCGGCTCACAATTCTCGTGAGAGGCTTTTCCCCCTCTTCCACTACCAGCTCCATCACTTTGCAGAAGAGCTGAATGGAGAGCAGCTGAACGTGGCTGTTGTCCTGGAGGAAAGGAAAAGACCTCAGCACCAAGTATTCCAGGCCCATCAGGGCAGAGGCCCAAAAGTGCACAAGGCACAACATTTCTGGGCAGCGTCCAGTGCCCATGGCTGGGGGCACAGAGCCTTACATTCTCCAAGCGTGGCAGGAGTGGCTCAGCCAGCTTCAGGGCGGTGGCGCTGGGTATCTTGAGGTCTTCCTCCTGGAGCATCTGTGTGAGCACAGAGGATCATGCTGACTGTAATAAGTAGCAATATGTTTGTTCATTAATTAAATCAATAGCTAAATAATTATACAATATAAAAGCAATGACTAAATAGCTAAAACCACTTGATTCTTAAATGTGCAGCCACATATGGTTGCTTAGCTTGCAGGAATTGTATAGTGCTTTGGGAATTCCATGGTAAAGATACACCTTATAAGGAAAAGTTCACCCAGAGGTCACAGAGGAAGGCTGTAACAACAATCCTTAAACTCGCAAGAATTGCTAAGGCTTGCAGGAATCGTACAGTGTTCTG
Source organism: Molothrus aeneus (assembly GCF_037042795.1). Lineage (NCBI taxonomy): Eukaryota > Metazoa > Chordata > Aves > Passeriformes > Icteridae > Molothrus > Molothrus aeneus. The sequence continues at coordinate 2,682,241 of NW_027099068.1, read as the reverse complement.
AAAATTCCACTGTCTAGATATGCCTTATAAGGGAAAGTTCACTCAGTGGTTAAAGAGGAAGACTTGGAGCCTTCATCCCATGACCACCAGAAGGCAGAAAAAGACCCCCTAGCAACTGAACGAGCAAGCTCAAAAGACAGACCACATCATCCCTGGACCCGGGAGAAGAAGGCAATAAAAGGCGAACTTTGGGGATAGGAACGGTGCGAGCCTAGAGGAGCGGAGACTTCCGGCCGCCCAGCGCTGAACTTTGCTTATTCTCACTTGCATAATAATAAAAATAATTATATGATCCTTAAATCCAGTGGACTCATTTATCACAATTTGGTGCCGTGACTCGGATCCAGAAAACGGGGTTGGTTCAAGAATCCTGGGGAGGCGCCCCACCACCTGGTGGCCCTGGCCTTCTCACCCGACCCCTCATCTGGACTGACGAACCTAAATTCGGGAATATGCAAGGAAAACACCGGTAACCCTGTAAACTTTGTGCACAAAGATCCGAGCGACGACACAGGACGCGTGAGTATACGAGGTGAACCGCTTGGTTGGGGTTGGGATCCCAGGGCACGGTGAATGAGACGTCCACCTGTGGACGACGTGAGAGGGACCCTCTAGTAGTGTGGTTCTTGTAGCCCACGAGGGAGCGAGCCACGACCGAGGGGTTTTGTGTGTGTGTGTGTGTGTGGAGGTGCCTTGGAAGATGGGGCAGAAGAAAAGCAAGCCTTCTGATCCCATGGGGGAAGGTCCCCAGTTACCCCCAATACCTAAGGACAGTCCGTTAGGATTAATGATTAAGTATTGGGATGATTTTCCCTCCAGAAAGGGGAAGGATAAGGCAAAAATGATAAATTATTGTATGGTAGTGTGGGGAGGTAAGAATCTGGATTCAGGGAGTATATACTGGCCCATTTTCAGATCCTTTGAGGATTGGGTCTGTCAAGCCCTGAACATTTATGTGAATTCTAAAGAGCCAGTGAACCCGGAGGAGAGTGCATATGCTAAATTATGGTTGGTAGGAAGTAATGAGCAAACAGCTAGGCTGTTCCCCCTTAAGGGAAGTCAAGGGGAGGAGGAAAAAAAGAAAAAGTCTCGACCGGAGGAATATGTTCCTATTTATCCTCCCCCATATATACCACCAGCTCCCCCTGAACCCCTCCCAAACGCACCCCTGGCATCGGCCCCTAATAGACAGCAGGTCACGGACTCCCCGGATTGCAGGAGGCGTACTCGGAGTCAGATGAGGACAGTAATTGAGGAAGGAGAGAGCAGTGGGTTGTTCCCTCTCAGGGAAATAGCATTAGGAGGACCTCAAGCTGGGATGGGCTTTGTCACTGTTCCCTTGAACTCGGGAGATGTCTGCGAGTTTAAGAAAGAGATGGGAAAATTATTAGAAGACCCTATAGGAGTAGCAGAAAGAGTGCATCAGTTCCTAGGGCTAAACATATATACTTGGGTAGAGATGCAATCCATTCTAGGCATCCTATTTGCAACAGAGGAGAGAGGGACGATTAGAAGGGCAGGAATGAGGATTTGGGACACCCAACATGTTCAAGGTCCCGCGGCTGATGTGAAATGGCCCTTGCAAAATCCCAACTGGAACAATCAGGACCCCAACCATCGTGGTCATATGCAGGACTTGAGAACCATCATAATCCAGGGCATACGAGAGGCTGTACCCTGGGGACAAAATATAAGCAAGGCATTCAAAGAGTGCCAAGGAAAAGATGAGACCCCCACTGAATGGTTGGAAAGATTAAGGAAGAGTTCTCAGTTATACTCAGGGGTGGACGCAGAGACGCCAATGGGGCAAGCGCTCCTTAAAACACAGTTTGTAGCCAAATCATGGGAGGATGTTTGAAAGAAATTAGAAAAGTTAGAGGATTGGCAGGACAGAGGACTTGATGAATTGCTCAGGGAGGCTCAGAAGGTATATGTTAGACAGGCAGACGAGGCACACAAAAGACAAGTTCGGATGATGGTGGCAGCAGTCAGGGAGGGACAGCGAAACAACCTTCCACCACGAGAAAGAAATGGCATGAGGAGAGGTCCCCGGGATTTTGGAGGACCCCCAACTGGAGGGAGAGAAGGAACAGTGTGCTATTATTGTGGTGGAAAAGGACACATGAAGAGGGAATGCCGAAAGAGGCTTAGGGATGAGAAAATGTTCAAAGAGGATTAGGGGGGTCAAGGGCTCTATCTATTGGGGACCCAAATGTCATCGGAGCCCTTGGTAAAACTTAAGGTGGGTCCCCACAAACCCCTATAACCTTCCTTGTAGATACAGGGGCTGAGAGATCAACAGTTCAATCTTTGCCCCCGGGATGTAAAATTCCACCTTCCACAGTACAGGTTATTGAGGCAAAAGGAGAACCCTTCAAGGTTCCTGTAATTAAAGATGTCTTAATAGAATCAGAGAAGAAAATAGGGGTAGGATCACTGCTACTGGTCCCTGACGCTGATTAAAATTTATTAGGAAGAGATTTAATGGTGGGATTAGGAATAAATATAAATATTGAAGAAAAACAGCTGAAAGTCAGGTTGGTTAGGGTTAGGGTTAGGGTTAGGGTTAGGGTTATTTGTTTGTTAACACTGAGGCAGGGGTAGCATTTGGGGTACTGGCTCAGGACTGGGCCGGCAGTCGAAAACCAGTAGCATTTATTTCTAAAATACCAGATCCTGTAAGTAGAGGATGGCCAACATGTTTGCAGATTATAGTGGCAACAGCCCTCTTAGTGGAAGAAGCTCTCAAAATTACCTGTGGAGGAGAACTGAAAGTCTTTACCCCCCATAACATACGGGCAGTATTGCAACAAGAGGCAGAAAAATGGATAACAGACTCAAGACTTCTGAAATACGAGGGCAAGTGTCATCCCCTCGGTTGATACTTGCAACCACCTCTCTGCAAAACCCCGCTGAATTCTTGTTTGGAGATCCACAGGAGAATTTAACTCATGACTGCCTACATAGCATAGAAAAACAAACAAAAATTAGGCCGGACCTCGAAGAGGAAGAACTGGAGGAGGGAGAAAGGTTATTTGTGGATGGGTCCTCTAGAGTTGTTGAGGGAAAGCGAATTTCTGGATATGCGATTGTAGGAGGTGAAAATTTGGAAATAATAGAATCTGGACCTTTGAGTCCTAGTTGGTCAGCCCAGGCCTGTGAGCTGTATGCAGTATTGCGGGCTCTAAAATTCTTGGAAGCTAAGGTTGGGACCATCTACATGGACTCAAAATACGCCTTTGGAGTGTTACATACTTTTGGGAAAATTTGGGAAGAAAGAGGGTTAATAAACTCCCGAGGAAGAGAATTAATACATTAGGAACTAATTACTCAGGTACTACAAGCTTTAAGAGGCCCAAAGAAAATAGCAATAGTACATGTTAAAGGACATCAGAAGGGTCTCTCCCATTTGATCAGAGGAAACAACAGAGCAGACAGAGAGGCAAAGGAAGCTGCTCTCAGAAAATTCCAGGATCAGGGGATAAGGAGAACGCGAGATGATGAGAAAGTTCGAGTCCTGAGCTTTACAGCCCAGGAAAAGGAGAAATTAGACAAAATGGGAATAAAAGAGAATGGGGGTATTCGAAAATTGCCAGACGATAGGGAAGTACTGCCAAAATCTATGGCCCGAAGAATAGTGCAGCAGCTGCATGACCAGACTCATTGGGGAACCCAAGCCTTAGTAGATCAGTTTACTATTAAGTACATGTGGATAGGAATTTATGATATAGCAAAACAAGTAGTTAGGGGATGTATAACATGCCAAAGAGTTAACAGACATCAGGCTCGAGAAAGGATTCCAGGAGGAAGGGAATTAGCACACCGACCTTTTTCACATGTACTAATAGATTTCCCCGAGCTACAAAAAGTAGGGAGATACAAGTACTTATTGGTACTGGTAGACCATCTAAACCACTTTGCAGAAGCATATCCTACATCGTGGGCTACTGAAAATGTGGTGATTAAAACCCTGCTGGAAGAAATAATCCCTAGGTATGGACTAGTAGAAATATTAGACTCTGATAGAGGTCCCCATTTTGCAAACAAAGTACTGAGAGAGGTAACCAGGGCCTGAGGCACTAAATGGCAATATCACACCCCTTGGCACCCTCAAAGCTCAGGGAGGGTGGAAAGGGCAAATGGAGAAATCAAGAAGCAACTCACCAAGCTCATGGTAGAAACTAAAATGTCTTGGGTCAGATGTTTACCCATGGCATTGTTAAACATCAGAACCCAGCCTAGGACGGATGTGGGAATCTCTCCCTTTGAAATGCTTTATGGAATGCCTTATGACTTAGAACTCCCGGGGAACCATCCTTGCATTCAAGATAGTCAAATTCAGGGTTACATACAACAGTTAATGAAACGGAGGGAGGAATTAAAATGAAAAGGGCTATTGGTACAAAGACCCCCTTTGGATATAATAATGCATAAGCTTAAACCCGGAGGTAGGCTCCTAATTAAGACTTGGAAAGAGACATCCCTAACACCCCAATGGGAAGGTCCCTATGTTGTCCTGTTTACCACAGAAACAGCCATCCCAACTGCTGAAAAAGGCTGGACACATGCCAGTTGAGTGAAAGGACCCATCACTGCAGACACCCCTGGGAGCTGACCAGTCGCCCTGGAGATCTACGGCCAACCCTTTGGAAGGCACAGGGACCTGCGCCAGCTGGGAACGTGAATGGCTGAATTAGGGGACAGAGAACTATACTGATTGAGACTCTTGGTAAGAAAACCCCTACAGGAACTGGAACAGGAGTTCAAGTGCCTTCTGCCGTGGAAAACCTGGAATGAACTGACGCTTGCTCTTTCAGTAGTGGCTGAAGTGAGGCGAGAATTATTCAATTACACCGAGTGTCTTAAATGTCAGGAATCTTCTTGTCGGGCATGGGTAAAAATCTTTTGCGGGGGCTGTAAAGATAAATGGTGGATTCTCCAGTCACATTTGGTGGGGAGTGCATGGTGTCTTACTTGTGATTGGGATTGGAGAAGAGCAAATCCATTAAGAGCCTTAAGAGAATTTATAAGGATCCCTGGAGAGCGGGAGATCCCCAACAGAGAAGCAGCGTCACTAGTTGAAAATCTAGAACAGAGAAGAGATTGGGCCCTGGCATGGGAATTCCAGCACCAATTGCATAGGATCACACGCCAAAACCAGACAGTCATATTAACTACCTTGTGTAAGAAGGGAATCCATGTTCCTCTGGGGTGGCAAGTGAGGCCTGACGAGTGGAATAGCACGATTCGCTGCTATTCCCAAGTTTATAAACAACAAAAACGTAGAGAACGTAGGGAAGAACGACATAACTCTAGGAAGACAGAAGAAAGTGAATAAAAGGCAGAGGGTGGACCCTAAGTAGGTGTGGGACTCAGGCCCTGTAAAGCTCGCTAGGGACGGCAGAGTCCGTCGTAAAATCAAAGAAATCCTTTGCAAGAGACCCTTTGCCTGGAGGCCTGACAGCCTGCCCTTAGGAGTGGGGGCAGGAGTTAAGGAGAAAGCCCAAATAAGGCACCCCTGAAGACTACCCCTGCTGCCGAGAAGATAATGATCCCTGCAGACCGACGCACCCGAGCTGGCAGGCGAGGCAGAGAGGTAAGGAGTAGTGGGGGAGAGCAATGGACCACAGGAACAGGAACGGAGCACAGGAAAGCCCCAGGTAAAAGAGATATGAGTACGAAAGGAGAAAGAAATTTGTTGCTAGGACCCTGCCCTGCTTGGCGAGCTACCTTAATTATTATAACCCTGAGCCTCCCGGTTGCCTGGGGAAACCCTCATCAGCTTTACAAAGAGAACATGATCCCCCTAAGTAAATGGACCCTAACCCCTGACTGGTCTCAGGCCTTTTTGCAATCTACCGGATCTATGGGGAATACCACAGGTTTAAGTTTACTAACATTAGTACTGCATGACAGTCTGCCACACGCTAGACACGAATGGAAGAAGCAGAAAACCTGGCAGCTTCAAGGAGTAGTGGGAGAACAAATTAATATTGGATGTCGAATGGTTAATGGGTCTGACCATACTAACGCAATTGCTATCAGTGTTTCCATGGGTCAGGAGGATAAACAAATAGCAGATTGTGCATACCCAATAACACGAGACTGCTGGCAAATCTTCACATTAACTTACACTGCAGAAGTAGTCTGTCTCTGGTCGAAAGATACACAGCGTCTTTCTTTTAAATTTATAATAGATACTAAAACGCACTCTACCACTGCTGAACCTCACAATATCACCACTCCACCCGCACCACCAGTCATACTCACCCCAAAAATTTTCAAAATTGGACCTTATATAATCAGGAAAACTGGTCAACAACAAATATTATTCAATCCAGCATGGTCTCTCAAACAGGTTGAACTGCTGATGCAGACCAATGTTTCAGACATCCAGCCAGCTTGTTCTCCATTTTTGCAAACATCCTTTGAAGGCTGAACCATTTGGCTCTGGAAATGCAGCTCCTTTAAACCAAGGAAACTTAGAGATGTGACCGGTGTTCTAGGTACAGGATTGGGAATTCTGAATAGCATTGATTCGGAAGTACTAATGAACAAATTGGCTGCTATGACTAGAGATCTGTCCAAATTACAGCAACCACGGAAGTCATCTCTGTTAGCCTTGGGGACACAGCAGTGGATGCTGTCAAACATTTTGCCAAATTGGGAAAGAGTAAATGTGAACGATCACAAATTAGTGATTGATGCACTCAGTGCTGCACAAAATAATGTTTCCTTAGCTCTCAGCTCTATCCAGGCACAATTGTGGATGCAGTCAGTTTCTGCCTCGATTATAAGAGACGACAAGGAAGGCACTTTCCCCAAAGAAATTCAGAAAATAATCTGGGACAATGCCACCAGTTTTGAAAGAGAATTCCAATCGTGGTGGAAACTGGTGAATTTTACCTATAATGCTATTTCAAATACAGCTACTGCTTTTGTCTTGACCATATGCAATGCCTCTGTACATCTAGTTTTTCCTGTTGTTGCATTAGGGATAAACCATGACAGAACTGTTCTCTATCCTATAGAACATAGGGGATGGGCCCATCAGTTTGATGACAAATGGCAAACTGTTGATTTGGAATCTTGTATTATCCGAGAACAATTGGGGTTCATCTGTGAAGGCAATGTAATTATAGCTCAAGATATCTGTTTAGACATGGAGCAAAACATCTGTCATTTTGAGATTCGTCCTAACGAGACTTCTAAAACAGTTCTTATATACATAGGCAATGGATGTGCGTGTTTTAGAACTATTTGTGCTTCTGTGCTTGTAGATAATATTGTGGTGGATACAAAGAATCACTCAAACTTCTGTGCTTGTAACTTGACTAAGATTACAGGGTGTGATATCACTTATGAAGCTAAAGTCACCTCTCATCATCTATTACAATCCAACTACACACTGCTTCACAAGCTAATGCCCACCCTGACTGGGATGAACTTCACTCTAGTGAGACAACTGATGCTCCATCAAGACCTGATCCAAATCCTCGAGAGAATCAAGGAAAGCGGACAGAAAACCCTAGTGACTGTTCATCATGACGTAGGAAAAATACACCGGGTTATAGAGAGGGTAAAGCAAGATGGCGAGCACAGGTGGTGGGATACCCTGTTCGGGTGGGCTCCTACTACCACAGGTGTCCTAAACAGTATATGCCATCCCATTGTTGTTCTTTTGATTCTGATTGTGCTTGGTTTTATTTTGTCAGCAGTTCTATTTGTTATGAATTGGAATATGATGAAAAAGCTAAGGAAATTAGCATCTATAATTAGTGCACATAGCTTAACTGATGAGGAAACTCAGTTAATGCTTGCTAGGAAGGAACTAAAAAGATTTAATTAACAAAATTGGTAAAAAAAAAAAGGGGGATTGTAATAAGTAGCAATACGTTTGTTCATTAATTAAATCAATAGCTAAATAATTATACAATATAAAAGCAATGACTAAATAGCTAAAACCACTTGATTCTTAAATGTGCAGCCACATATGGTTGCTTAGCTTGCAGGAATTGTATAGTGCTTTGGGAATTCCATGGTAAAGATACACCTTATAAGGAAAAGTTCACCCAGAGGTCACAGAGGAAGGCTGTAACAACAATCCTTAAACTCGCAAGAATTGCTAAGGCTTGCAGGAATCGTACAGTGTTCTGAAAATTCCACTGTCTAGATATGCCTTATAAGGGAAAGTTCACTCAGCGGTTAAAGAGGAAGACTTGGAGCCTTCATCCCATGACCACCAGAAGGCAGAAAAAGACCCCCTAGCAACTGAATGAGCAAGCTCAAAAGACAGACCACGTCATCCCTGGGAGAAGAAGGCAATAAAAGGCGAACTTTGGGGATAGGAACGGCGCGAGCCTAGAGGAGCGGAGACTCCCGGCCGCCCAGCGCTGAACTTTGCTTATTCTCACTTGCATAATAATAAAAATAATTATATGATCCTTAAATCCAGTGGACTCGTTTATCACAGAAGGGACTCTAAAGAGCTTGGAAGCTTCTTCTCAGCAAAGTCCCCAAGAGGCAAGGCTGGGTGGGCAGGCTGTGCAAGATGACCCATACCGGACTCTTGGGAAGGGTAGTAATGATGGCTCTAATTGCTGGTGGAGCTCTGGGGAGCCCAGGAGAGCCGTGCAGTGAGTGCTACCAACCCCTCTATGAGGAGGAAGAAGTGAGCTCCTTGTCTAGAGTCCATCAATTCTAACCCTAATTGTGTTAACTTCTCCCAATTGGTCCTTTGTCAAGAAGATAAGAGAATGTATTGGACAGCCCAGAATACCACCACTTTTAGGCAGCAACTCCTGGGACAGTGCCCTGTAGGAGAAGCCTGGTTGCGCTTTGAATGTGATGCTGCTGAAGCAAGCCTGGTAGATCTGGTCAAAGAGAAAGAGAAGGTAAAAGCAATAAGAAAACAAGACCATTTAGAGATACCCCGAGGTAAGAACCTTTTCATAGAAGATTCAGTAGAAAGAGTCAGCCACGAACTAAATTTAACCGATTGTCGAGTTTGTACCCAGATGACTGAAATTTGGCCATGGGAAAAAATTAATCTAAGGCTATTAGAAATCTTAAATTGGATACAGAATAACTCAGAATTTAGTATTAAAGGGTACAATAGGCCAGTAAAAAGAATGGTCTGTAAAAGGTATCTAGCAGTAAAGAACTCTGCTACCTGGTGGATCAGGAGATCCAAATAGATTTTGGTCTGTTGAAAGGAAAGAAAAGAACAAGTGTATCTACCATGAAGCATATGAATTTTATGAATGTATTGAAGAAGGGATAAACCCCTTTTGGAGAATGAAAGACATTTCTAAATATTGGGAATGTCCAACAGAAGCTAAAAACACATTTTTGGGGAGCCCCTAAACACCAGTTTTTGATCTATAGTACTATAGAATGCACTAAATTGCCGAGAAGCTGGTCTGGCAGCTGCACCGCTAGAATGATAAAACCAGCTTTCTTCTTATTACCCAAAGAAACTGGATCAAGTTTAGGAGTTCCTATACACAATGATTTAAGAGAAACCAAACAGAAGAGGCAAAATGCAATAGAAATTGGCAGAATCCAAGATTCTAAGAGCCAGGTTTGGACCCCAAGAAAAATTATCAAGACTTATGGCCCAGCCACCTGGGCTCAAGATGGGTCCTGGGGTTATCGGGCCCCGATATCCATGTTAAACAGAATCATCAGGCTTCAGGCAGTATTAGAGATGAAGAGAGCAATCATTAGAAACCTCTCCAACAAGATAAAAAACTAGCATGTGTAAGTAACCAAGAACGGACTCCTACACTTGATTCCAGTTGCTGGGATAACCTATGGACTTTCAAAGGAGATTGGTGGAAAAAAGTAGCTTTCTTCACTGTGTGTACACTTGCTGGTTTGCTCTTTTACTATGCTTACTTCCCTGCTTCATTAAAATGGTAGTATCTGCCAGGCAGACCAACCTAAAGATCTCTAAAAAAGTTAACCTGAAGAAACCAGGAAAGGGAACAAAGTTAAGTAGCCATGATTATCAGAGTGTTCAAGAAATTTATAATCAATACAAAAAATTAAGGAAATTCTGTGCTTATGAGTCAGAAATTGCAAGTTGATGCGAGCTTAAGTTTAAGCCCGATCAAAGAAAAAGTGGGGGGACTGTTATAAGTAGAAAAAGCTGCCAGGTTTTTTTAAAAGGTGGCAGAGTGAACAGGTTGGACCAGTTGCTGCCAGGATGGAGTTCTAACTGTTTGTTATTGTAATCAGCAGTCCTTTTAGTTACCTACTCCTTTTGTCAGTACCACCCTGACTGCTGCCAGGTGGATGACATGGCAGGGGGACATGGGAGGGCATGCAAATGACCTTGGAGCCAGCATGCCACGGGACAGCCACCCCTCCAAACTTACCAAAAGACCCCAAAAACAATGAACCAACACAGAATTAAGAGATCAAAGTGATGTCTGGATGTGAGGAACAAAGCCCAGAGCCTGCAGAGATGCTGAGACCCTTTCTTTGCCCCTTGCCCTCGCCAAGGAAGGACCTCAGCTACAGGCAGGACCCTGGGAGTGAAACTGAAAAAGTGAACAAGGGATTTTTCCTGACACTCCCATGAGGATGGAATCCCCAGCTCTGGCCACAGACCAGTGGACAAAGCTGCACTCTTCCTCCTCCTCCAAGTCACCACTGGGAGCAGTGGCAGTGTGAGCGTGAACCCGTCAGCTCTCCCCCCAGAGCTCATCACTTGTAATAAAGGCATTAAAAAGGAGAAAAGTCTCCTGCCTGTGTTTATTTCACAGTGGTGCTCAGATCACTTTCTCACAGCTGGATTGGAGGTCAGGTACTGCCATAGTAACAAGCCGACCCTCCCAAGTGCCCCAGCTACTGAGGCCACCCTGTGATAACAATGCAAGGGAGAGGGAAAACATAACTATACAGCTGCAAAACTTCTCTTAACATATACTTAATATTTGCCCCTTACTTGGGAGAGTCAACCATGGCATTACTGATCTGTAACAAAGATATTGACCCTTGTTCTGTCACTGCAAGATCTGTGAGAAAATAACTTTGACCACTGTTTCCATTTACAAAGACCACGTTGAGGACCCAAAAATCTCCCAAGATGGGGTTGGGAGGCCTCACCACATAACCAGGATGTATGTAGAGGCTGATGGCTCTGGGCTCAGTTGTGTGCAGACTGAGGACAGGAGTAGCCTGAAAGGAATTGGAGGGTGGTTCCACAGATGCTGGAGTTTTTCTTCATTGTATGAAACAGGCAGAGAAAGAAAGAATGGCACCAAGGGTGTGGAGCGCCCCCGCCCCAGGCAGCGGGGATTCTACCCAGACAGAGAGCATCGGGCGAGGGGCGTGATTGAACGAAGATTCCACCCCTCCACCCTGTGGAGCGTGGCCCTGCAAGCCCGGGAAAAGACACTCCACCCCATCTGGCCAAAATAGGAATGGCCCCAGAATGTTCTTCCTTTTCTGTGCCCTCATTGCTTTAAATTCTACTGCAGTGTCCCCACCTTATTTTTTTCCATTGGTTGTGCTCCTTGATCCACCCATTTGCAGTGCCCTGCTCCTCCTGCTATTGGACCCTGACCCTAAACTCCACCCCTACCCTGTCATGTGAAACCCATGACCCGGCCCGCCCCTCATTTCTTGTCTTGTTCCCGGGCTCAAGAGAGGGTCCTGGATTTTGCTAAAGCCGGATCCATCCTGTTGCATTCCTGTCCCTGTTGGTCACCAGTGGCTGCCTGAGGTCTGAGACTCCGGGGCCGGGGGAGTTGTTGTGGCCCTCGCTGGGGCGGAATGCAGCACAAGGGCAGCTGGGGAGGCCCAGAGTGGCACCAGGAGAAAGGAATTTCCCTGCCAGGGCAGGGCTGTGGTGCAGCACGTCCCCAGCAGGAGCCTGGAGCAGCCCAAGGCTTTGTGTGGGCAGGCAGGGGCAGGCAGGAGGCAGAGCTGCCAGCAAAGGAAGGGCCCAGCCAGCTGGGGCAGCCAGGGGATGCCGAGAGCCTGCAGGGACAGAGACGCAGGGCAGGGACACCGTAGGACAGCCTGGGCTGCACAGGGCACAGGGATGGGCAGCAGCTGCAAGACAGCCCTGCCAGAGCCAACTTGGGCAGCACCTTGGCCATGGCTGCTGGGCCTGGGCCTGAGCCGTGAGGAGGGGACAAGTGACCCTTGCAGGCCTGGGGCCTCATGGCCTCCTTGTCCCTGCTCAGCAGCCTGGCAGGGGCCGCCCCATGCTCCTGCCCTTGGCATTGCCCATCCCCACATGCCAGTGCCCATCCCGGGAAGAGCCCTGAGCAAGGAGGGAGGGACAGGATCTGCCTGGCCAGGGCTGGGGCTCAGGCCTTGGCCCTTTGCATTCCTGAAACACATCCAGGTTTGCTCAGCACCAGAGACACCTTTCCCTTGCTTGTCCCCAGCTATCATTACTATCTCCAGTATTCTGCTCTACTTGGAACTTAGGGACACTTTCTCAGTCCTGTCCCTCAGTGAGACCCATTAAAAGTTCAAGAAAGTTTGGACTTGGAATCTGATTTTGAGTTCTTGAGAAGTCTTTGAGCCCACTCTGAGGGACTGGCTCTGATGCAAAGAGCACCAAAGCCCCCGAGGGTCATTACAGTCCTGGTGCTGTGTCTGTGCTGCTGAGCTGGGCCGGGCTCCTGGCCCAGAGGCAGCTCCTGGCAAGGGCAGCAGCGCTGCAGAGAGACAGCTCTGGCCAGGAGCAGCTCCTGTGCACAGCCCAGCAGGGCTGGGGCACTGCCAGGGCCCCTCAGGGACACCAGCAGGGCATAGACAGAGCTCCCAGGGGCTCAGCACTGGCAGGGGCTGTAGGATGTCCCAGAGGGGGCTGTGTCACAGTGGCGCCTCTGTGGCTGTGTCATAGAGGCACAGAGCAGCTGGGATGTCAGCAAGGGGCTGTGTGACAGCACAGAGTGGGTTCTGTGAGATCACAGATTGGGCTATGACATCACAGAGTTTGTTGTGTGAGGTCATTGAGCAGCTACAGCATCATAGAAGAGCATCAGGGAGCAGAATGGGCCCCTGTTATCCAGGAGGAGGCAGTCAGAGAACTGCTGAGCTGCTTGGATGTTCATAGATCCCTGGGAGCAGATGGGATCCACCCCAGGGTGATGAGGGAGCCGGCAGCTGAGCTTGCCAAGCCAGTCTCCATCATTTACCAGCAGTCCTGGCTCCCTGGTGAGGTTCCAGATGACTGGAAGCTGCCCAATGTGACACCCATTCACAACAAGGGTGCAAAGGAGGATCCTGATAATTATAGGCCAGCCAGCCTGACCTCAGTACCCGGTAAGGCAATGGAACAGTTTCTAGTGAGTGTCATCACCCAGCACTTCCAGGATGGCCAGGGGATCAGAGCCAGCCAGCAGGGGTTTAGGAGGGGTAGGTCGTGTTTGACCAAGCTGGTCTCCTTCTATGACCAGGTGAGCCTCCTGGTGGATGCAGGAAAGGCTGTGGGTGTTGTGTGCCTGGACTCCAGCAAGGCCTTTGGCACTGTCTCCCCCAGCACACTCCTGGAAAAGCTGCAGCCCAGGACTGGGACAGGAGCACTCTGTGCTGGGTTCAGAACTGGCTGGATGGGCCCAGAGAGTGGTGGTGAGCGGTGCTGCATCCAGCTGGGGCCAGGCACCAGTGGTGTCCCTCAGGGCTCTGTGCTGGGGCCAGCTCTGTTCAATATTTCTCTTGACACCATGGATGAGGGGCTTGAGTCTTTCATTAGTAAATCTGCAGATGACACTAAGCTGGGAGCGTGTGTCCATCTCCTGGAAGGTAGGAGGGCTCTGCAGGGAGACCTGGAATGGTTGGAGGGAGGGGCAGAGTCCGATGAGATGAAGTTAATTAAGTCCAAGTGCCGAGTCCTGCATTTTGGCCACAATAACCCCTGCAAGGCCAGAGGCTGGGGACGGTGTGGCTGGACAGTGCCCAGGCAGAAAGGGACCTGGGGGTGCTGGTTGGCAGCCGGCTGCACATGAGCCAGCAGAGTGCCCTGGTGGCCAAGAGGGCCAAGGGCTCCTGGTGTGGATCAGGAACAGTGTGGCCAGCAGGAGCAGGGAGATCATTCTCCACCTGTACCTGGCTCTGGTGTACCTGGCATTCTTGCCCTGTACTGGCACCATACCTTGAGTGCTGTGTCCAGTTCTGGGTGCCCCAACTAAGGAGGGACATGGAGGGGCTGGAGCGTGTCCAGAGAAGGGCAACAAGGCTGGGGAGGGGTCTGGAACACACATCCTGTGAGGAGAGGGAGCTGGGGTTGTTCAGTCTGGAGAAAAGGAGACTCAGAGGTGACCTTACCACTCTCTCCACCTTCCTGAAAGGAGGTTGTAGTCAGGTGGGGGTCAGTCTCTTTCTCCAGGCAGCAAGTGACAGATGCAGAGCACACAATCTTTAGCTGCGCCTAGGGAAATATAGGTTGGATATTAGGAAGAAGGGTTTTCACAGAATGTGTGATAAAGTCCTGGATTGGTTTGCCCGGGGAGGTAATGGAGTCACCATCTCTGGATGTGTTTATAAAAGGCTGGATGTGGCACTCAGTGTCATGGTTTAGTTGAAGTGTTAGGGCATGGGTGGGACTTGATGGTCTTGAAGGTCTCTTCCAACCCAGTAATTCTCTGATTCTGTGATTCTGGGATTTGATGATCCCATTGGGTCCCTCCCAGCTCAGCCCCTTCTGCAATTCTCATCCTTTGGCTCAGTCTTTGTGTTCCCTCAAGGTGCTGGCAGAGCTGTTGGGGACACGGCAGAAGTGGGGCAGCCCCAGTGTTCCCCTGTGTGTGACACCCCAGCAGTGACAGCCCCAGTGCCCCCTTTGTGTGACACCCCAGCAGTGACAGCCCCAGTGTCCCCTGTGTGTGACACCCCAGCAGTGACAGCCCCAGCGTCCCCTGTGTGTGACACCCCAGCGGTGACAGCCCCAGCATTGCCCTGTGTGTGACACCCCAGCGGTGACAGCCCCAGCGTTGCCCTGTGTGTGACACCCCATTGGTGACAGCCCCAGTGTCCCCTGTGTGTGACACCCCAGTGGTGACAGCCCCAGCGTTCCCCTGTGTGTGACACCCCAGCAGTGACAGCCCCAGCGTTCCCTCCCTGCAGTCGCTCCAAGGGAAGCGTCCAGAGCCGCGTCCAGTCCATGGAACTGAGTGGCCACTGCCCACCCCGGCCTGGGCTGATGTGGATTCCTCTGCACACAGCTCGGGGAAGGTCCCCCTGGCCACCTGCACAGTGCCACAGACAAGTGTCAGACACAGTCACAGAGCTCTGCCCAGAGCTTCTAGGAAGAGAGAATTAAAAAAAACCCCAAAACCATATAAACCAAAAAATAAAAAAAAGAAGAACCAAAAAATGAAAAAAACAATAAAAAACCAAACAAACCATATCAAAAGAAACCCCAGCGCCATAACCAAACAACCAAACCAAAAGAACAACACAAATGAACCAACCAAAACAGAACAAAGAATAAAAAACTAAATCAAGCCAAACCAACCAAATAAACAAAAAAACAAATCAAGAAAAAGAGAACTCCCTCCAAGTAGAGCTGTTCCATCCTTCAGTTGTCACACTTGCACTCACACAAGACCTGGGGCTGCAAAAAAAGAGAATTGATTTGGCACATTTGCAGGAAAAGCAGGTTTAGGACAGGCTCTCAGCAGAACTGTTCTCAGGTGAGCCAAAAAGGCCCCTTTGGCAGCTGCAGGGCCATTGGAAATGCAGAGCCTCAGCCCACAGGGCAGGGAAGGGCTCTGAGTTCCCCTCCCCTGACACTAAACCCTGTTCCCAGGCTGCTTCACACTCAGGATTCTGCAGTAGGACTGCACAGAGCTGAGAGTGGCCTCTGGCTTTTCCATGTTGTGTGTCCTAAAGCTGCCTGGGAGAAGAAATTTCGGGTCAGCTCCGCTGGCACAATCCCTGCTGGCACAGGGCACAGCCCCAGGAAGGGCTTTGCGTGCCGTGGCTTTGCTGCAGGCAAGGAAAGCTCCTGGCTCAGGGTCACCTTTGCTGCTCAGCCAGAGCCCCGAGTGCCCCAGCAGCAGCAGAGAATGGCAGCAGCACCAAGGGCAACCATCACCATTGCATGGCAACCATCCCCAGGCCCCCGTTGCTGTGGTCAGTTTCCATGGCAACCATCACCAGCTCCCTGTTGCTATGGTCAGTTTCCATGGCAACCATCACCAGCTCCATGTTGCTATGGTCAGTTTCCATGGCAACCATCCCCAGCCCCTGTTGCTATGATCAGTTTCCATGGCAACTATCACCAGCCCCCTGTTGCTATGGTCAGTTTCCATGGCAACTATCACCAGCCCCCTGTTGCTATGGTCAGTTTCCATGGCAACCATCACCAGCCCCCTGTTGCTATGGTCAGTCCCTCGGCAGCTCCGTGGAGACCCCATGCCAGGGGTGGTTGCCATGGAAACCAGCTCAGGCCTGGAGCCGGAGCCCGTTGCCATGGCAACCATTGGCAGCCCCATCCCCAGGCTCATGGGATCCCAGAAGCACAGAATTGGCTGAGCTGGGAGGGACCCATCAGGATCCTCCAGTCCAACTGCTGGCCCTGCACAGGACACCCCAACAATGCCAGCCTGGGCCTGGCAGCGCTGGCCAAACGCTGCTGCAGCTCAGAGAGCCCTGGAGCTGGGACCCTTCCCTGGGGAGCCTGGCCAGGGCCCCAGCAGCCTCTGGGCAAAAACCTTTTCCTGACATCCAACCTGAGCCTGCCCCGACTCAGCTGCAGCCGTTCCCTCCACTCCTGTCCCTGGGCACCAGAGGGAAGAGGTTCCCACAGCCCCAGCCAGGGACCCGCTCCCAAGGCTGCTGCCATGGCCACCAGGGCTGGCACCAGCTGGGATGCTCGGTTTCCACCTGCTGGGGTTCAGGAACGGGATTCCTCAAATTCCTGCTCCCGCTAAAACCGCGCTGCCCTCGCTGCCCTCCCACCTCCCATGGAAAGCACAAAAGACAAAGATCCCAGGCTGGGATAAGAACAATTTCCTGGGAATAGCAACGACATAAAGAACAAACAGGAACAGAAATAATATTGGTAACAGAAGGGATAAGAAAATCTATTTACAGAGAAAACTACATCACCAGCGACTGGGTCTTCCCAGCCACGTATTCTGTCCTGCCTGGAAAGGACACCTTTCTTCTCAGGGAGAGAGAGAGTCCCTTTCCTGCCCCTGGCAATGACCTGAGGTGGGAGTGACTGTAATGACACGGCCATGGCCAGACCCTCATGTTCTTCCATCTCCCATCATGTCATTGGCAGGGGCAGGAAAAGGGACAGGTGTCTTCCCATCATGGATCACAGGGAACATGGACCACCAGAACTCTTCCCAACGTGCGTCCTCCAATAGGGGATGAAGCTGGAGCAGTGCATGAAGCTCCTCCTTCAGTCGAGTCATTCCAGGGCTTCCCTTACCGGTGCCTCTGTTGGTGTTTGTTCAAGTGAGAGCTCTGGCTGAAGCTCTTCCCACACTCAGAGCACTTGTAGGGCCTCTCCCCGGTGTGGATGCGCCGGTGCCTGACGAGGGTGGAGTTGTGCTTGAATCCCTTCCCACAGTCAGGGCAGCGGAAGGGCCTCTCCTCAGTGTGAATCCGCTGGTGCAGGAGGAGGTGGGAGCTGCTCTGAAACCTCTTCAGACACTCAGGACACTGGTAGGGCCTCTGCCAAGTGTGGATGCACTGGTGGATGATGAGGGTGGAGCTGCAGCTGAAGCCCTTTCCACACTTGCCACGCTTGCCACACTCCTGAGGCCATTCCCCAGTGTGGATCATCTGGTGGCAGATCAGGCTGTTGCTCTGCCTGAAGCTCTTCCCACACTCCAAGCTGCTCATGGGCCACCAGCTCCGAGCTCTGGCTGAAGCTCTGTCCACCTTCCTGGCACAGGGTGGCTCTTTCCGCCTCAGAGCACCCTGGGCTGGGCTTGCAGCCCCTCCTTGTGTGGGATCTCCAGGGATTTTCCACCCTCTTGCATTCCTGTGCTGTGGAGTCACTCAAAAGAGCCTCTTCCATCAGATTATACCATGGGGATTTGTCCTCCCTGGTGTCCATCCTCAGCTCCTGGTCTGGGGGAGGAAGGACAAGGAGAAGATGGGATTTGCCTCCATGCCAGAGGGAAGGAGATCCTCCCAATGTGTCCCTGGCAGGACGGCATCGACAGCAGGATTGTCCTGCAGCCAGGGCCCGTGCTGGGCTGGGAGATGGAGCAGGAGAGAGGGGGAAAGGGGCACTGACTTCCTCCTCACCTGCCTGCGTGTCCTGGGACATCTTCCTCTTCCTCACAGCCTCCTTCTCCATCCAGCCAAGGTTTGGGAAAGAGAAATCCTGGTTTGGGGAAAAATACAATGGATGAGCACATTGGGTTAGGGGGTTTCTACTGCCCAAGCCCATCCCTAGAAGTCACTGGGAATCTGCCACCCATATAAACCTCCAAAGCACCAAGATTCAGGCCCCCAAAATACACAAATGACCAAGATGCAGCAAAAACACCCAGCCCTCAGTTTCCCCTCTCTGGTCTCTCCGCTTTGGGCTCCTGGAGGCCCCCCCTGTCTGGGTTGCTCCAGTTCAAGTTTGTATTGGTGTTCCCCTCTCTGGGCTGCTGGGGCTCCTGGCAATCCCGCAGGTTCCCCTTCTCTGGGCTCACCACTTTGGCATCACAGGCGTCCCAGGGGTCAGCACTGTCCGGGGTCCCTGTTTCAGGCTCCTGGGGTATCCAGGGGTCCCCCCTGTCCATGCTCCCAACACGTCCAGGCTTCTGGAGCACCCCCAGCTCTCGTATTGCCCATTTCTGCTCCCCCAGTGCCGGTTTCCCTGCTGCCCTGCCGGTACCGGGCGATCCCCACGTGGCTCTGGGCTGGCAGTGCAGCCCCTGGCCCGGGCAGATCATTCTGCTCTCTGACACTGTCTACCAACCCAAGAGGACAGTTATCCTGTAGGCAAGTCTTCCACTAAAGACTGAGGCAAAGAAGGTGTTAAGCACCTCTGCCTTCTTCTCATCTGCGGTTACTAAGTCCCCTCCCACATCTAATAAAGAACAAGGGTTGGTCCTACCCTTCCTTTTGCCATTAATATATTTGTAAAAACATTTTTTTATTATCCCTTACAAAATGTCCCAAGTTAAGTTCATACTGAGCTTTGGCCTCCCTAATTTCTTTCCTACGTGCCCGAGCAACCCCCTTAAATACTTGCTGAGAGACCTGACCCTCCTTCCAAAGATGATACATCCTCTTTTTATTCCTATGTTCCATCAAAACCTCCTTGCCCATCCAGGCTGGACGTTTGCCTCATCAACTCTTCTTTCAGCACACAGGGACAGTCTGTTCCTGTTCCCACAAGATCTCTGTTTTGAAGCACACCCACCCTTCCCAAACTCCTTTGTTTTTAAGGGCTGCTTCCCAAGGAACCCTCTGAATAAGTCTGCTAATCAGGCCAAAGTCTGCCCTCCAGAAGTCCAATGTAAAAGTCTTATAGATGTTCCTCCTGATTTCACAAATATTGGGAACTCTATAATTTCATGCTCACTATGCCCCAAGCGGCCTCCAACCACCACATCTCCCCCCAGCCCATCTCTAATCCCAAACAACAGGTCCAGCATAGTCCCTCCCCTGCTGGGCTCACTCACCAGCTGTGACAAAAAGTTGTCCTCCACACACTCTAAAAACTTGGAGGCTGCCTCTGAATTCCACTTCTCCAGAGGCTTGTTCAGCCTTCAGCTCTTCAGTTCAGGAATTCAGTGCCCCAGAGCTCATTAACATTCAGCACACCTTAACAAGCTGAGCCTCTGGGAATAATCTGATTTACATTTCCAAATCTTTCGTGGTTAATTGGACAGATTTCAGAACTGCATTCCAAGTGAATATATTATATTTACAAAGACAGTGAGGAAATATTTTTTGGTCCTGTTTAGGTTTTCCTGTAAATTCATTGATATGTGCAATCTCCAATTGATACTGAATCCAAGTACCTCCTCATGCATTTGGAATAGATATGAAAATCAAGACCCTTTATGTCTGACAATCAATCAGACTCTGTCCCTACCCCCATCCCACCATTTCCCCCATCCAAGCCCTGGCACTCAGAGCAGCCTTGTGCAAATCTGAGCTCCCTCCAGCCCAGGCTGGACCTGCAGGTTTCAGCTCCTTGGCTCCAGTTCCCCCCTGCTTTCCTTGGAGAAGGAGCTGCCAGAGACCAGAGGGATGTTCATTTATTGTCAGCCAGCAAAGCCAAGGGAAGGCACAGCTCGGTAAAATGCAAAAGTCATTCATTTCCCTGGCTGTGCCCTGCACCTGATCCCCACAGCCTGTCCTGTTTCCTTCATCCCTGCATTGCCAGGCACTTTCTGGGACAAGGGAGCTCTGCTCTGGGGATGGAGCAAGGTCCAAGTGCCACCATCGGAGTGGGAACCACAACTCATCAGGTTTGTGTCCTTTGGGGGTCAGGAACTGGTGGGACTCAGAGGCACAGAAAGTTTCTCTTCAAGGCCAGCAGGCCATAGTTGAACAGGACACAATTTAATAACAATCACGCTCCTCCCTGAGCTATGTGCAATGTCCCAGTAGTGTCTGATGAGTGCACCATCCACAGGTGATTTCCATACTAAAATTAATTTTAGACAAATGTGGTAATAGATATAAACACAATTAAGTTCTTGTATCAGGATGCTCATCCTGGTGTGGGGGTGTCATGAACGGCGGGAGAAATGCGACACACTATATGCATGAATAGCAAATCTCAAAGTTTATTGAAAGCGTACACATATTTATATTGGTGTTAATGAAGCTTATACATATTGCAAAAGCTGAGCTCATCATTGGTTAAAGCACACTTAGATTAACTACACCTACTCTTATCTTCTAACAATTATTTTGCTTCTATATTTGCATTCTTCTAACTTCTCTACCTAAGATAACTACATTTTCTGGCAAGCGATTTTCTCCCCCGTCTTCTCGTTTCAGAGAAGGTCACTGTGACCTTTGTCAGTGATTGGACACTGGTTGCTCAGTTCCCAGCTTGTTTCTCCTATCTTTATCTATTGGTATCACATCGAAATGTCTTTTCTCAGCTAACCAATTATTCAAAAAGCTCTCTACATGGGTGCACAACAGCTCAAACAATTCCTGATTTGCAAAGCTGCCAGTGGTGGATGGAGAAGGGAGGTCAGGCTGCTCTTGGTGCTGAGGAAATGCTGAAAGCAGCCTGACTCATTTCATCTCCTCATGCCCTGGCTGAGCTCCCCTCTTTCCCCTCCCACCCATTGGCTTTTGTCTCTGGGTGAACCAGAATCTTTTGCTTGCTGAAAGCCAAGGCACTCCTTGGGGGGAAAATGTTCTCTGGGCCCCAACTCTTCCTTGTGGTTGATCCTGAAGGACCCAAAATGGTGGCCCTGCAGCCAAGAGTGGTGTGACACTGACACCGAGCAGCTCCAGCAGCCCAAGTTCTACTGACATTGGCAGTGATGCAAAAGCACAGAAATCCTCTCACACTGTGGCCTCTGGAACTAGAACAGGCTTTGGTTTCTCCTGAAGGCAAATCTTAGTGAATCCTGTCCAAGTGATCATGGTATTCCTGTGTTCTCTTTAACTGTCCCTTCCCTGACAGTGACGAGTCAGAGCCCATGGACAGAGTTCTGGCCACCCCACAGGGTGGGCCCTCCAAGGGAGCCCCATTCCTGCCAACTCCAGCTGAGAACACACCCAGCAGTTGGTGACATGCAGCACTTTGACTACCCTGATCTTTACATTTTCATAACTCATCATTACATTTTGATGACTAACCCCTTGGTGAAACACTAGAGGTGTTTGTGGCAGACAAAGATTCTGGCTGACTATCAAGAACACCTTACAGACATCAGTAGTACTTTAGTGACACCGTTCTTCATTCTTTTTTCTCAATCTCATTCACATTAGGAACAAGAATTCTGTTGTCCATGGAGCTGGCACCTTTTTAATTCCAGAATAATGCCCCCAGGCCCTTTGCTGTTCAGCTTTACCATGTTGTCTGGGGCCAACAAGGCTTGGGGGGGCCCTTTCCCCTCTGGCTGGAAGGGGCCGGGTCCCAGTCCCTGAGGGGCACCCGGGCTCCTGGATGCAATTCCTGTGCAAGTCCCTCAGTGTCACAGCAGCCTTCACATGGAGCCCTGTGGATCAGAGCATTTCCCAAAGGGGCCCTTGGGGCAAACAGGCAGATCTGGTCTGGCAGCATGTGTAAAACAATATCCTGTCAGATCTACTTGTTCTCACACACAATCCTTGGCTGCAGGGACACATTCCCATTGTTCATGCCCAGGTTTCAGGACTCAGAGTTGTCTTTCCCAGGAGCTGCTCCTTCAGCTGCCTCGGGAGGGCCTTTTGGCCTCTGGACCCACACTCTGGCTCCATTATTAGGGCTGCTGGATCCAAACCCTTTATCTCCACAAACGGTGGTGACTGGAGCTGGATCTCCTTTTTTCACAGTTGTTCTTAAAATTGCAATATTGATAATTGTGCTACCCTGTCACGGGGTTGAATAATCCAATCTTGTTCACTATTGTTTAACAGAATTACTGTAATTTCTCCTGGATATTCTGCATCAATTCCTCCTGCCATGACAGGAACACTTTGCAAGGCCAAGCTCCAAGGGAGCAGTTACCAAAGCAAAGTGTTCTGGAGGAATCTGAATTCCTGTTGCAGAATTGATAGCTCTCATTTGCTTTGAATTTATCCTAATTAATTCCAATGCATGAAGGCCCAGCCCTGCAGCCTCTGGGCTGGCCCTGCCAGGGGCCATCACAGCCAGAACAATTTCCCAGGCAGCCCAAGTCTCACTGCCCATGGTTGGATTTGCCAACTGGGGGCAGCCGTGCACAGCCAGGGGGTTCCCATTTCCCCAGTGGGCCATTGTTGAGGGCATGGGGCACATCTGGGAGATGGGTTCTCCATGGGAAAAGGTTCCCATCTCCTCATTTTTCCAAATGCTCTTTTAACAACCCCTTCACCCATGCAACCAATCCTGCAGCTTGTGCATAGTCTGGTACATGAAAAACCCTGCAGGCTTAATCACTGTATTTTTCACAGGAACAGACAAAGCATTCTGCATCACAGTATCAGCACACCCTGTAAAAATCGCCAATTTCCTCCCTTCCTCCTTTTTTCATTGTATACAATCTCACAAAGTTGACCACTGACATTAGGGTCCTGGCCAATCCTGTTCTGTAGGGTATTTAGTGTTACATCCCTGAGCAGCCAAAGCTACCAAATTAGTAATGTCAGCACTATTTCACATTATTCCTATTTTTTATGTAGATATTGATATAGACATATCGAAATATAGATACATATTAAAAATATATAACTACATATATAAATATATATATTAATGTCTTATACTATAAATACGTATATAATGATACAATATATCAATATTTCACTTGCACAAATCCATCTGAGCTCAAGAAATAAACCTTCTTCTGTTGCTCCATGTGGGAGCATTCCAACAATAATTGTTCCTTCTGAAGGTGCTGTTTCCAATGTACTCTCAACAAATTCATCTTTGTCTGCCCAAACACACAAGGTCTTTTCCTTTTCCATATGCAACTTTTGGATGCATTTGAAGACATCCAGGGCTGCAGCTTCTTTTACCCGACTGCCCCACTGCTCCCACGGGGCTCTGACCTCAGCCCACTCCAGAGCCAGGGAACTCCAGGGAAGGGCTTCCCATCTGGGAATTTCTGATGGCACTGATTCCTCACATTGACACTGAACAAGTGACATTTTGTTGGGATCTGGCCAGACTGTGCCAGTTTTGTTTCACCAGTGGGCAAAGTCAGCACCAAAGACACAGATTCCAACTGAAGGAATCAGTGTCATTTCCTGCAGTTCACAGCAGCAAAGAATCACAAAAGGAGCAGCTCAGCAATGCACCCAATCATCCCCACCAAAGATTGCCTGCAGTGACTAAGAAAGATCCAGCAGCATTTACCCTCAGCCTTTACCATGCCCCAGATGCACACAGCAGCTGGGGAAGCTGTCACAGCCAAGGGCTGCAGAGCCACTCCTGGGCACTGGCAATTCCTGCAGGGGCCTCCAGCCCCAGCTGAGGCTCCAACCCCGCTGGGAGAGGGCCCAGCTCTGACAGTGCTGCATGAACAAACTGACAGCACTGCTACTGTGGCAACATCTGGTTTCATCCTCCTCTTGGGCCCCTCCCAAAGCCTGGCCAGGGCTCAGGGAGGAACCAAGGGAGCTGACTTTGACCATACAGCCCCAAACAAGGCCAGATGTCAGATTTCATGGCCTTGTCTGGCTTCTAAATACAGAAAGCTCAATACATGGTTCAATAAGGAGTGGCTGCATCTATCACAGTGCTAATGACCATGCATATTTCATTAGGGAGCAGATACAAAGATAACCTTTGCTTGGAAGGTTCATCCAGAGGCCACCTTTGGCTCAGGGCCTGCTGTTCAGGCCTCACTCAGGGCTGGTGTCCAGGCCTTGGCACTTCAGGGACGTGCTTTAGTGCTGGGCTTGGCACTGCTGGCTGAGCGGCTGCACTGGGTGAGCTCAGAGGGCTTTTCCAACAGAAAGGATTCTGTGATTCCATGATTCTATCCACTGCCTTCAGCTGGGGCTATTTTAGCAGCATTACTTTGCTCCAAAAGTCTCCTATTGCCCAGCTCCTGTGGCCTGAGGCTTCAGCTCCTTCAGCTCCTGGTGCTGAGCTGCTCATGCTGAACGAGACGACTCGGAGAGAAGAACACAGTCCATCCAATTCCTCTGGGACACGCAGAGGGGAGGCTGTGCAAACAGGAGCATTGGTTGCTGTGGCCTCCTCTCTGCCCTTCACGCCTTTCAGCGCTTGGAACCAGCCAAGAGCTTTCTCCAAGAGTGCAACAGAGCAGCTGTTCCTGCTCCCGGGCCTGGCTCTTCCCAGTCTCTGCCCTTGGCTGGTTCTGTCCCTCTTGCTGTGCCCTCTGTTCCCCCAGGGCTCGCTGGCTGCTGCCCAGGACTGTGGCACTGCACAGATCCAGTGCTCCAGAGCCTCCTTTCTGTGCCCTTGGAGCTGCCTGGGCACAGCAGCCTTTTCCATCTGCAAGCTCCCCATGGACAGGGAGTGCCCAGCTCCGTTCCTTGCACAGCCTCCAGGAGCCCAGGGCTGCCATCTCAAGTCCCTGCTGGCACTGGGGGCTCCCAGGTGCCTCAGGCTGCTGTGACACCGCTGCACACGGGAGGGAACAGGGGCAGGGGCTGTGCTGAAAGTCAGCTCCATCTGCTGCTGCTGCTGCTGCTGCTGCTGCTGCTGCTGCTGTGGGGTCATTTGTGCAGCCCTGGCCCAGAGTCAGGGATCAGATCCTGCCAGTCTCTTCCAGCCCTGGCTGCTCAGAGTTTGGGCCTCGGAGCCTCAGGTGGCCAAAGGCAGCTGCTGCTGGTCCCTCTGTGTGCCCGTGTTCAGCAGTGCTGCTCCATCAGTCTGTGCCCAGCAATGGGGAAAAGGCTCAGCCCTGCAGGGCCAGGAGCTGCCGGGCTCTGCCTGAGCAGCTCAGCCAGCAGGAAGGGAGCTGCTCCACACGGGAACCAGGAGCAAAGGACATTCCTTTTGTAGGACATGTTTTCTGTTAAAAAAAAAAGAAAGACAAAGAAATTAATAAATCACAGAAGAGAATGTGAAAGATAAAAACAAAACCCAAGTGTGTAAAGAAAAATAGTGCATAACTTTGGATTAAGAGGTAACGGATCTTTCTTAAAAAGAGAACTCAGGTATTTATTTTGTAAATGTGGTAATGGCATGGATCCATCTTACTGGCCTCAGTAACCTTTTTAAAAAAGATTTTCGGGTTTGTTTCCAATACTGCAATTTTGAATTGTGGTGAAATTGGTGTGAAGGAAGAAGAAATTGCTTTGTGCCCTGCCAGCTCCAAGCAGGATTGGGAATCTAAACTCTGTCAAAGCTCAAATCCTTGAGAAGATGACCTTCCTTCTCAGCCTGGGAATGAGCTGCACATTCCCTTTGAAACTGCCAGGGATTTCTTAGAGTCACAAAGTCCCACTGACAGCTTTTTGCTCTGGTTTGGCAGTGCAGAAGGGCAATTCTCCATCCATCAGCTCCAGACTGCACTGCCTCAGGAGCACTGCCCACTCACCAGCTTTGGCCCACTCGTGGCACTTCTAGAGGAGGAAGAAAGTGCAATTGCACAATTCCAGCCAATCAAGAGGGAAGAATGGGACAGACAAAACACCCTGTGCAGATCCAGGTGTTCAGCTGGGACTGTGGAGAGTTTGGGTCCTTGCCAGTTGGATGTGTGTCCCCAGCTGCAATCTCTGGGCCTGCAGCAGAGTCTCACTCACCTGCCAAAGCAGAAAGCTCAGGCGCTGTGCTCGCAATGGGCTCATCTGATGCAAAGCTGTCAGAGCAATGTGAGGGCAGAGCCAGCCCAGCTGGGCCCAGGGCTGAGCCCAGCAGAGCCCTGGCAGAGCCCAGAGCAGCCTCAGCAGCCGCAGAGCCCGGCTGCAAGGAGAGAAAGCAGAAAGTGCCCGTCAGCTGAGGGCTCCTGTCCCCTTGTGCCAAGGCCCGCGGTGCCCAGGCCATGCTGGCTGTGCCCAGAGCTGTGCCCAGAGCTGCCCATCCCTGCTGCCTTTGGCAGCAGAGCAGGAGGACAGGACATGTGCCCAGGCTGCAGCCAGCCACGGAACATCCAGCCCTCAGCAGCTGCCCAGAGCAGGATGCTCCTGTGCTCGCTGCCATCTCCCAAAAGCTCTGATCCCACCCTGCCAAGCACACAGGGACCCACCTCACGCCACCCACGGCTGGAAGAAAAGCTGCTCCCAAACAATGTCCTCAGCCTTCTCCAAGGGCATGGCCCATCCACACCACAGCTGCTCCCAAGCACTTCCCCATCCACACTGGACCACCTTGATCACTTCCTCTGGAAAAACAAACAACACATTCTTGAAAAGAGATTAGAGACAAAAAGGCAAAACAAGAAAAACAGTAAAAACTCTGTCAGGGCCTTGAGGAAGGCCCAACTCCTCCTACATAGCTGAGGGAAGCCCACACTTTCTCTCTTCCCCCCTGCACTGCCCCCCAAAATCACGGTGGTCCCAAAGCAAACAAGGGCTGCTTATGGCCTCTGACAGCCAATTGCTCAGGGCTCGCCAGCGCCCCAGCCCCTCAGGCTCTGCCCCAGCCCAGCCAAGCTGCCTGGCAGCAGCTCCAGAGCAGCCCCATCCAGAGGCACCTGGGAGCCCTCAGCAAGGCAGGCAGCAGCACACGGGCAGGAGGACACGGATGGCGCTTCCTGCCTGGCACAGGGCTTGTGGCCATCTCCAGGCACCGCTCTGGCAGGGATCCCCGCAGCTCCAGCCCTGCCCAGCCGCTCTGGCGGCACCACAAAGGCTTCAGCAGAACCACCACAGGCCAAGGGGCTTCTGGCCATTTCCCCTTGCCCACTGCACGCCTGGGCAGCTGGCTGAGCACAAGCACCCTTTCCCCCTTCAGGGCCTCACCACCCCTCAGCCTGCTGTGCTGCTGAGCACAAGCACCCTTTTCATCCTTTCCTGCCTCTTGCCCTGCACACCCTGGGCAGCAAAGAAAAGCTCCTGGCAGTCTGTATATCATAACACATTCTAGAATTGAGGTATTTACAGTAATCTATAATATATAATAATATATATAATTATAATATACTCTAGAATTTATTTATTTATAATATAAACAAAAAATGGAAAAGAAGAAAAGAAAAATCTTGAAGAAAAAGAAAATTACCCCTGGCTCAGGTTGCCCCAGCAAAGACAGCCTCCCAGATCAGCTCTCCTCCTCAGTCATCCGGCAGAGCAGGCAGCCGAGACCCGACAGGCGAGGCCGAGTCCTCCATGCCCTGCGCAGCTGATCTTGCAGCCTCTGCATGGTGGAATATCGCCCACGCTGTATTGCCAGGAGGACATGCAGTGTTTCAAGTGCCAGCTGTGACACGGCACTGCTCCTGTCCTTCGTCCGGCGTTCCAGGGCTGCAAGAAAGAGGAACAGAGCCACGGTCAGAGCCGGATCTGCGGGGAGCCCA
Organism: Molothrus aeneus; assembly: GCF_037042795.1. NCBI lineage: Eukaryota > Metazoa > Chordata > Aves > Passeriformes > Icteridae > Molothrus > Molothrus aeneus. The sequence goes on along the minus strand of NW_027099068.1, from coordinate 2,654,216 downwards.
GGAGAGCCCCCTGCAAGGGCCATCGCAGCCGGCTCTTGCCATGGGCAGGAGGGAGCAGGGAGCAAGGGGATCAGGCCGAAGCTGCTGGCCACCAATGGCCCACGTGGCCCTGAAAGCTCAGTGTGCTCTGGCCACGGGAGCAGAGCCCTCCACAGCCGGGGCAGGGCTTGCAGCTCTCCCCCCGGCAGCCCGCGCTGCCAGCCTGCTGCCCTCACTCACCTCTGCAGATCAGCTGCAGCTCTCGCTGCTGCCCCCTCAGGCGCTGCCCGGCCATGCCTGTGAACACAGAGCCTGTCACGGCGCCAGCGGCACAGCTCCCTGCCGGCGGCGCTGCCAGCGCTGTGGCCACACGGGCTGCTGGCCCGGCAGGGCTCAGCCCGGCCCTTGCCGCACGCTGCTGCCCCAGGGCACGGCTGCCAGAGGGCGGCAGCAGCAATGCCCAGGCCAGGCGGGGCTCCACGGAGCCAGGCCCGGCTGGCGCTGCCGGGGCAGCAGGCGGGGCCGGGGCCGAGCTGCGGCGGGCCGGGGAGGGAGCCCGGGCTCGTGGCTCACCCATGAACCTGATGGCCGCCTCTCGCAGGGGCTTCTGTGGGCTCTCCAGGTAGCGCAGGGCCTGGCGCACGTGCGCGGCCGCTCGGCTCCTGTCCTCTGCCAGCTGCAGAGAGCGGCAGGAGGGAAGGGTTGGCGCGGGCTCAGCCCCTGGGCCGGGCGCTGCCTGCGCCCAGCCCCGGCCTCCCCTGCCCGCACAGTCCTGAGGCGCGGCCAGCAGCCGCTGGCCAAGGGCTCCCGAGGGGAGGGGGCAGCGGGCCGGCTGCTGCCCGGGGAGCCGCGGTGCCGGCCCGCAGCCCCGCCGGGCTGGGGCTCCATGGACACCCGGCTCGGGCCCACGGGAGCCTGGAGCAGAGCCCGCGCGGCCTCTGGCTGCAGCAGCGGGCAGGGACACAGCTGCCCGCCCCGCACACTGAGCGCCGCCCTCAGGGGCCTTCTCCAGCCTGAGGCTGGGGCTTGCAGGCCATCCTTACCAGGAGCTCAGCGAACTTTGAGAGTTTTTCTTTCTTCACAGTTTTTTCAAGATCTTTCCTTTTCAGGAACTTGACCGCACAAAGCAGCGTTCCCCGAGAAGTCTGGAGAGCAGCAGAGACGCGGAGATGGCCCCAGAGCCCAGGGCACAGGAGCTGCAGCCTGGAGGAGGCTGCAGTCCAGCAGGCGCAGGGCAGGAGGCAGCCGAGCCCCCTGCCAGGGGGACAGCAGCAGCCCACGAGTCCTCACCTCTGCCACACGCAGATTCTCATCATGGCAGTGGAAGAAGAGTGGGAGCAGGCTCTGACACACTTGTGTCATCAGGGGCTTTTTTCCTTCTTCTTCTATAGAAGACATCATGGTGTGAAAGAGAATCATGGAGAGCTGCTGCACCTGGCAATCACCCTGTAGAATAGGAAGGCAGCAAGAGCTCAGCATCAGCTGATTCTGGCCCACAATTGGCATAGGCCTGCATCTCCACAGGGCACCGAGTGTCCGGGCAGCAGCCAGTGGCCGTGGCTGGGGGCACAGAGCCTTACGTTGTCAAAGAGTGGCAGGAACAGCTTAGCCAGGTCCAGGGCCACGGAGCTGGGTATCCCGGCACCATCATCCAGGAAGAGATAGCCCAGTATCCTGGTGGTCATCCTGAGCAGGAGCCCCATGAGCCTTTCAGTCAGGCTCCGCCTTCTTTCGGCCTGTGCGGAAGGCAAGTTTGTGAAAGGGCACCCTGCTGCCGCAGGGCCCAGAGGCCAAAGGCCTGTCCTGAAGCACTCGGGCAGCTGAAGCGGGAGGGATGAGAGCTGGGAGCAGCTGCCCCAGTGCCCAAAGCCCAGGCAGGGCCAAGCAACTGCGTTGCCCAGCCCCACGCTGCCTGCACGGCTTCAGCCACTGCCCCCTTCTCACCAGCGGGGAATGGTCCCTGAGATGCTGGCTGCCAGTGTCTGCGCGCTCCCTCCGCAGGTGCCTTGGCAAGACATCCATGATGCTGTCCCTGCATTCCCTCAAGTCCAGGCACTCGAGGCCCTGAAAGGCACAGGCCAGTGACGGGGGAGCCGGCCGGCAGGAGCCCAGAGCCGCACAGGGCTGGGCCCAGGCAGCAGCACAGGGCGCGGGCACCGTCCCAGGCGGCTGCAGTGACGAGAGGGCAGAGAGCTGGGAGGCAGCTCAGCCAGCTCATGCTGGCCTTCAGGCTCACCTCCGCAAGGAATGCCAGAGCAAGGAAATCCCAGTATGGCCTCTTTTTGCTGAGCATCTCAAGAAGGCAGTCTAAGATCCTTTTACACAAGGGCCTGGATGCATGGCACATCTCCCTGGAAGGTGGAAAATGGCACTAAGACCCTGAGCCGGGGGGGGAAGCCTCTCCCAGCACTGACTCACACAGTTCTTGTCTTTCCCCACCACCCAGCCAGGGGACCTGGGCCCTTTGAGATGTGGCCACTCCTGGGCACCCTCCTTTCCCAGCCTTTTTCCAGCCTGCTTGGCTGTCCCTCGTCCCTTTGGCCCATGGGGACCGTGTGGGACAGCCCAGGCACAGGGCACAAATGCCGGGAGCAATGGGGACAAGGGGGATCTCACCCGGCTAGCAGAGCCACGGCACAGTGGTGGGTATCAACGCAGAGCAGCGTGTCCCAGCCACGCTCGCCTTCCATTGACACCACCACGTGCTCACACTGGAGAAGGCAGAGCAGGGACTTCAGGGTCTGCACTGCAAACCTGTGTGCACAGCAAAGCCCAGGTTACACTGGCAGCACTGGCTCCTTGGCAGGCCACGTGGCATGGACAGGAGGACTGGCATGGAGCACCTGTTGGGGCTGGTGGCAAGGCCGTGCTCTTCCTGGCATCCCTTCCAGAAGGTTTCGACCTCCTCTGGCATCTCTTCTGTGCTGAAGAACACTTGGAAGAGCAGATGCACAAATAGGTGGGGGAAATATGGCTCCACTACACGTGGGACAGGGGGCTCCTGGAGGATCTTCCACATCACCACGGTTGCCTGCAAGGGACAAAGCCCCCCGAGACAGCGCTCAGTGCTGAGGTGTCCGTGTGGCAGGGCCCGAACAGGGCAGGGAGAGGCCCAGAGAGACCTTGGCAGGGGGAGACGGGCCCTGGTGGGCCTGAAGCTGCCCCTGGGCCAGGTTTCAGGCCAGCGCCTGAGGCAGGGAGATGCAGTGGGGGAAGGAGGATGGAGAGCTGCTGGAGAGGCGGTCTTGGGGCCAGCAAAGGCCAGTTGCGGAAACTCACAGCCAGGCCAAAGACACCCGTTTTGTCCCCATCAGAGGTGCATGTGCTACGCTCTGGCCAGCTCCCCAGCACATCCAGGAGTATCAGCTACACTGGCTCTGCAGTCCTGGACGAGCACATGATGGTCTTCCACATGGAGATGGCAGCTCTGCGGGGTTAGAGCTCTGTCTCAGGGGGGTCTCAGACACAGCACCATGGCCTGGGCATCCCTAGGGGCCCGGGCTGACCGCCGGCTCTGCCTCTGCCCATTGCCACTCGCCGGCAGCAGCCAGGCAGCCCAGCCCTGTGGGGACAGAGCCCTGAGGGGCAGCAAGGGAGCATTGGCAGCAGGCTCGGGGGCTGACGGGCCAGGGCTGGGAAAGGCAGCAGCCAGAGGGCCCTGGAACTCTCTGTTGGTCAGACACCTGGGACAGGCGGTACAGGGTGATGAGCTGGGGAGGCCTGAGCCCTCTGGGCAGGTGGGCCCCATACCTGTCACAGGACGGGGCCACACGCAGCAGCGTCAGGACTGTGTCATCCGGGTGTGCTTTGGTGACATTCAGCAGGGCCTTGTCCAGCCTGTGCTCGGCAGAATCATTGGCCTTGAGCCATCGGTGAATGTACCTCACCATGGCGGGCACCTGGAGAAGGCACAGGAGGAAGACTTGGAAAGCTGCCAGAGGGAGCAATGTCCCCAGGGTCCCCAGAGAATGCTTCCCTTGCCAGGGCACTGCCATGGCCTCAAAGGCTCCCAGGGACCAGCAGCCGTGGCTGGGGAAGCCACGGGACTCATGGGGGAACTGAAGCCTGGCCCCAGGCTGCTCACTTGCTCTGGCCTGGCAGCCCCCTTCTCCACGAGCAAATCCAGCAGGGCCGCACTGGTCTCATGATTGAGGAGCTCCGAGTGAGCTCTGAGCCCAGTGCCCATGGTGCTGCTCTCTTCCTGACGAATGCTCCTGATAAAGTCGCAAACGAGCTGTAGGACGACAAGAAGCCGGGGATGTTGCAATGAGTGCTCCACACACGGGGCTGGGCTGAGCAGGTGGGGGTGGCTGCCGGTACCTGCGCTGTTCTTCGGAAGCGGCCACGGGTGCGTTCCTGCTCTTGTGTGAACTCCAGGGCTGCATCTGGCAAAGAGCGAGCGCAGCCAGACCTGAGGGGCTGCGGGAGAGGCCGGAGAACACAGCCCAGCCCTGCGCTCCCAGGCAGGGAGAGCCCCGGGATGCTCCAGGGGGATGGAGCACGGCCACTGCGGGGTATCTGCCTGGCCCCTCTTCCGTCCTGTCCGTGGGCATTTCCCCAGGGGATGGCATGGCATGGCATGGCATGGCATGGCATGGCATGGCATGGCATGGCATGGCATGGCATGGGGCCAAGTTGGCTGCAGGCTCCAGCCCTGCAGCCCAGCTCTGCCACTCACCCTCCTGCGGTGGATGGAACGGCACCACCTCTTCAGTCTCCTGTGCTGGGGCAGCTCCAGGGCTTTCTTCCTCCTCCTCCTCCACGCAGGCCAGCTTGGGCACTCTCGGGGCTCTCCGCTCCATGGCTGTTCCTGGCCCGCGCCCCAGCAGCGAACCCCGCCGGGGCCGCTCCTGCAGGGCCTGGTGCGCCTTCCCTGCGGGCGGGACGCGGCTGTCAGCGCTCGGCCCGGGGCCAGCAACGGCCCCCGAGCGCCCCTCAGCCGCCCCGGGCCGGCCATGCCCAGGCGTTCGCTCTTTGGAACGCGGCACGGGAGGCTCGGGGCCGGCGGCCGCGCTGCCGAGCGGCGGAGCTCGGGCCGGGGAAGCCGCAGCGGAGGCGGCGGGAGCGGCCGCGCCGCCTGTGTCCTCCGCGGGCCCCGGGAGGAGCCGGGGCCGGGGCCGGGGCCGGGGCCGGGGCCGGGGCCGGGGTCGGGGTCGGGGTCGGGACTGGACCCTGCCTCGGGCCCGGGGCCGGGCTCGGGCCAGGCGGAGCCGAAGGGCGGCGATGCCGCCCCCGCACCAGGAACTGATGCCCGCCCAGCAGCGCCACCGCCAGTACGGCCAGAGCCGGGCGGAGGCGAGAGCGCGGCGGGACGGCCGGGGCCGGGCACGGGGCAGCCCCGCCCGGGGCCGGGGGCGGGCCGGGGGCATGGCCCGGCCCGGCAGGGGAGAGGGAGGCGGGGAGAGGAGAGGGACGCCGGGCAAGGGACCGCGAGAGAAGGGTGCCGGACAGCGGGAAAGGGAGAGAAAGAGAAAGAGAAAGAAAGAGAGAAAGATTTTTCTTTTCTATCTCCTTGTGCTTCCGCTGCCGCTGCTGCTGCCGCCGCTGCCGCCGCTGCAACTGAAGCACTGGGGCCGTTCGTCCCCGTGTCCGTTCCCCACTCGCCCCACTCGCCCCACGTTCGAGCCCCGCGCGCCCCGGGCACAGCCCCTGAGTCTGTCCAAACACGGGAACTTTGCAGCGGTGAGCCCAGATGCAGAGCCCTGACTCCTGCACACTGGCACAGCAATCCCCTCGCTTGCTGCTCTGCATTGTCCTTGCTGAGGGTCAAACACTGTCGGGCCACCTTCCCTTGGTGTAGGATTCCTACCTGACCCCAGCACTGCACTTACAGCTCCAGTGTTGCTTTCCCGTAAAAACAGGGGAAGGAAAACTGTGTGTGGCTCATGGTATTTTAGAGTGTCTAAAACTTGCTAAGTCACCAATCTTAGAGGTGAGGTGCATCTGGAATTACATGGAAAAGGGGAGCATAGAAATAAATAGAGGAAAACATCTTGGATTGTTTCTTTCATTTTCATTTCACTTCTGGAAAGCTGTTTCAGTTTTCCAGGAATCTTCTCCTGTCTGCTCTTCCCAAGAATCTCTCATGGAGAACAAGGTCAAGCTTCTGTCACAAGATTTGCCACCAGGAAATTATGCCACTGGTGAAATTTTCATGATGACTCTTTGTGCTGGTTTAGGGCAAATTTTGGGAGGAAACCTCCAAAAGGGTCCATCTAGAAAGCAAGTTCAAGTGGCCCCTCCCCCTACTAGTTCAGGAAAAGACTTCCCTCGAGAAAAGTGAAAAAACCCAGTTTATTTAACAAGTAAAGTATTCACAAGGATGAAAAATGAATAATATTAAATGAAACCTCTGACAGTGCTGAAGAGATGGCAAATTCAGAAAGTCCTTTTTGTGGCTTGTAGTTGGTTCACTCGGTCTCTTCTAAGTCTCTTTGGTGCTGGAATGCAGCGTCCCAGAGCTCGGTGGGCCACAGGTGTGAGCTGCCGGTGTTTTTCTGGGTTTTCAGTCCAGAGCAGATTTAAACAGTTCCAAGAAAAAGGAAAGTCACAGTCCAAAGGAACTTCTCTGCCCCAGCTAGCTAAAACCAAATTGCTAGACCTGGGCTGTGAAAGCACCAGGATATTTCCATATCTGGGCACTGTCAGTCCCAGCAAACACCAGATCTGGATGGTGCTGGAGCCAGAACCTGCAAATTTCCAAATTTTGGCTTTCTGTGCCAGCAAATCACTGGACTTGGGCTGTGCCAGCACCAGGAAGTTTTCAGATCTGGGCATTGGCACTGCCAGCAAACACCAGATCTGAGTGGTGTCGTTGCCAGTGACAGAAATCTGCCAGATTTGGGCTCTGCTGGCATCGGGAGATTTCCAAATCTGGGTTCTGGTGCAGGAAACACAAGATGTGGGTGGTGCCAGACCCAGTAGCAGGAAGCTGCCACGGGTTTTGGATTTCTGTGCCAGCAAATTGCTGGACATGGGCGGTGCCGGAACAGGGAAGTTTCCAGATCTGGGCACTGGCAGTGCCAGCAAACAGCCCATTTCAGGCTCCAGGCTCCAGGAAGGACTGGATCTGGATGCCTTTTTCTTTGCCTTCCTTCTTTCCTTCCTTCTTTCCTGGGGTCCTGCTGCCAGCAAACCCCAGACTGGGCGGTGCTGGCAAGGGGAAATTGCCAGGTTTTAGCTTTCTTTACCAGCAAATTCTGGACATGGGCGGTGCCAGAAGAGGGAAATTGCCAGATGTGGGCACTGGCAGTGCCAGCACACACCAAATCTGGGTGGGGATTGTGCCAGCACCGGGAAATTGCCAAATGTGAACTTTCTGTGCTAGCATATTGCTGGAATTATGCTGTGCCGGCATCTGAAAAATTCTGGATCTGGGCACTTGTGGTGTCAGCAAACACAAGATTGGGTTGCTGTAGGTACCAGGTATTTGCTTGGTTTTGGCTTTCTTTACCAGCAAATTGCTGCACTTGGGCTGTGCTGGCACTGGGGAACTGCTGGATCTGGGCACTGGCAGTGCCGGCAAACACCAGCTCTGGGTGGGGCCAGCACCAGGTATTTGCAAGGTTTTGGCTTTCTGTGCCAGAAAATTACTGGACTCGGGCTGTGCCAGCTGGGAAATTCCCGCATCTGGGCACTGGTGGTGCCAGCAAACACCGGACCTTGGCATTGCCAATGATGGTAGCAGGAAATTGCCAGAATTTGGCTTTCTGTGCCAGAAAATTGCTGGACTTGGCTCTGCCAGAACAGGGAAATACCAGATCTGAGCACTGGCAGTGGCAGCAAACACCAGGTCTGGGCGCCTGTATGGGCATCAGGAAATTGCCTGATTGTGGCTTTCTGTGCCAGCAAATTGCTGGACTTGGGCTGTGCAAGAATATGGAAATATCAAGATCTGGGCACTGGCAGTGCCAGCAAACACCACATTTCAGGAAGGATTGGATCTGGACCCGTTCCCTCCCTGCCTCCCTCCCTCAACAAGGTGCCAGAGGGGCTGGAGAGCAGCCAGGCAAAAAGGGACCTGCAGGGACAGAATGGACAGCAGGCTGGACATGAGCCAGCCGTGTGCCCAGGTGGCCAAGAAGGCCAATGGCTCCTGGCCTGGCTAAGGAATGGTGTGGCCAGCAGGAGCAGGGCAGGGATTGTTCCCCTGTGCTCAGCACTGCTTGGGCAGCACCTCGAGTGCTGTTTGCAGTTCTGGGCCCCCAGTTTAGGAAGGACATGGAGGGGCTGGAGCGTGTCCAGAGAAGGGCAACAAGGCTGGGGAGGGGTCTGGAACACAAGAGCTTTGAGGAGCAGCTGAGGGAGCTGGGCTTGTTTATCCTGGGGAAGAGGAGGCCCAGGGGAGACAAGGCAGTGTCAGGGCACAGGTTGGACTTGATGATCTCCATGGCCTGTTCCAGCCTTGCTGATTCTGGGATTCTCTGAAAGAACCCTTGGAGCAGCTGCAGGATGAGCCCTGGGCCTCCTCTTGAGGAGCTCCAGCAGCCCAGGTCCCTCAGCTTCTCCTGGCAGCCCCAGAGCCCATCCTGTCAGTCGTGCAGAGCCTGTGCAGCTCCTCCTCACTGCCCAGAACAGGGAGCCCCAGAGGCAGACACAGCAGCCCAGATGTGCCCCCCTGGCCTGGGGTGCCTCTGGCAAGGGAGCAGCAGCAGGCACTGCAGGGGCCTGCAGACAATTCCTGCAGCACTTGTAGGATGATCCTGCTGCCCAAGGGACGTTCCCATGGGGCCAAGTCAGGAACTGCAATGGGCAGTGGGGCCAGAGAGGAAAGGGCAACCAGGGATGGGCTGTTTGCAGGGGAGGGAACAGGGGTGGGCAATGGGAGGAAATTTGCACAAGGGAAGACTAAAGAAAGCAAAGGTGAAGCAAAGGAAATGCTCAGGGCAGTTTGGGGGTGGCTGCCAGGCAGCCCTGGCTCTGAGCAACAGCGTCTGCAGTGGCACAGGAAACTCCCAGCTGATGGGAACAAACTTTCTGGCTGACTGCAGAGGCCAGGACAAAGCTGAGTGGTTTCCCTGGTGTCCCCCAGCCCTTGCTGGCCCCAGGGCTGATGGCATTTGTGCTCCCTCAGGTTCATGTCCCCACAGCAACAGCATGGGGGTGCTCCCCCTGCTGTGGGCAATGCAAACAGGGGCTGCTGAGCCAGTGCTGCCGTGTCTGTGCCTGCAAGGATGGGGCACCTGTGTGAGCTGGGGGAGAGGCCAGGGCTGCAGAGGGGGGATGTTGTTGGCAGCTGCATGAGGACGCTCTGGGACGCTGCCCTGGGCTGTGCAGCGCACTGGGGATGGATCAGCCCCTGCTCTGCTGCTCCTTCCCCTCTGCCCCAGGGCCCTTGCAGAGCCCCAGCCATGCTGTTTGCCCCCAGCCTGCCCACGGCCAGCCTGGGGCTGCTCACCGGGGTTTCTGTGCTGAGCATTGGCCTGGCCGTGTTCTTGAGAGAGCCTGGGCAAGGAGCCTGGAGCCCCCAGGGCCTGGCCTGAGGCGTCAGCGCTGCCCCAGCAGTGCCCATGGCCTGTCCCTGCTGCAGCCCCGGCACTGCCACCCCCAGGGCTGTGCCCGGCCCCGAGAGCACTCAGGCCCTGCAGCAACACCAGGGCCACCAGGGCAGCGGGGCAGGGCCACGGCAGCAGCACTGGCAACACCAAGTGCTGCTGCTGCTGCTGGGCCCAGCTGCTGGGCCAGCCCTGATCTGCCCCAGCTCTGCACACAGACATTGCTACTGCAGCTCCAGAGAAGGCATCAAAAGGGCATCTCTGCAGAAAACTCTGCTGGGAGATGCTTTAGTTCCTTTAAAGGCACCAAGAGCTCATTGACACAGTCTGTGGCCACAGGGAAGACGGAGAGAAACAAAATGAGAAACGGCACAAACAATGACATTTCTTTGTGGACAATATGAAAAAAACTAAAACAAAGAAAAAGAAGTGCCAAATTGAAACCAACAAGAAGTATTAAAGATGACTTTTATTACAAGTGATTTTCAGAAATTGGCAAGCAGATTAATGTTCCTGAAAGCATCCAGTCATCAGTCTCCACTGCAGCCTTGAGCTCCTGGTTCCTCAGGCTGTAGATGAGGGGGTTCAGGGCTGGAGGCACCACTGAGTACAGAACTGACAGGGCCAGGTCCAGGGATGGGGAGGACATGGAGGGGGGCTTCAACGGAGCAAATATGCCAGTGCTGACAAACAGGGAGAGCACGGCCAGGTGAGGGAGGCAGGTGGAAAAGGCTTTGTGCTGTCCCTGCTCAGAGGGGATCCTCAGCACAGCCCTGAAGATCTGCACATAGGAGAAAACAATGAACACAAAACAACCAAATACCAAAGAGGCACTAACTGTGATGAGTCCAACTTCCCTGAGAGTGTTGGAGTGTGAGCAGGAGAGCTTGAGGATCTGTGGCACCTCACAGAAGAACTGGCCCAGGGCATTGCCATGGCACAGGGACAGGGAAAATGTATTGGCTGTGTCCATGAGAGCATGGAGAAAGGCACTGGCCCAGGCAGCTGCTGCCATGTGGGCACAAGCTCTGCTGCCCAGGAGGGTCCCGTAGTGCAGGGGTTTGCAGATGGAGATGTAGCGGTCGTAGCACATGATGGTCAGCAGGGAATACCCTGCTGTGATAAAGAACAGAAAGAAAAAGAGCTGAGCAGCACAAGCTGAGTAGGAGATGGTGCTGGTGTCCTGGAGGGAATTGTGCATGGCTTTGGGGACAGTGGTGCAGATGGAGCCCAGGTCGCTGAGGGCCAGGCTGAGCAGGAAGAAGAACATGGGCGTGTGCAGGTGGTGGCCGCAGGCTACGGCGCTGATGATGAGGCCGTTGGCCAGGAGGGCAGCCAGGGAGATGCCCAGCAAGAGGCAGAAGTGCAGGAGCTGCAGCTGCCGCGTGTCTGCCAATGCCAGCAGGAGGAAGTGCCTGATGGAGCTGCTGTTGGACATTTGCTGGGGCTGCACATGGGCACCTGTTCATGGAGAAAGGACAGTGAAGAGTTAGAGGAGATCCCTGTAACCAAAATCAAAGCCATTTCCCATACACTCTCCCCAAAACACACACAGAGACATCCTTTTGTGTTCAAGAGTTCTGGGGTTTTTCTTATAAGCTTCCCCACATGTCTTCTGGTGTTTTTGGATATCAGAAACCCTCAGCATTTCTGCTGCACTCAGGGAGAACAGAGCAAGTTCTGTGAGGCAGAGTGATGAGTGGAGACTGAGGAGAGATGGTCTGTCATTGTGACCTGTTCAGAGTTTCTCTGGGCTTTAACCTGTCTCAGGTGGAGGGTGATCACCTTCCCATGCTTCCCCTAAAATGTCACCAGGTACTGCTGAGAGCAGATGGATCCACCCCAGCCCAGCCGCACATTTGTAGCCAAGGACTCGCATTGCTCATTTCACCAACCCAGCAGCATTTTCAGAGTCAGAACACCTCTGCCTTTCCCCATCAATCTCATGACTCAGAGATGCTCTAGGACAGGTTTGCACCCTGGATTGAAGCTCCCAGCTTGGACTGAAATCTCAGGGAGACTCCCAAGTGTCCTTCTGATGGCATTGGATTGTGGGAGATGCAGCTCCTTCCCTGGCTGCCCTGACAGCATTGCCCAGAGCCGGGCACTGGGGACAGCATCACCCTGAGCCAGCTGTGCCCCCTCCAGAGCCCCCAGGGCCGGGCAGCTGCTCCCAGCCCTGTGCTCTGCAGAGGGAACTGGGCCCGGGGCTGCAGAGCATCCAAGTGTGATTATTCTCTCATTCCCTGATCTTCTCTCTGCTTTCTGGAGACTTTCCTCCTGCAGGTGTTTCCCTGTGCCTGATCTCTCCCTGCCAGCACTCACAGACCCCAAATCTCTGTGCACTCCCTGTGCCCCTACAGTCGGTTTGCAGGGCATGGGCTGGGGGCAGGTTCTGTTTGCAGCTTGGAGAAAGGACAGCTCAGACTGAATCTCATGGGTCCAGCAAAGGTGATGCTGGTCCAGCCATGGACAGAGGAGTGGCTGAAAGCACATTAGGGATCTCCTGTGAACCTATTGATCACTAAAAGTAACAGTTCAGGTGTCTCAGGCAGTTGTCAAAATCCATAATCATCCTTTAATATTTATCCCCCACTCCCTGCCATTCTCCAATAGTAGGAAACTGAATACAAAGTCTTAGGAAATTTCCTCATTTTTATTAAAATCCTTGTCCTGGGAATATTCTGTGACTGATCAGAGCCCCTCAGTACATCAGAGCGTCATGAGCATTTCACCTCCCCTGCACCAGAAATACTCAGAGTGGTACTCACAGGGTCTGCAGGCATTGGGATGTTGCAGCTTTAGGAGATCACTGCAGGAGCTGCAGCTGCATTGTCCTGCAGCCAGAGGTTGCTGTGCCAAGGGCTGGCAGTGATTGTGCCCCAGGCACTTCTCAGCCCCTTCCCAGCCCTGAGTGATTGAAGCTCTCTGTGCCTCTGTGCTGTGCCCGGGCTGGCTGCAGGCAGTGCCCCAGCCCTGCTGGGCTGTGCACAGGAGCTGCTCCTGGCCAGAGCTGTCTCTCTGCAGCTCTGCTGCCCTTGCCAGGAGCTGCCTCTGGGCCAGGAGCCCGGCCCAGCTCAGCAGCACAGACACACCACCAGGACTTTAATGAGCCCCTGGGGCTTTGTGCTGAGGCCCTGAACATCAGTCCCTGAGAGGGAGCTGAAGAAACCTCTCCAGAACTCTGAGTCACAATCCAACTCCAAAGTTTCTTGAAGTTTTAATGGGTCCCACTGAGGGATAGGACTGAGAAAGTGTCCTCAGGCCCTAGGCAGAGCAGAGAACTGCAGGCAGTGATGACAGGTGGGGACAAAGAGAAGCCAAGTCTGGGTGCCCTGGGGCACAGCAGGGTCTGCCACCAAGGGCTGGGAGGAGACACCTTGTCCTGAGGCCCTGGGGCCTCCTGGCACAGCCCCAGCCAGGCTGGGCACTGTCAGCCCCTTGTCCTGCCCTCAGCATCCCCCCCTAGCCCACATCCCAGTGGCCTCAAGGATCTGCTGCAAGGAGTCCCTGGGGAGCCTTGCTCAGCAATGGCCCTGGGGGCTCCTGAATGCTCCCAGGGACTGCAGGTTTTTCAAAGGACTTTGGGTTTTGCTTTTGCCTTGGAGTCTCTGAGATGTTTGTGCAATCATGGCCCCAATTATCTGCTGTAATTAGTCCCTGGAGAGGCTTTGTCAGTAACAACACTCAGTGGGGCTCATTCATGCCTCAGGGTACTATTTCAGTTATTTTAAGGTACCTGGTGTTTCCCTTTTGATACAGACTCTGGGAGAGGTTTGTGCAATCATGGCCCCAATTATCTGCTTTAAGGAGTCCCTTGAGGGCTTTGTACTGACACTCAGTGGGGCTCATTAATACTTTGAGATACTCAAGATTTTTAAGGTACTTTGTGTGGAGGCTGGAGAACTGGCCAAGGAAAAGCCTGCTGTACTCCCCTGGAGGACCAACCCCTAAGCCATAACCTCTGGTTAGGGAGAGCAAAAAGATCACCCCCAAAATCCTTTGTTGCTTTATGTTGATCCCTTGCAACGCCTTGGTCCTTCCCCTTTGCTCTGCCCCTGTGCCCTGATCCCATTCACTCTAGTGTTCTGTCCTGCCCTTCGAGATCCCAATATAAAGCCCTGCTTTCCCTGCCTGAGTGGCTTTTTGTCCCTGGACCCTTTTGAGGATGAAGCTCAGGAAAGGTTCTCCTTGGAACCCCACACCAAGACCCCGTCTTTCCTCCTGCGTTGCCGGGATCACAGAAGAGCTGAAATCACTCGGCATGAGCACAGACATTGCCTGTGCCCCGAGGTGTCTTCTTCCAGAAGTTTCTTCGGGAAGGTTGCAGCGCTCTGAGCACCACCTGCCACAACCTGTGGCGCCCAACGTGCGGCCTCTGCAAAGAGATCCCTGAAGAAGTGTCTCCTGCAGCCTCCCACTGCAGGACAAAAGTCGCTGTTGGCGCAGCCGCTTTCCCCAGGAGAAGCCCTCACGTTTTAGTGGGGGCTGTCCAAAGGGCGACCGGGACCCTCCGAAGACTGAAGAGGCCGAAGAGCTCCCGGAGTAGCGGAGGCCAATTGAGGGGCTGAGCACCTGCCCAGCAGATTTTCATTGACCCGATGGGCAATGGCCCAAAGAGCAACTGTAAGTTATATATATATATATATATATATATATTAGGGTCTTCTGTTTTTTCATTTTCCTTTTTCTGCTGGGTGTGGGAACAAAGTCTGAGGATGGGCAACAACCTTAGTCACCCTAAGCTGAGTCCTCCTCAAAGACACGACTATTCCAAGGTTGTGGGTGTCCTTGTTGACTGGAGAATTTGTTTTTCTAAGGGAAATTGGAAAGCTTTTGTTCATTTTCTTTCCAAATACTTTGTGAATGTTATGAGGGAATTGGTTTTATTGCTTGAGTTTTGGATGTGGTTGGGATCAAGTTATTTGGTTTACAAATGGAGGGAAATTTTAAAGTGAAGAGGTTTTATCCTCTTTTCCATTTATCCTTATTTTCATTCTATTTATGATTCAGTTAAAAAATCGGGGGAAAATTCAGGAAAAGTTTTTGGTCCCCAGTTCAAAACCACTTCCCCTTCTTCCTGTCCCCATGTACCCAAAACCCTTCCTCACCTGAGGGGCAGTGGGCTGGCAGTCGTTGTCACTTGGCCCAGGGTTGCTATCGATCTCCTGACGCCTCCCGATCCCCTCTCTCCCTTTGCCTGGACAGCAAAGCGTCTGCTGCCCTGGACCTTCCCCTCATCCTCCCTCCTGTGCCCCTTTACCCACTTCCCCCTCCTGTTGATTCCCCACAAAACAGTGCCAGCAACGTATCCAGCCCCACCATTTTGTTGCCTCCATTTCCAAGTTTTCCCACCCTTACACCCCAAAGTGGCCACCTCCCCACCTCTCCTCCTCCCTTTTCTGTGCCCTCCATTGCACTCGTCTCCCCCCTTCCCCCCATGTTGATGGGTGTAACCACACCAGGACCCCCCCCATTGGTCAGGAATCCCCTCCCCATCGTGGACCCCGTTGCAGTTGTGTATAAACAGGGGAGAAGGACAACATCACCCAGCTCCTGGGACCCCATCCCCTGCAGGGACACCTCCTCAGCAGAATGTCCCCGGGTTGTCCAGAGCCGTGCCCCTGCCCCAGGTGGGGATGGCGTGCTGGCGGGGTGCCCTGCTGCTGCACAGACCTGCAGGGACAGCCCCTGCCAGTGCCCGTCACCAGCGGAGCACACTGCCCCTGGAGCAGGCAGGTTGGAGCTGGGAGACATCCTGCCCCGTTTGGGATTTCAGGAGGCAGCACCCACTCGGGGTCACAGGCCCATGGACATCAACACTGGTGAAGGAAAGATCTAATGTTAAAAACATCATCCAGGCAATGCTCTTTTGACAAGTTCTGCCCTGAGTTTTCCTTAAGAAGATCTGAAACATTCAATGTCACCAGCAAAAGCTCCTGCAATGGCTGCAGGCCAGCAGAGCAGGGCTGTCAGCTGTGAAACAAGTGCTGCCACAAGCAGCAGCTCCCCCAGGGCAGCAAATCAAGAGCTGGGAAGGAGCTGATCTGAAGGCCAAACCTCCTTAGCTCCTTCTGAAAGAGCAGGAACAGTTCCTCATTCCAATGAGGTGGAATGCTGGGCACCACAGCTCCAGGTGAGGACTGGACACAAGTTTGCTCCCACTGAGTGCTGTGATGGGTTCTGCAGGAGCTCTGGGCTCCTGTGCTTGCCAGGCACAATGAGGAGAGAAGAAGCCAAGTGCACTGATGTGAGAAAAGGGATTTGTAGAAAGTTTTCAGGGCCTCATAGAAGGCCCACACAGTATGAATCTGTTTATAAACCTTGAGACAAGAAATGCTAACTTAAAAATGCCATGGAATAGGACAGATATTGTTGAGAGAGGAAAGGAGCTGGAAAAAAGTTTCAAAAGATGGCCTTGCAAATAAGACTTTGGAAAAATAGAGCTATGAAAGAGGCATTGTAGTGGGACCCACAAGGGGTAGTTTCAAATAATTGGCTTTAAGGCATCTACAACATGGCATGGCAAAAGTCTGATAGACCAAGAAACACTTATAATGTATTGTAATTAGGAAATAGTCGGCTTCTGATTGTGATGGTGTGAATTATAACATCTGTATTGTCTCACCCTTCTCATGAGACTGAAAATGGAATAAAGGTTTTTAAAACACCTCTCAGTGTCCCCATCTCTAGGTCAAGATAAGAGTATTATCCAACACACTGACACACCTTTGCCTCGAGCACAACCCAGCCTGGACCAAACACACTGAAAGGTTTCCCCTTTGGGCCATGACTCGAAACGTCAGGTCTGCTGTTTGACAACTCAGGTTGGTTTGGTGTCAAGGAGTTTCCCTCAGAAATACTGGGTTTGTCTTACTCTGTGCCTTCCCCTCAGCAGCCTTGGGGATGTTCCTGTGTGAAGCCATCTGTCTCACACAGTTTGAGACAACTTAAAACAGGATATTGTGCAATAAGTCATCTCCTCTAAAGTGTTCCAACAATCCCTTTCCAGCAATAGGAAATTATTACTAATAGATGAAAGCGGGAAAAACCCCAGCAGTTTATTAACAAACAGAATCCCCCCATGACACGCGTTACAAGAAGGCGCCGGGTTCTCTCTCGGCAAGAACAGGAGCTGTCACGGAGCAGTTCCAGCAGCTGATGGAAGTTCGGTGGCTCATCCGGCGTCGACTTTCTCCCATGGCAGAGCTCCATGGAACGGTCAGGGCAGGGGAAGCAGCTGGGCTGGAGCCCCTCGCTGTCTTTTCTCCCCGGCGTGGCTCAGCTCACAGACTCTCGGGCTGGGAGCGGGGCCGCTCCGCTTCTGCCGGCACCATGTCCCTGGGCTTGGACAAACAGTTTTCTGCCAGGAGAGCCCTGCACACTGCTCCACAGATCTCCCAGAAAGGCCCAAACCAACTCCAAACACTCTGTCTGCAGCAGCTTTTCACAAAGGCCTGCAGAAATCCAGGACAGCTGCAAGTGAGTGTCGCAAGGCTCTTGTCTTGTTCCTGACAGCAGAATTCTTGATGATCTGATGCAATTTTATTCAAATGTAACAAGAGAGCTGAGATATTTTGTTAAAATATTTCATGAAGAGTAACAAGCCTTGGGAGCATGAGGTACAGGACTGACGTGCGAAAGCATGAGCATATCCTCCAAAGTGGCCAATTTAATTGTCCATTTTATTACTCTTGTACTTATTCCACACTAATATGGAAAACCAAGCTTTTCTTGGAGGCAAAACAGGCATGGGATACACTACAGTCCCTCGCAGGCTCACCAGGGCTGGCAGTGACAAAGCAGGCAGTCTGCTTCATTGTGAACCACTACAGAGCTACATCCCAATCTGGTTTAAGTAGCGTGGTATTATTAAGAGCTCCTTTTCTGCATGAGATACAAAAAGGAGATCCCAAATGATCTTCATGCAAGCATGCAGTCAAGAACTGGTCCTGCTATGCTAATGAAGCGTTTGCTTTGGCAATTACACTCTTCCCATTCATCTTTGGATGCAGACACTTCAGGTTCTCCCCTACACCCCTGCAAGGCTGGCAGTCGCTGGTTCCCATTTCCTGTTCTTCCCTAGAGATGGTGCAGTGGCTGCTTTGAGACAAAAAGCCCTGAGATCTGGACAGCTTGAAGGAGCATGAAATGCTAATTAAGTGCTCATATTGGTAATACCCAGGTCTGCACTGCCCAGTGCTCTGAAGCAGCAGCAGCAGCAGGACCATGCATCATTCCTGCTGGTGGATGTTCATGTTTCTGGTGTGCAAGAGCAATGGCTTTGAGGAGGAACAAAAATGCCCCTCTTCAAACAGTGGGTGTGCAAGGAGATGTGAAGTTTCACAGCCTTTTCTAGGATATTTCAGAAAGATCTAAGAGAATATTGTGGCATGGAGTAGGTCCCTAATTTTGTCTCCAGAGAAATCCCCAAAGGGCACATTCACTCTGCTGCTGATGGCAACCCCATAAGCTCATGGACCCGTTTTCCCTGCAACATGCCACCCTGCCTGGGCTTTACTAGGCCAGGACTAGACCCAGAGCTCAGCAAACACCTGCAGCCAGGTGACATTGTGTGACATCAGAAGCTGGCAACCATGAGGACTTTACTGTCAAAAGGTTACAGTTTGCACTGGGCCCAGAAGTGTTTTTCCCTAAGGCAAAGCAAATTGAAATGAAATGTGAAGTTTAAAAGCTTCAAATGATTATGAAAGGAAACTGCAGAATAATTTCTGGAAGGGCAGCATTGTCAATGACCATGCAGCCCACCAAGAGCTGGAGCTGAATCCAGAATTGCTTCTTCCAGCTGTGCAGGAATTCATTACACTGGCAAGCACTGGTCCATGGGAACAAATGATCCCCAGGCTCTGGGCTGAATGGCACCCAGGCTGCAGTACAGAGTGGAGGAACCCTTGTCACTTGTTATTGGCCTCCCAGTGCACTCATCCTTCTGCAAACAAGGTGCAAACAACACAGCTGGACTGCTGTCCTGGGTAAATATACATACAGGTGACTCTGCCAAAGCCATGCATCATTTCCCAGGGAAAGACATGACCTCTTCTTACCTATGGAATTGTGATTGAAGACACCTGTGAGCCAGATCTGTGGGAGATTGCAAAGGAGCAAAGCTTTGGCATTTGGGCACACTTCTCTTGGTTTCTTTGCTCAGGCCTTTGGTGAGCCCAGAACACACCTAGGTAGAAAACCTTTGACTAGACAGGATCTTTTGGATCCATTGTCCCCCAAACAGGTCAACAGGGGACCCTGTTGTAATGCCAAGTAACAAAGAGCAGCACAAATGACACAAAGAAAACATGGCCAAAGAGGAAGAGGAGAGGCCCAATGAGGAAAGGATGTGGTGAGACACTGGCACATTGAGTGAGCTGCACTCCCATAATCTCTCGGCTAGCAGGTCCTGGTCTCACATACTCCTTTTGGTTTATTTAAATTTTATTTATTTATTTATTTACTTTTTTTCATCATCAAAAGAAAATATATACAATTAAAAATATGTCAGCAATTTTTGAAGACAGAATCAAAACACATTAATTCAAAACTACATCTAAAGATCAGAACATATGTACAGCTGTAACTATGAAGCCTAAGGCATCAATCCTGTTCTACAAACACTCTTCATACAGGTGGCAGCTTCTTCCTGAGCTTGGAGGAAAGAGAGCTCTTCTGGACGGGAGGCGAGGACTTTGTGGGTGAGGGAACATCGGAAGTGTCCAGAGAAAACTTCTCGGTAAGACTGTAACCAGCCAGATCTGCAAAATGGAGACACAAAGTTTAACAGAGGCCACCATGCAAACCTAAAGCAGCTGCAGCTCCATATTTCATGGGACACATTTCCTGGAAATGTCTAAACAGCTGCACAGGGAAACATGCTCCTGCTGGCAGACACTTGAGGCAGGCCAGGGCAAAACCCTGAGCCACTTGCCCAGAGCTAGCACAGGCACAGCCTGGCCTCTGGGCTGCCCTGGGACAGCAGGGAGCCCAGAGCCCTGTGCTCTCCAGGAATGGCTCAGCTGCACATGCACCCTCCTGCTCCTCTGCCTGCCCCACAGCTCAGCAGCCCTGCAGCTCCAGGGGCACTGGCAGCAGCACAGCTCCTTGCAGGGGCACATGCAGGGCACAGCTGTTCCCTGGCAATGTGCACAGCCTCTCTGCGCTGCCACAAGACCCTTCCTCCCAACAGAGACTGGCCCAGCTCCCCCCTCACCTCTGTGTGAGGCTGAGCCATGGTTCCCTTCACCTTGTCCTCCATCTGGAGCTGCTCCAGGCCCCCCATGCCATGACCAGGAAGGGCAATGGAGAGAGCAGGGGCAGATGCAAACCCTTCCTTTGGATTTGGTCATTTTTGGCACAGCTGAAAAGGCAAATCCAGAGGTGTCCAACTCAGCGCTTCCTCAGCTTTCTGGAGAACATCTCGCCCTCACCAGCCCAGCATTTTGGAGAGGTTTTCCTGCACGTGTGCAGGCTTGCTGGCAGCACATTTCTTCAGCTGGGTGCCCATCACCTTGTAGAGGGCAGAGGCAAGCTTGGTGGCCACGGTGCGGACATTGGCGCTCCGCACGGGCAGCGCCTTGTTCTCCAGGAAGGACCAGAGCACGGGCAGGGCGTCGCGCTGGACGACTGCAGGGCTCCTGGCATGGACCCACTGCACAAGCACTGCCGGGACAGAGACACAGCTCCTTAGCCACAACCTCAATGCAAACAAGGATCTACCTCTGCTTTTGCTTCTGGCAAGCCTCTCTGGCCAAGATCAGCAAAACGGCACACAGAGCCCCTTGATCCAGAAACGGGCAAAGCAGCTGATCATCCTGGAAACAGAACCACCAACCCCTCAGGACTAATTGCTCCAACCAGAGCCTTGTCCCTGTTGCAGACTTTGCACCTTTACTAAATTATTTCACAATCTCTTTCTGCATGAACAATGAATGAAATGTCCGACTGCCTTTTATTTCCATTAAGAAATTTTCTAAACCCACACTGCAGATTTGGAAATGCACCATAGAGAGGAAATGGAGAGATTTCTAATAAAAGGGAAGATTCTATTTTTGTACCTTTGATGTCAAGAGCCAAATGCCTAATCTGGCTCTTCCCTTTGCTCAGTGGCACACAGCAAAGGGCAGGATTAGAACACACCTTAAACTCCAGCCCACCAGAGATGGCTGCCTCCTGACAGCTGGATGAGAAACATCAGGGACCAGCTGGTGTCTTTGGCAGAATGCTTTTGGGGCTTCCTACAAAGAGCTGTTTCAAACCTCAGGGTGTCTTAGAGAATTACCCAGACCCCATTGCCGTGGCATTTGGGCATCTCCACATTTTAATGCCACTTCCCCTCACAATGTTAATGGCATTTTTTCTTATAATGTCCACTGAAATAGGGGCATAGAGAAAGAAAAATGCTACACAGGGGACTGAAATGTAACCAAAACACGAGTGTTTTCTCATATTGTCTCTGAAATCTCTCTGCCCGTTTTCTGAACTGAACTGTATCAAACACAGACAAAAAGTTAACACCAACAGGCTTCTTGCATGGCAGATTTGGCTGAGAGATCAAAACCTGAAATGCTCTGGAGACCATTCTTATTTCCTGATCAGACAAAATGTTATCTAGCAGCCATTTAATATTCTGCGGTGGAAGAGACTTTATTTTCTCAATGCTGTTAATCCACCAGCAGTCATCAACATTGAAAGCACTCCTGCAAGTACCCAAAACCAATTCTGCTAAGCAGGAAAGGGTTATGGTACCCATTTTAAAATGGGAATTCATTTGAGTTTAAATGCAATTAAAGACATTGGTGACTACTGAACGTGAGGAACAGCTGTCTGTTCCTACTAAATCTCAGAGAGGACATCTGCTTTTCCTAAAGTAGTCCTAATTTATGGTTAATTCCTTTATTTGAAAAAGAGATCAAAAGAACTGCTAAACTAAATTCCCTATTGCTGGAGATCTACTTTATTCAAATGCTCTTTAAAGGGCCTTTGACGTTTCCAATTGCTGAACATGCCCTTTTGAGATTCCTAATGAAGACACAAAGTGTATTAAACCTTGCATTCAAAGATGCTGGCATCATTAGCAGTGGATTTAGCCCCAGGTAAAGCAAGGCTATCAATCATCTTCTATATATTGAGATTATCCTTTTTCCATTCCTTGGCTATTGCTGACATAGCAAGCTCCTCTGAGGAATCAATTATCAGCTGCATTTGTAGCATTTTGGACAGCGCTGGCACAGGCAGACACTGTTTGCACACCCTGAAAGGCTCAGTCCAAGGCCACTTGGACAGCACAGGCAGGGAGCCTCAGCCCTCTGCTTCTGTCCCTGTGCCCCAGAGGCTGCCTTGCACTAAACCCGTGCCTCTGATGCCTCTGTTGAGTTTTGACCTAAGCTGTGACCCCCAGGCTCTGCACGGTTCAGCCTCAAAACTTTCCAAGAGAAAAGCAAGAATTCAGTGAGGACAAAACAAACTGATGCCCGGAAAGAGCATTTGCCACCATTTCCCCTCAAAGATCACAGATGTCCCTGAGCTTCCCAGAGAGGAGCCAGCTGGGGTATTTGTAGCCCCTCCCTTTGCTGGAGGTGGTTCTGAGATGCCCCAGTGAGAGCTCAGCCCGAGGCCGAGCGCTGCCCCCATCTCAGATGCTGCCCAGCTCTGCAGCAGCCAGGGCAAACCTGCCAAATCCACCTGCCTGGGCTATTGGGCAGCAGGGACAAGCTCAGCACCTCCTGATGTGGAGGAGCTGCTCTGCTGTCTGTTCACAGGCATTCCCTGTCAATACTCCCTGGGCAGAGCTCTTGGCTTAGAAGGGAAGGCCATACCTGTGATACGCTCGGTGACATCCAGCAGAGCTTGGCCACTCAGGTGATTCCATTGGTAGCTGAACTCTTTCAGCAGTGACACTTGATCTACAAGGCAAACACATGGTTCTGCTCACTTTTCTCAGGTCATAGAAGAAAGGACAGTGGGGAGGCAAAGGGCAGGGCCAACCCCATTTTATAAAATCAAGTACATTTCTGCTGGGTTTTGAATCCTTTTCTTCATTCCTTCCAGCTTCCTTGGCAGGGTTTTAAATTCCAAAAGAAAAGCTCTCCTTTCACATTTGTAAATGCAAACTTGTCTGCTGTAGCAGGAGCCGTGTTAAAACATTTCACATCAGGGACCTCAAGAGTTCAGTCACATGGAAGCAGTGAAAAGGTTTTGCATCCCAGAGCAAAAAGGAAGAAGCCCATACTTGGGTCACAGAAAGGCACTGAGTCAGGCAGTTCCTGAGTTCACAGAGCAACTGGGGAGGAGAAAGTCCAAACTCCCCTTGAAGACCTGCCTCTTCAACACTCCTTTTTCCAGGCATATTTCCCCAGTGCAGCATTCTCATTCTGTGCAGATGACATAAATCTGTGTGGCAGAGGAATTTAGAGCAGCCCTTGCCTATGTAGTTAATTGCTGTGGCCATCTTGCCCCATGCAAAACAACATGTGGAACAAGGCATCATTGACAGCTGGGTTTATACCTGTTTGTTCTAAAGAAATGAACTTGGTGAATGATAAGTTCCCCTTTGAAAATAGAAGACAAAGAAGAAAAGTGGAAAATAGGCAGCTGATGCCTCTAATGTAGAGCCTTGCAGGTGGCTGCTCTGCAGAAGCTCTGATGGGTCAGTGTCCCTTCATGCCAACAGCAAAGCTGTTCATTTGGGAAGTCAGACAGGGCCTAAGCAAACTCCAAACCCCCTTTGCCTCTGAACTGCAGCAAAGCTGTAGCCCAGGACTTGCTCTTCAGACAAGCAGCACAGAGCCAAGGGCTCCTGGGACTGTTGGGAAATGCTGATCACATTCCAGCCTGTTGGGGATGGTACATAAGGACTGCAGCTGCACAGCTTCTGGTGGGTGTCAGCTGGAGTGTTCCACAGACAAGAGCAGCTGTCAAGGCACTCAGCGCTCTCTTGTGCAGGAGAGACAGAGACGAAGTTGAGGAGAGTCCCTGCCAGGGCTCAGCCTTACCCAAATGAGCAATGGATTCTTCCAGTGCTTTCACAGCTGCCCCACGAACCCTGGCATCCTTTGAATTCAGGTTCTTTGTTATTCCTTCCACCAAACCAATGATCACCGGGTTCAGGGCATCTTTCAGGGCTCCTGTGATTTCAGCCAGCACGTCCAGCGCCCTCTGCTTCACTTTCTTGTGGCTGTCAGATATTCTCAGGACAAAATAATCAAAAATCTGTGAAGAGAACAAGCAACGTGAAAGCTGGATTCAAATGTCCTTGTTTGAAGAGTGGCTGTAGCAGTCAGCAATGTCAAAGATGAAAGTGATCCTTTCTCTCAGGCCAGCACTCGCTTGCACAATTTCACTGTTTTCCTGTGGGCCACTCACTGGAATGGTGGCCCAACCTCATGCTGGTTGAAAGATTTTCTTCTGTTTTTAGGAGGTTTGGCTGGGGACAGAATAGTTCCTATGGCATTTCTCTCCATCTCTAAATCATTAAATCAATTCCATTTATTAATGCTAAAGACTACCTTTGCTTTGAATGGAAGCAGATGTTTACAATGCCCGGTTTTCTATACAGTTGCCTCAAGTACTGAGGGCAGTTATGACTTTGCCAAAACTATGGCTGGAGGAGATAGAAGTTTTCTTTTGTTTGTCTCAGAGCCTGTGTCTGGAGAAGAGCAGGGCTCTGATCAACTCTTCCAGGATCCAGACCATTTCTCTAAGTAACAGGTGGACTTCTGAAATGTCATGTGCTGTACAGCTCTCATAAGAGCAGGTTCAGTCCCTTGACAGCCTCATTGTCAGGCACCTTTTCCTGGAAAAAGGGAAAAAGCAGCTACTGGGAGGAGAAGGCAGAGATGAGTCCTTTGCTGTTTTCCTCCTTTTCCAAAGAGAAAAAAAGACCCCCAAGAAGGGTGAACACTGTCTTTACCAAGAGGAATAGGAACAAGGATGGAAATGAGTAGCCAGAGCTGTGCCTGTGTAAGACAAGATGGAGTTCATAGAAATGTTGTTTTTGAAAAAACAACTGGGTCTAAACCAACCCAGCCTGATACTTCTCTTCCCTATGCAAACCCATTTTTGGTCTAGAGAACAATTGCCATGCTTTCAGGGGCTGGATTCCCTTCACTTCACCCAACTGGGAGTAGGAAAGAGCAGCAGTTACACCAGCAGAAAATTCTGCCATCATCTGATGAACAGCATCAATAGGCACCTGCCAGACAAATACAGCTGGACTGAAATAACTTGTCCTGAAGCCTGGACCTGAATTACATTTGTCTGGGTAAGAGGGACCAGCATGTCCCAAACAGCCAGGACAGAGTGCCAAGACACACTGAATTAACTTTGCTGCTACAGGCTTAGGAAAGGAGCTAAAGGAAAGGAGCAGTGAAGATACCCTACATACTTGGACAATGTTAGTGGAGATGAGCTGGGGGCTGGTTCTGCACAGGTCTTGGAGGAGTTCCACTCCTTCCATCCTTGTCTGAAACCCCTTGGCTTCCAGGAGATGGTAAAGCTTCTGGAGCAGCTCCGTTTCTTCCACAGCTGGAGGTGACGTGACCTGGGCTTTTGCACGGTGTAGGAGGTGTCCATCAGAGAGAGATTTCAGCCTGGAAAATAAAACCAAATGAGGACCTGGTGGTGATAATTATCATAGCATGGCATCCCTGTCGAGGAAATAATTAGCATTGGCTCCATGATTCCAGAAGGCTGAGGCTGATCAATCACTTTATTGTACTGTACTATACTATACTGTACTATACTATACTATACTATACTGAAACTCATCATCCTTACAGACAGTCAGATACAGACAGACCAGATTGGTCAATTGAATCCAAAACACCATCACCAGTGGCCAATTAAGAAATTACCCTTTGGTAAACAAATCTCCATAACACATTCCACATGTTCACAACAAGAGGTGCAGCAAGTGCAGATAAGAATTGTTTCTCATTCTTTTCTCTGATCTTCTCACAGCTTTCCCCAGGACAATGCCTGGGAAAGTTGTGCCTGCTCCTCTCTATGAAGAGAGCTGCAGCCACAGACAATACCTTCAGTTAATTGTGAGCAAAACATCTTGAGCAGCTTTCCCAATTATGTGATTTCAAGCTGGAAAATCATGAGGCTCTGAAGAACAACGTGGACCTCATGACAATCATTATGGCAGACAATCTGCAAGTGACATTCTCAGCACTGCTCACTCAGGAAAACCAAGGATGAGATGCATCTGATCTATCTTCAGATGGCTGCCAGGGCACACAGGTCACATTGCTTTGTGGAGAAAGAGAGACACTACTTCCAAGTTTAAATGCCTCCTCATATGGGACGTGTGTGTCTTACAATAAGGAAACTCATCACTCTGGAGAAGTGTCTCTACAACCAGGCATGACAATCTGGAAAAGCAGCTCAGATGCATCTGAACAGGTAAACAGGACCATATTTGAAGGATTCAGAAAATCAGTAACAGAGATAAAAACAGAAGCCTGACATGCCAGAACTACACTCACATTTCATTTGCTTCCCTAGAGACTAGATGCACAGCTTAACAACCCCACTGGGAACAATTCTCCTGATCAACCTGTCTCTTCCATGAGCACAGGAAGATGCTAGCTGTGCTACTGAGGCATGTGGCCACTTTCCTGCCACTGCTGAGCAGGACAGAGCTAAACAAATCCCCTCTGCTATCAGAGGAGAACAGGTACAAGTAGCTCTGCCAGTGGCATGAAGAGACAGCAAGGAGCAAATTCCTGTCTTAAATGCTGATTGCAGCACAGGGAGAAATACACCAAACATGCTGTCCATCAAGCAAGTTACATGAAGGACAGGAATATCAAGACAAAAAGTCCACATTCAGACACCTGTTGACTGAAGTTGTTCAGAAATTGCCTTGCTCCTTACTACTCAAACTTGGTACTGTTTGAGGGTAAGAAAACCATGATTCAGCTAGGCCAAACCACATGGATGAGAACTGCATCTTTGTGGAATGGCATCTTGCTTCTAGACTGAGATTTCTCATCAAAACACCCATCTGAAAAAGACTCCACTCAGATGGAAAAAAAGCCCTGGTTGAATTTACTTGTCCCAAGTCAGGCAGCAGAAACTTGGCCCTCTCCCAGCCTCCACAGCACTGCCCTTGCCACTGCACTGCATCGTCTGAGCTGCAACCAACGGGTGTCTTTTTGTCTCTCCATTTTTGTGGAAACCCCTCCAGAGAAGTTGTGTTCAGCACAATGCAGAAGTCGACATTTTTTATCCTAGAGCATTTGTAGGGAAAGGAAACAATCTGTGGCACTGGTCATGTCTTCCAGGAAGATTTTCCTGAGGAGGAGACATGTAAAGCTTGTCATGTGCTTTGTCACATCTGACAAAAGTGCTCAGTACCGTTTGCTAGAAGACAATGTGGCCTGGGGCTTCTTTGAGCCATCGTTCCTCTCCTTCACTGGCTCCTTGACAGATGGGCCTTCAGCCTTCTGGTTTGCCATGCCCTACAAAGACATAGAGAAACCCCATCCATCTTTAGAATATAAACCAGGAAATTCCCTGTTGAAAACACAAGTTAGAACCAGGATCACTGCTACCAAGGCTTAGGGAAACATTTCCTAACTTACAGATGGAAACAGACCAGAGATTGAGTGATGCCAACTCTTTGTTTTCAACAGCCCAAGGCAGGTTATGGGTGCTACCAGACTGAGCAGCAGTCTAAAATCCCAAATTCCTTCGTCTTGAGCATAAATGGGAATCATGCAAACTGGCAGGCAACGAGTGTTTGTGAAGGAAGCAGCAGAACAAACTGGACTCTTTGGGGGTTGGCCCATTGTGTTGGAAGTTGATTTGGTTCAACACTCACTCTCCCTGTGCCTGCACAAAGGTAGGCTCCCTTCTGTAATGTTGATAAAAAAATAAAATCCCCCCCATCAAACAAACAAAGGATTTTCCACTGGATGCTGCTGAATTCACCAAGCTTCTTCCAGCTCCACAGGGCTTGACAGCAGGGCAGCATTCCCAAAAGACAGACAGTCATTGTAGTAACTAGGATTGACTTGGACATCTTTCGTAAATTTGGAAATTTTCTTGGCACTACTACTTCCAGTGTCCTTTGCAAAGACTGTTATCTTCAGAAGCACAATTCTCACTTAATTGCTTTACAGGGGGCAGAGTAGGGAGAGCATGGTGGGGGTTACTCTTAAATGTAAACCCATTTTCTCCTCTTTCCCTTCCCTCTTTGTGACCAATATTGAAAATATTCAAAACCCCACTTTTTCCCTAATAATATCAGTTCCTTTGTGGCCTGCTGATGAACAGGCTGAGGATCAACAGCTCATTCCCAGGAACAAAATGATTCAGCAGAATAGGAATGAGCTAAAGACAGATTGGGTATGTTTGATCTCATATTAGCAGTGGCAATACTTGCACAAAGGAGACATTTCTCCTGCCAAGCACTTACTTTCTTCTTAATTCTTGTCAGAATATCTTCCAGGTCACGGGGGGAAAGAGATTGTTCCAGAAGCATTTTAAATTGTTGATGAGTGAGCAACATCTTCACCATCTCCTGTCCATAATGCCTAAGGAAGGAAGGAAGGAAGGAAATGAAAAAAAAGTGAACAAACACAGGAAGAGTGTTAACAGAAGAGGCTGATACCTTAAACTCATCAGGTGCAATCCCTGCAGGAGAAGGCATTACCTACTCAGCAAAGAGGGAGATTTACCTCACTTGACACTGCACAGTGCTGCCAGCTGAACACAAGAGGCAGGAGGAGAATGTGGGGCAACAGAAAAATACCATTTCACTCTGAAACTGGGGGTGTGCTTCTGTGGCATCAAAGGATCCCAGGGAACAAGCAAAACACATCTGCTTTGTTGTCAGAGCCTATTAGCAGTGTCTTGCTGCCATTGCACATTAATTTGCCTTTCTTTAACTGGCAGGGAAGCCAGGACAAAACACCTCATGCATCCTCTTGATTATTCTATACTATGTGTATGCACAGGGGCAGCTAGTTGCTCTGGTGTTCTTGGCAGCTATTCATGGGAATTTCATCACCAAAGGAAGGGGATTTAGGTAGTTTGGGTTGATTTTGCCACTAGGAAACCACAGCTTTCTTCAAGAAGAAATGTGGAGCTCACTGAGCCACAGATAACAGCATTCTAGAAATCTGCAGAACAAGTTTAGAAAGACTGAATATGTTGGCTAAAGACCCCTGAAATATTTCTAGGCAAGTCTGAAGTTAATGAGAAATGGATGTTTGGGATCCTTCAGTGATGAACATTAGCCAACTCTTTGGCTTTGTGTTGTGCACCTAAGGCCAAACAAGACTGTTGGACTGGCTGATCTGAGCTCTTTTGATCTCAGTAAAGAATCCTTCAAGCCACAGGAAAAAGTTGGCAATGCTCCTTTTTGCTGGCCAACCTCAGGTTTCCCAGTACAGCCATTTGCCCAGCCAGCCCAGAGCAGTGGTCACAGCACCAAGGCTGACAGAGCTCAAGAAGTGTTTGGACAAGGCTCTCAAGCACATGGAGTGACTCTTGGGGTCACTGCACATGGCCAGGGGATGGACTCCATGACCCTGATGGGTCCCTTCCAACTCAGCATATTCCATGATTCTGTGACCCTTATTCACACTGTGAGGTAACTTCATATTCCCTTTAGTTTCCACTCTTGTGTGGTTTCACCTTTAGAGCCAGACACAAAAGGGTTTTCCTGTTTTAGGAGGTGAAATGAAGATCATTACCTTGTGTCCTTGTGACAGTCCTGAGCAAGCTTCCCTGCCACGTGTGCCAGCCTCTCAGCCCTGGCTGTGCCTGCGAGCTTGGTGACTCCAATTCTCTGCATCAGGGACAGGAGGAGTTGGGCCGCACACTGCCGCACCGGGGCGTGGCCCCTGCTGGGGAGGAGAGAGCAAACCCTGGGCCACAGGGACCAGGAGCAGCAGCAGCACAGGCCTTGGCCAGAGCCTGCTCCCTGCCCTTGCTGGGGGAAGGAGCCTGGGCTCTCCCTGCACCTTCAGACACCTGCAGAAGGTTCTGTCCTCAGGTAAACACAAAGTTAGCATTGTACACAAGGCCTGCCTGCACGGAAGAGGGAGGAATTCAGTCTCCCTGCACTGTCTGATACTCAATTTCTTTCACAGTATTTACTTGGAGAAAGATTCAAGAAATAGATGACATATGAATAATTTAGAGATTAAGGACAATTGATGCTGACCCATCAGAGGGCACCCAGTACACAGAGCTGCAGCAGGATTGAGGCTCTTTCCACCCATTTATCCTCAAATCTGCAGAACTTTGGAAAACAACAAATGCAGGGAAAACACATTGTGGGCTGTGAAGTTGCAGAATATCCAGCAATGCAGCCTGTTTCTTCTGTGGGACTTGGCAATGGATCCATCTGAATGTTTTACCCTATTCCAAAGCTGAGGAAAGGGTGGCAGGCAGTTTAGCCAGGTTGTCCTGTTCTAGAGAGTGTCTCTTGGGAACTATCAGGCCCAGCACCAACATTTAAGGCAGCATTTGCTTCAACTGTCCCATGGCAGTCAGCCTGTGAAGGTGCCTGTAAAGTGATTCATCATCTCAAGGCTAACATGAAACATCAGTTTGAATAGAAAGTAGAGCTCTAAGGCCAGGACAGTCATACAAGGCTCCTTTGGCCGGAGCTGCACCTGCTGTGCAGGCTGGGCCACACCCAGCAGATTGTCCCCCATGTGCTCCACGCCCCAGCAAGGACCCTCCTCATTTCTCAAGTTAATGGCATCATGAGGAGACCTGGTTTTCCCAGGGCCTCTGTGGTTAGTGCTGTGAAATACCAAACACTGCTCACAGCTGCAATTGCAATTGTCCCTCTTCCCACAAAAGCACAAGGCTCTATCCTTGGCCTTTGCAGGCACTTTCACTTCCCCACTGATCACCACATCTAGGAAAATCTGACAGGCTGGGAGAACTCCAGGAAGCAGCAGGAAGCTGAGTCAGAGGAGCTTTAGTTTGGATATCAGGAAAAAGGGTTTTTCACCCAGAGTGGTTGGGCACTGGAACAGGCTCCCCAGGGCAGTGGTCACAGCACCAGGCCTGACAGGGTGAAGAAGCATTTGGACAACAATCTCAGGCACTTGGTGTGACCCTTGGGCTGTTCTGGGCAAGGCCAGGAGCTGGACTCGATGGTCCTGATGGGCCCCTTCCAACTCCCCATATTCTACAGTTCTGTGATTCTGAGAACTAATAGGCTGCAGGAGGGCAGAAATAGGTGACAAGAGGAAAGAAGTGAGGTTGGTCAGAGAATCAAGTCACTGAGTCCACACAAGATGCAGGATACAGGACCCTTCCCTCCCACCATTCCCATTCTCTGTCTCATCCCTTCTCCCTCCCACGCACACGAAGGTGAAGAACATCACTAAAAGAAGAAGAACCTACTTGACTCCCATGTCCATGAGAGCAGTCATTGCTCGTGCAGGAGTCACATTCTCCACCATGATCCCCAGGGTCTGACTGGCTGCTTTCTGCACAAATTCTGGGGAGTTGGACACCATCTGGAGAAGGACCCGAGCAACCTCATCCACCTCAGAGTCCATGTCCTTCTTCAAGGTCACAAAGAGCTCTCCCAGAGTGACAATGGCGGAGTAGGACACCTTGGAACGGAGGTTGGTCACCTGGGGAAATCATGAGGGGAAACATAAGAATCACATTGGAAAGAAAACCAGTTGCCTTCAACAGAAGTCCCAGGAAATGACAACACATCCCACTGTGTCCAGAGGAACATACAAGTACCAGAAGAGCAGGAGAGCACAAGCACAGAAAGGCACTTACTCTGGCACCAATTTCTGGCCTCAGACCTGCTCACTGCAGGCCATAAATAAAAATTTCATTAAGTGTTCTACTTGACCCTTCCAAAATGTCCACAGCTTTGATTTTAGGCCCTTTTACTGGAAAATTAAAGCAAGAGCTGCTTTCAAATCATAAAGGCACAAGTGATAAAGATAAAAGAGTCAGGTGCTCCTGTTCAAAAAAGCAACACCAGCAGTTGAAGCACTCAGCCAGGAAACAGAAAACACAGGCTCAGGTCTACAGACTCATTTGCAGTGTTGAATTACAACTTGGGCAAAGATTGGGACTCTGGCAAATAACAGCATTAGTGTCTCAGTTTCTGCATTTGCACATTGCATTATAAAGGCACCACACTCAAAGATGAGTGTCAGATACCCGACCTACCAGTAAATACAGCTGCATGTGCCCACAGATCCTGCAGATAGCTGGGAGACATTGGAAATTTCAGGTCTAAAACCAGAAATGAAGGCAGACCCTGAGCACACATGGAGATGAACAAGCTCATCCCTACTCTACACACTGTGTATGAAGTGTGGGGGACAATTCAGAGCAATGTTCTCACCTCGCTGGTAAGTGCCAAGCAAACCTCACAAAGTCTACAAAGCAGGACCTCTGAATGGGACCCAGCCAGGTGTTGGATGCTGAAGAGTCCCTTCTCCTTCAGCTCCCTGAAAGGCAGAAGATTGATTTTTCTCTCCACCAAGGCAGCAGCCTCTGAAATGACCAAGCTGGCAGCTCAGTTGAACAATGGGAGGAGCTTTTCAAGGAGTATTTCATGAAATCGGGGAACGCGTTGCCCCAGGATGCTGTGGCTGTCAAAAGCATTCACAAACCCAAGAGGCAAAGAGAGGGGTTTCAGAGAGGCCATTTAAGAAGACAGCCTTTCTGAAATCTCTGGCACATGAGGCCCCTCTGTCACTGCTTCCTAGAAGCTGTGAGACCGGGCCATGCTGCTGTTTCTTGTCACCTCCCTGTACCTGTCCCTGAGACACAGTGCCACCGGGCTGTTATTGGGGCATTTTCCTTCTTTGTCAGCCCCAGCAGGCATTCAGCAGGGAGAGTCTGCACTGCCACTCTGGAGCTGAGTTTCCACTCTACAATCTCGGCCTCTCTGTCACCCCCTCCACTCCACCTCACACATTCCCCAAAAAAGCAGCAGGATGTCTGCTGGGACTGCCTCAGCCTGCAGGAAGGCCAAGTGGGTCCTGGCCTCTCCTGACCCACAGCACAGCTTTCTTTCATCCCAGCATGGAAATACAGAAATTGTATTATCACATCACACAGAGGGCCAGGAGCTTTTTATTTTGGCTGCAAGTGTCCACAGGGCATTGGGGAAGAGGAGAAAAAGAGTGTTTTGCAGCAAGCAACCTGGCTACTCAGGCAGGATGGTAGGAAAAGTGTCTGGAAGCTGCTTTTTAGGACTTTGGTTGTTCTGCTGAAGCCTCTGACAGAGCCGATGGGCAGATCCCAGAGCTGTGGAGCGTTCCTGGGAAATTTGTCCTTGGATATGTCTACGAATGCTCTCCCAGCCATGAACTGCCATCTGTGTCCTGTCCATATGTCACTGCCTTGACTGTTGAGTGTCTGAGGTGCCTCTTGAGGCTGCTATGGACCTCCTTCACCAAGGAATGGATTGTGATACAACATCCCTTTCTGCTTATGTTTGGGCACTGACAGAGCCTGGACCCCTCTGGCTGAGCTTGGGCTCTCGCCAAGCAAGATTGCAAATGAGAGCAGCTCATGGTCCTCAGCTCCTCCCTCCTGCTGTGACAGACAGACATGGCCATGGGGACAGAATGGAGCTGCCCCATCTGCCAGGTCACTAAGAAGGATGTGAATTTTTCTCTGCCCTGTCACCACCAGTTCTGCCTGGGCTGCATCCTGCAGTGGGCAAAGAGAAATCCAGCGTGCCCACTCTGCAGAAGAATGATAGAAGCTGTCAGGTTTTCTGAGTAGGATGAACAGGACTACATACAATTTGCCATCAGCTCCCCCAAACAATTGCTAGAGTCCAGCAGGGAGAGAGCCTGGCCACCTTGCTGAAAACAGCCCCCAAGACCCTGAGATGGCTGCTCCATCTTCCCCACGGGGAACACTGTCCCCAGCTGATCAGGGGCCTGCAGGACCAGAGCCTGTGGATGGCCTCCTGCCCAAGGTGTGGGCTGAATTTTTCAAATAACAATGTCATCTACTGGACCAAAGGTGGCCCTGGCTGCACCAGAAGCTGGAGGGAATATGCCAGCACCAGAGATGGCTGGTTAAAGAATTCATAGAGCAGCATCCTGCACGCCCTCTGTGCCTATGATCAAGTTGCCAAAATCTTGGTGCCAGTACTGCAGCTTCTCCTCTGTAGCAATCTGAATTGCTGCTAGCATAGTCCAGGGTAAAGAAGCAAAAAGGACCTTTGCATCATCTCCACAGATGTTTTATTCAGCTGTGCAGGGAGATGTTCAGGTCCCAGCACCCACACACAGAGGGTCTCACTTTGTCTCCACAGGGGCCTGGGGCTGACCCTGATCTCAGGGCAGTACAAAGATAAGGGGGCCAATCAGGGAATAGGGAAGGTGTGGCTCAGGAACACAGGAGCAGACACAGGAACAGGGGAAGGAGCCAATGGGCTCTAACAGCTTTTTGAGGGAAGCTTCTTGTGTCTCTCTAGACCAGGGAATGCCCCCCCAGGGTCTCCACAATTCCCCGTGTTTTATATTATTAGGAAAGCTTCTCTGAAGGATCAACTGAATCAACACAAAATGACAAAAACAATCAAAAGCACTCATAAGACAATTGTTCAAAATGCAAACAATTCTGAGTTCCCAATGTGCCAACAGATTTCTTGGAGTGTCTTAGATCTGGCAGGAGGGATGCAGGGTTTTCTTAGCACAGTTTATCAGGAAACTGAGTCATTCATACTGAACCTCTGGTCCATGGCCTCCTCACTGTCATTGTGCAGCAAGGAGGCCCAGAGGCTGCTGTGCTCTGGTCCTGTCAGGGATGAGAGCAGCGGCTCTGTGGCCAGCGCCAGCTCCAGCTCCAGCAGCTCACAAGAGGAGGCTCCTTCCAGAAGCTCTGTTGGCTCCAGTGTGGCAGACCAACAGAGCACACTGGAAGCCACCCTCCATTGCAGCCACCCCCCAGCTGCGCCCATCATCCCTGCAGAGCAGGAGCTGCCCCAGAGGACCCGCGGCAGGAGCTCAGGACAGTGGCAGGTCCCTCTGCCCAGGGCAGAGTCACAGAACCTCTGCTCCTGGCTGGCACAGGGGCTGCTTACCCTGGTGTCCCACGGAGAGGAGGGATCCTGGGCCCCAAACTCTGCCCAGCCCTGCAAAAGGCCACCTTGCCAGCAGTGCTAGCAGTGCTAGCGAGGTTCCTGCAGCCATTCAGTCAAATAAGAGGAAACAAATGTCTCTTTATCTGACACAGTCTCTGCACACAGCTTTCTCCCCCTCCTCCTGGTGCCTTTCCCTGACTCCAGGAAGAGCTGCAGGAAATGCTGTGTGAGCCATAAAAATGGAAGAGTTACTGATAAAAACACTGGGGTGATGCTTTCAGAGGAGTCATGAATGGAAGATTGACCAACCTTCCAGCCAATGGTATGCCAAAAGTTTCCATTCTTTAAATAATTGACTGCAATAAATTAGTAAAAAGAAAGATACGGAAACAAATTAAATCTCCCACAGCTGCTGGCTTTCCTCAGGCTCCATGGCCTATGTATTGCTAGACTTACTTCACTTAGGCAGAATATTAACTGCCCTGACTTGTTGGAGACTGACCACAAGGTCTCATCTGTGGTGAGCAGTCACTAAAATTAGCTCAGCAGAGGCATCTTCAGCTGTCCAAGTGTAGCAGAAATACATATTCTCTGCTTCATGACTGTGTGGCAACAGCTGCTGGTGTGGATTCGTCAGCGTTGCTTCATGGATTGCTCCTGGGAAGGAACTGTGTGCACAGGCACAGAATGATGGCTTCGATCTCCTCTAATTACTCCAATCGGATGATGGCCAGAACTTTTAGGCAAAAAGCATCATGACAGAATAATTTACAATATTCTCCAAACTACTCCTGTGGTTTTGATTTTCTTACTGATTAGGTTCAGTGTCTGGCCTCAAGAAATCAGTCCAGAAATAACAGGCAAACCTCAGCTTGCAAGTTAGAGTGCAAGTCTTTAATCTGCCATTTTTGCAGTATCTACAAACAACTTTTCAACATATTTGCAAAAAGAATCTCTTAGTTCTTGCTATACCTATCCAGAACCTGACTCTGTCCTTGTTTCATTTTGATTTGAGATCCAAGCATGATTTTTTTCTGGACAGGGAAGTAAGAACCAGCTGCAAATACAGACTACAAGTGTGAATCTATACTGCAGGAACTGAGCTGTAGCTTGGAATTAAAGGCAAGAAGTGATGCCATGGTAAATGTGAACATTTAGTGCTGACATAGGAGCCTTCTGCAATGCTCCACCAACCCATGGTTCACCTTGCTACAAACTCTCTTTCTGATGTTACAAAGAGTGTTGAAGAGCTGACGATAAGTAAAAAAAAATAGCCAGAATGTTAATTTTTGTTATTATGGTGAACAATGACTATCTAATAATTCAGATCTCATAGAAGTGAGTATTCAGATTTCAACTTAGTACATGCTGGCAATTTTAATTTGAAATCAACAGGTTTATCCAAATCAAGTTATCCATAGGAATTAATTTGCTCTATGATCTAAATAAAAATGCCTCATTGTCTGGTAAATGTAGTAGAATTTTGCAATGTCAACAGTCCACAGATTTTCATTTCTTGTTTAGTGGCTATTCTGCAGGAAAGCTTTTACAGACTAATCAGTTTGTATGTAATTAAAATGCCAGTACATTTCATCTAGCCATTTTGGTATTAGAACAAAACCATATGACTGCACAGCCTTTTAAAAAATATTTTAAAATAAATTTTCAAATCAACAGTCTGAGTAGGACTCAGAATAAAAACTCTACCAAACTTCAACTCCATTGGAAGATTCCCTTGTCACCCTGTGAATCAACTCTGCATTCAGAAGATTAAAAGTCCCAATTATGGTGGTATTTTTTGGTATGGTTAGGAATTGGGGAAGGGTCTTCTTCCTTCTCAACTCCATGCTGCAGTGCCTTTGGGATGTGGCCTGCTGGCCGTTGTTTGTGCAGCCCTGGTATTTCTACATGAGGCAGAAAGTGCAATTGCATTTCCAGCCAAAAGCCCATGAGGAGTGGGGCAGCCGGAGCTGTGCCAGACACAGGCCAGCAGCTGTGCCGCGAGAGGGTTTTGGTTCCTGCCCGGTGCAGCTGGTGCATCTCTTCCGTGACTGCCTCCCCTTCCCAGGTGCCCGGGGATAGTAGGTGCAGGGTTCTGCAAGGGCTGTGGAACAGGGTGGGGATGTCTGCTGGCAACAGAGTGCAGCGGAGAGCAAACAGTCCAGGATGTTCCTGGAGTGTGTGACAGAGAACTTCTGACACAGCTGGTGACTGAGCCGGTGAGGGAAGGCACTGCTGGACCTGCTGTTTGTGAAGAGAGAAGGGCTGGTGGGTGACAGGAGGGTTGGAGGCGGCCTTGGGCTCAGTGCTCACAAAATGCTTGTGTTTGATTCCCAGAGAAGGAACAAGAGACGTTGGGGAAGTGTTTACCTGCAACAAATTGTGAATTTGTTAAGCTTTAACAGGCGGTGCTGAGTCATACCTTCCCTCACCCCAGTGGTTAATGTGTGCAAGTGGATATCTTAGCCTTGAGAATAAAGACAGTGGGCCTACTGAGGAGGTAGCTGCAATGCATTCAAGGAGAAGAAGGATCTTAACCATGGAAGGAGAATTTGAGGATTGGGATGTTCACCACATGACCACCAGAGACCCTCAAGAGACCACTACTCTAAATGTCAGTAATTTTGGGGAAGTGATTTAAACATGTCAAATACTTTGTGAGAATGTTTAGCCTGTGAGTTTGAGCAAAGAAATGAATAAAAGTAATGAAAGGAATGTCTTAGTTCCATGGATACACACACGTGGGTGTGCATGTTTCAGGGAAGCGATTCCCCACGCACCCAGCACTGAAATAAAGTAATGCCTCTTTTCTCACACTGAGCTGGCAGTGTGGATCGGGCCCTGCTCGGTAACTTTCATTTTGGTAATTTCTATTGAAGCATAAAGAATGGTTGAAATGAGATCTTTTCCAGCTGTTTCCATCTTGTTTACCTTTTGGGGGACCAAGGTTCTGTGCTGCAGGTGAGCTGGGTGTGTGCAGAGCAGTGCAGCCCCAGAAACCCCTTGGTTTGCCCAAAGGTTGCCATGCCTTGCTCCCAGGTGTGCCCAGCTCTGGCAGGAGAAGGAGCCCGCAGCGCAGTGGGCACCGTGCCCTGCCCAGCCGGGGCTCTCTGGCACAGAGCAGCAGCAGCGCCAGCACCGTTCAACTGCTCCTGCCTTGGCTTCCCTGGGACACAGGAGCCTCTGGAAATCAGCACCGCCAGCCGCGTTCCCAGCTTGGAGCAGCTGCTGCTGGTGGGCAGATGCTGCCAGTTCCACTGCTGCCAAAGGGGAAGAAAGGCAGAGCAGAGGAAGAGATGTACATACACAGCAGCCCTGGGAACATCCAATAAACATGCAGATATATGGGGTGATTTGTTAGGAATTACTTCAGCTGCTATGCCAATAGTGCTTTCTCTCCTGGTTCTGTACAATGCTTTGGGCCATTTTCTTGGTCTGGTTTCCTTTGCTTGGGTCCCATCTGAATGCTCACTTGGGGTACAGGCTGTAGGTGCTTGGGGCACTCTTGGAGTTCCTCTTGGATCCCTTGAACAACAGGGTTTGGCCCATGGGGGGAGTTTGTGCTGCTTTGTGTCAGAGGAGAACTTCCAAGGCCATTTTATGTTTGCTGTAGGGAAGGTTGGTTACTGCTTTGCATAAATTCACAGACTAACATGCTTTGTGATGCTTTGCTTTGTCATACTTTGCTTTGTGATATCAGGGCATGGTTGCCACATCGTCGTGGTGACATCAGAAGGTTGCCTTGTTGCACGGAAGGCCTCAGTGCCAGAGCAGCCCTAGGGCTTGCTGAGATCAGGAGCATCCTCCTGATTGTGGCCTTTGTCAGTGTGTAGCTGCACACTGACAGGAGTCTTGGCTTTTGTAGTGTTGGGGTAAACTTGAACAACAGTGCTACAATGATTGAGCAACTCGCTGCTGCAGTTTGCACCATGTATGGCACTGTTTATTCCGCCTATTTCATGACTAGCCTGGCAAGTAAGAAGAGGTTTCAACTCTATTTAGGTTAGGGTGTAAGCTAACCTGGCTTTTGCATGTCTTCCTGCTCTGTCTTAGTGACTGGGTTGATTTTGAAAGAGAAGGAGCATTAGGATGCCAGTGGTTTGGTAAAGCTCCTGTCAGGGCGTTCAGCTAAAAAGGGGGTGCCTGTAGCCACAGGGGCAGCATTTGCAAGGGAACCTGCAGGGCTTCCGTTCCCTCCACGGGAGAGTCTGTGGCAGCAGAGTCTGTCATTTCCTCAGTTTGCTGGATCACGCAGGACAACTTCCAAAATGCAGACTGGGAGGCCTTCTCAGAAGGCCTTCTAAAGACTTTGTAGTTCTCCCCAGAACTGAGGGAAAGCTTCTTTTATTCTAAATTTTGTAATGAAAGGATTTGACTGTCTATTTTGACCCTTGACTGAGTGCTAAAATAGTGATTCCCTTTGCAGTGAAGTGCAAACTCTAAAGCCATGAGTGTCTGCTCCTGAGCCCTGGAGCTGCTGCTGTGCTGTTTCACAGTAGAACTGCCACAGCTCAGGGGGATTTTGGGGAAGCTTTTCTGGGTGACTGTTTTCGGCAACTTAATGGGAATTAGTGCATGCAACTTCTGTTTTTTAAAAAAGTACCTGAAAGACAAGAGAACAAGAGCTGCTTTATCCGTTGAACAGAACAGAAGCATTGAGTGTTGAAGAACAATTTGCATTTCCTTGATCACGTTTGTATTCATTTACTGGTGTAGGCACAACCAAGATTATTGTCCTGATCTCTTGCTGGCTGTGTGAAAGAAGTATGTCACGTGAAGGGATGTTGATAAAGAAAAATACTCTCTGTTTGGGTTGACTTCTTCTCTTCTGTGGGATTCAGCAGCCCAGGCAGTTTTCTCACAGCCCTTGTTCATTTTCCCTTGCCCACTCCAGATCACATGATCCATGTATTCAGAGGTGCTGATCCTGAGGTGAGTGAGAAAGGAACATTTCATGTTCCTGGTGCTTAAGAATTGTAGAGCAAGCTGTGAGCTTGGCCTGTGGCAGCAGAGTGTAGAGGGCCAGCTGGGTAGGCTGAAAGAAAATCCATTTCCATGTCTGCAGCAGCAATAACAAAGGCATCGCTGGCTTTTTCCTGATTTTCCATTTCAGAACTTTCAAGGAATGAAAAGCTCATTTTGCAGAGAGAATGTTGCTTCTTGATAGCAGCCAGGGCATAATGTCTAATTCAGAACTATTAGCAATTCTGTTGAATTAGCCCATTTAAATTCAGTCGCAGTGACTTAGAATCCCATTGTTATCAAAGTTTCTGATTTGTCCTTAGTACAGCTGGTTGTAGAAATAGAGCTGAGTAGAATAAAGTGCTGAATAGAAATAAGGTTATAAATTGTAGGTAACTTTCTGTCCCTCACACTGCTGTCTGTCCACAGATCACAGAACCAACAGCAGTCTCTCCTCTGGCTCCCTCTGCTCATGGAGAGGAGGCCAAAGAGGAGGCAAATGAGGTGGATGAGCGCCAGCCTCCAGCTGTGGTCACACCACAGCCTGACCATTCTGAGCCAGTAAGTGCCAGTTGTGTGTGCTGCTGTCTTTGGTGCAAGGCAGAGCTGCAAGTTTCTGACCAGCCGGCACTTGCTGTTGCTGGCTGAGGATGCTGAGTGCTGGAGTCCTGCCAGGACCTGGTGATTGCCCCCAGCCTGTGACAGCTGGACAATGGGCTTTGATCTGTCATGCTTAGGCAGCAGCTTCCTGGCATTTTGATAGGGGCCAGCCTGGAGCATGAATGCTCCCTGATCCCAGAGCAGGGAGCATGTCAAAGGCACTGTGCTCAGCCTTGTCAGATACACAGGGGACACTGTGGCGTGGAGAGACCTGTCCCCCTGCACAGACTGGCCAAGTAGCTGCAGGCACAAAAAAATGTTGATCTGACCACACAACTCTTTGTGGTGCTTTGTCCCCACAAACTTCTTGGGTGTGCTTACTTGGGACTATTTCAGAGACACGCTGGGGATGTAGAGCTGCTGCTTGAAGTCAGGGATTTTGGTGCCTTTGTTGTCAGGTTGCTCTTCTGCCTCTTCAGGCAGAGCAGCCAGTAGCAGAGCAGATAGGTGCTCTGAGTCTGCCTGTTTCTTGGTCTTTGATAAGCTGCAAGGAGATGACTGTGTTGTCCATGAAGCTGGGGGGGGGGGGGCATTCTTGTCTAGTGTGGCAAAAGAAACAAAGTGAGTAGTTCTGAACCCTTCTTCTGAGGCAAAAACCAGACGCTGCATGTGTCTGTTGATACCTTCTATTGTGTAGTTTGCTTTGAAAACTGCATTGGAGCCTGGAGTGGGAGCAAAGCTGCAAGTCCTTGACTGCTGTCTTGTAATGCTAAAACCAGGATGTACACCTTGCAATGATGCCTGCTGTATCTGAAGTGAAATGGGCACCTTTGTGGCTGGGGAGCTGCGTGGGCCAAAAGGACGCAGGGCTGGCGGCCTTGAGCCGCTGAAGATGAGGCAGCGTGTGGCCAGGGGGCCAAGAAGGGCCAGGGCACGGTGGCCGTGTCAGCAGCAGGGGGGCAGCAGGAGCAGGGCAGGGAGCGTGGCCTGTGCTGGCAGCGCTGCGGCCACCGCTGCAGTGCTGGGTGCAGCTGTGGGCCCTGGGAAGCAGAAAGTCCTTGAGGGGCTGCAGCGCGTGCACAGAAGGACAGGGGAGCTGGGCAAGGGGTGCAGCACAAGGCCAGCGAGGAGGTGCTGAGGGAGCTTTAGCCTGGACAATGGGGGCTCATGAGGGACCTTCAGGCAGACTTCCATAGATCCCTGCCTTAGATCCACAGATCCAATGCTCAGCACAAGGGCTGTTTCCCTGCCAAACATCCCTTCACTGCATCCAAGTGCTTTAGACACTGGAGTAGGTAACACTTTCATATTTTGTTTGTTTATTTGTTTGTTTGCTTGCTAGAAGGAGAAGCCTTGTGTCATTTCTCCTTCTCCAGGGAGCAAGGGAGCTTTTTCTCAATCTTTCCTGCCCTTTTCCAGCACTGGCAGAAACACATCACTTTCAGGTTAACGGCTCCCGTGTCTTTTGGCAGCCCAGGGAATCAGTGTGTGTTGTATTTGGGAATTGAGCAGGAAATCAATGCCCTTGCATTCCAGCTGGTGCTCAGAGATTAGAGGAGCTGGGAGGGGCTGGGCTGCATTTCTGATTCCAGGCACTTTAGCACCATCAGTGTGCTCGAGTCCAAGAGAAGAACTTGCCCGAGCACAGATGCACAGAGTGCAGTTCCCAGTGCAACGCTCTGGGTCTGATTGCATTCCATAAGGACCCACACGCTCCAGATTCCCCAAGAGTGTGGGTTACTGAAGCAACAGGAGAGCAAGTTCAGGATGGCTGCAGATCGGGGCACTGCTACCGAGTGTGTTGATGTGTGTAGCGACAGAAAGGACAGTATTGATTCAGGGTGACCCCCACGTGGCGAATAATGTGCTTTGACTCTATGATTTAGAAGGTTAAACAAATGCTTTCTTAAGCTATGTTATATCACACTAGTACTATATTAAAACTATACTAAAGAGATACTATACTAAAAAGCTACTAAAGAAAAACTTGTGACTGTCTCCAGACAGTCACGACACAGCTTTTATCTAATTAACTAATCAAGCTAAACAACTATCACTAAAATCCAATTAACAAATCACTTTTAGTAAACAATCACTAGAACACATTCTACATGTACTAAACAACAAGAACAGCAAGTAGACATAATAATTGTTTTCTCTTCTTCTCTAAGTTTCTCACTACCTCCCCTTAAAAAAACCTAGGAGAGAGAATTATATCTCTCTGTGTTCAAAGAATGTAAATACCACAGCACAGTAAAGAGAGATTATAAAAATGAGATCTGTCTGTCTATCTGTCTATTTGAATCTTCCTGGCTCTGCTCCAAAGCAGTGGAAGATGCAAAGCTCACCGCAAGGCATCCCTTCAGGAGAGGAGTAGAGACAAGTTCCATTGACTGATCCTGAGCAGGCAGAGATGTTTCCCCCTCTAGAGATGGTTGTTTTTTCCCCTCATGTTTTCCTACTCCAGCCTTTTCTGACCTGAAGCCTTCTTTTTATCCTTTAAATTTTTGCATGTCCTAAGGGAGTGGAACTATCCCATGCTGTAGCTGGGGTCTGGTGACTTTGCCCATACATGCATTACATGACACATGGTTTCCTTCGCTGGCATCCCCAGGGCTGTGTAAGTGCATTTGTTTATGGGGCCTTATGAGAAACTCTGTTACTGCTGGTCAGAATTCTCAGTTGACAAAAGAGGGAGAAGAAACACCTTGGTCCTCCTCCATATACTGAGATGGCCATAGAGGTTCTCTGACTTCCATCAGAGATCTTTGCATGCATCCCTATCTCCTGAATGACCCCATTTTCTAACAAGAGTGTAGATGTCAGGAAGGAGGAATGCTGGTGCAGGCCTGAAGGGAATGTGAACTCCAGAAGTGTCTCTCACAAGGAGTGAGCTCACCCAGGAAGCCACCTGCAGGGCCAGGATGGAGCTATGGGACAGGGCGGGGTGTCAGTCACCACTGAAAGACAAACAGGACATGGCAGAAGCAGAGGGAGGCCCTCACCAGACCCTTGAGAAATGCCACACCTTCCCTGTCAGCTGCCTGAGAGGCTGTTGGAGCTTCAGTCCCAGATGGCCCCTGATTGTAGGGCCAGGGTCACTTTGGAATCTGTGCCTCCCCACGAGCAGAGAAGGACCCAGCAGAGCAGCAGCACAGTGCTTTGGGAGCGTGTGAGCCCAGCAGTCTTTGAGTCTTGGCCCACAAAGGTCGTACGGGAAGTTGAAACCCATCTTCTCTTGCTTTCTGTGCAGGTGCTTCTAGAGAAAGAGCAGGAGCAGACTGCCTTATCTGAGATGCCGTGCCAGATTCAGGGAGAGCTGTTCCCTGCCCGAGAGCAGGAAGAGCAGCTCGGGCAGCAGGTGGAAGAGCCAGAGGAGAATGGCCAGGTAAGCCTGACTGGCCAGGGGACAGAGGGAAGGGCAGGAAGAGGGGCATAAACCAGAGCTCCTGGGACTGAGGAGGCCAGGAAGTCCCACAGGCACTGAAAGGACAGAGCCTTGGAATCTGCAGAGACCAGCACCAGGACAGGATGGTTACAGTGGAAGCAGAGCTGGGTAGAGAAGCAGAAAGAAGGGGCTGAATAAATGTGATTTTGAGGCTAAAAGAGGGAAAAGTTGATCTTGATGGCAGCTCTCAGTCACTTGCTCTGCTTTTGTGTGTACAGAACATCAAGGCAGAGCCACAAGCAGAGCTGCCTGAAGCTCAGAGTGACATCATGGCAGCAAAGAGGAGGAATGAAGACATCCAAGAGGAGAAGAATCTCCCTATGCAGAGGGGCAATCAACAAAAACAGGTGAATGAAGGAATGGCAGCCACTCCACGCATGAAAGAGAGTCCTTTCCGTTGTTGTTTACAGAAAATTGATGAACAGATGCAGGCACAGCTGCAGGAAACTGAGGCTAGGATCAAGGCAAGGAAGCAGAGGCTAGACGAAAAAATTAAAATCATCAAAGAGAAAATTAATCGCCTCCTTCAGGAACAAAAGGCTCTAGAAAAGCAAGTGAAACAGCAATAGCCACTG
Organism: Molothrus aeneus; assembly: GCF_037042795.1. Taxonomy (NCBI): domain Eukaryota; kingdom Metazoa; phylum Chordata; class Aves; order Passeriformes; family Icteridae; genus Molothrus; species Molothrus aeneus. Next base: position 2,610,089 of record NW_027099068.1, on the reverse strand, counting down.
CAGTCACCCAAGGGGTGGTTTCTGCCCTCCTTGCCTTTCCAGTGCAGAGCAGCAGGGGGTGGGTGATGCCTCTGAGTGCCATCCTGATGAGGCCTCTGTCAGAGCTGCTCTGAAGGGCACTTCCTGGTCTGCTGAATCTCAGCTGATGCTCTAGACAGTGGCATTACTCCCTTGGCCATTTAGCCAGCAGTCATCCGAATGAACTCCTGCTGGCTTCTTCCAGGTGACCTTGTTTCTTGAGGTGTTTTTGCAGGTGAACATGGTCACTCACATAGATCTGGAATACGAGCTACAAGCTGTCTGTATCCCTTGTGAATCTGCTCCTGTCCTTTTCTCTACTTTCTTCCCAGTCGATGACTCCTGGCTGACGGGGACAAGCTGTAGTCTCTGACTCCTTTGTTCTGTTTGACTTGAGGTGGAAGTGTTGCCATCCTACCTGGCAGCCTGCAGAGAGTTCCAGCAAATGACGGGCAACCAAGAGCCCCGAGGCTGGCATGAGGCCCAGGAACTGAACCATCCAGAGATGCTGCAGGATGAGCACGTCCCGAGGAAGGTGCAGAAAAAGAGAATTTCATGGCAGGAGGTAGAACATTAGAATGAGGAGCTGCAAATGTATCTGCAGACCTAGGAGGGGGAAAGGAGTCTTTGGGAGGAAGTGGAGCGGTCGTTGCTGCAGTCATCCTTTAGAACAAGAAACTGGCTATGACCTCGAGTAAAACCAGCCTTTGGTTTTGACCATTTGGTTTCACAAGTGGACATCCAAAGCAATCCAGTTGAAGAGCTCTGCATGTGGCTGACAGCAGCTTCCTAAGGGCTTGAATTTCAAATGGCAATCTCTCTTGCATTTCAGGGCAATCTCTGCCACACCTTCCTGACATAAACTCATTTCTTGTCTCAGATCTACACCGACTCTGACACTGAAGCTGCTGCAGAAGCAGCAGTGCTGTCCCAAGGAGCCTTTGCTCTCCAGCTGAAGAAGTGGAGCCTGAGCACTTGGTTCACCTCCCGTGCTGACCCAGCTGCTGCTCAGCAACAGGAGATGGCGGGTGACTCCCTGGAGCAACTGAGTACATCTGGTATCTTTCTTATCTGAGGGACAGTGTATTGTGTGCACGTGTCAGCATAGCTGTACCAAAGGGTTCTCCTCAGTTTAGTGTCACAGAAGTGCTGGCGTTGCTCCGAGGCAGCAAGAGAGAGCTCTGGGTGTTCCTGCTGCCTCTGAGGGCAGCTTAGACTGGCTGGAGTTTGCCTGGGCTTCCCTCTCTGCCGAAGGCAGAAGCAGGCATTGTTCCTGGATCAGCAGAAGGCTGTGACTGCTTGAGTCCTAGCCACTGGCAGAAGCTCTGCTGAGATCAGTCTCTAGGAGAACACATCAAGCCCTTTGTGATTCTGCATCACAACCCAATGAATCTGCTTCTTGCCCTTAACAGCTGCCAGTGGTGTGCTCTCAGATAAGATCTGGTAGGGTTGAGAAGAGAGCCCAGTGGATTCTGTGTCTACCATCACCTGTTGGGACAAAAAGGGCACTGATCTGCGCCTCGGTGTGGCTGATCTCAAAGCCCATCCTGTTGTGTCCTGAATGGGGGCAACAGCTTGTACGGGGCTCAGGCTCACTCTGGCTTCTTCCAGTCAGTGCTTGTCAGTGCTCATGCTTGGGCTTTGCCAGCCTTGTTGTGGTCGCTGCCCTGCCCCTGAGGGCTGGTGGGAGTGCAGAGGCTGGAGCCTTCCTTGGCTGGGAGGGTCCTGCTGCTGCCCGGCTGCTGCAGCGCGGAGCTGCCTGAGGCAGCAGCCCCTTCTCTGGGCCGGCTGCTGCGTCGCACGGCCTGGACTCACAAGAGGGTCAGCATCTCCTCTGGGCAGCTCTCTGTGTCACAGGGCGCCTGAGGAGCACTGCTGTCCTCTGTGCCCATGCCCGCCGTGCCGAGTTGGGAAGATGGGGACGTGTGCGGTGCCGAGAGGGCGAGTGCAATGGGAGCGACTGATCCGCGCTGTTGGGGTGAAGAGAAGCGGCGTGGTTCTTCATGCGGGGCACGGGCAAGGGCGTCTTTGAGCTCAGCCTGCTCATAAAGGGTGAGGGTCCTGACGCTGAAAGCCCCGTCGGGATTGCTTCTAGCATGAGCTGCTGTGGTTTACAAACGCAGAGGCATTCTTCTGGCAAACTGCTGCAAGCTGGAAAAGATGGGAACACTTGGCAATAATTCCTCCTGTTCTGAACTTGACATCTGTTCAGAGGAATTGATTCTAGATGTCCAGGTGCATTTAATCTTAGCAAGTAGGAAACCTTTTCTAAATCTCACAGTGTTTATTCCCAAGAAAACAAAGGCACTGTTAGTTCCAGCTCTCCTTAATGTTTCTAGATGACAAACTTACTTGCCTTGGTAGGTATTCTCTTCTGGTCTCAGTCTCTGAATGTATCTCCCTGTGCTTCCCTGTGTCAAGAGGTCTCTCACTTCAAAGGATGCTAGAAATCAGTCTCTGTGCCAGCCACTTGTGCTGTGGACCTGCTGTTCTTTTCTTGTTGTTCCAGTTCCTGTTCCTGTTGTTCTTAGCCAGCTGTCCACAAAGGGAGGGCTCAGAGCCCCAGACAGTGGGGCTGCCTTTTGTATCTCCTAGAAGCTGGGATCTCTGCTTTAAAGTGAACATCTTGCATTTTGTTTCCCTCAGGGAGAATGGCGAAGATGGAAAATCCTATTATAAAATACATTGAACTGGAAAATATTGGCAGTGGGTGAGTCCAAGCAATGTTAATTTTACCAAACTATGCATCAGGTGTTTTGCTGGTGGAATAGGTATCAAGTGTGAAGTCAGACAAGCTGCAAATGTGTTCAGGCACTGGGCTTAGATTGTCAGTGCTGATCAGAATTTCTAAGTGTGCTCAGAAGGCATTGTCAAAGACATCTCCATGCTTCCAGTGTCCTGCAGGTCTTAGGCATTTACAGCACAGATCTCCTGTGTGGGCTGGCTTTCACTGCAAGATCTAAATGGCTTCTCCTTTCTCTGCTTCTGTTTTGTTTCTAGGACTTTTGGAGATGTTTGTAAAGCACTCGACACTGCCACAGGAGGAGAGGTAAATGTCAACAGCACCTGCAGATTCTGCTGCACTCGAGGGCTTTCCCTTCTGGTGTGAGCTGTGGCTGGAGCTTTGGGCAGAGCTATGCTGAAAAGGCACAAGAAGCACAGACTGGTGCCAGCCCGCAAAATGCATTTGGGACTTTGTCCTCCTCAGCTGCCGGAAGGAAGGCACGGAGGGCAGCGGTTCCTTTCAGAGAAGGACGCGCTCACTCGCTCTCCATTGCTGAAACAAAGGTGGTGCCTTCGAGCACCTCACTGCTCTTTGGGGCACAGCTTCAGAGTCCTGAATTCTCATTTCTGGCTGCCAATAAATACATCTGAAAGTTACCGGTAGTTCCTTAGCCACCTGCTGCACTTGGGAACTGCACATAGGGAGAGATCTGCAAGGCGTCCCTGAAAGCCCTAAGCCCTGCCCATAGCCCAAGATGTATCCACAGAGTTTTAAGGCATGGATTGCTTCTTCTGAGTCGCAAACAAAGCAGCAGAGAGTGTGGTCAGAGCTTTGTGGGTGATAACCGAGACACCGCTGTTACCAAGTGGTCAAGGCAAAATGTCAGTGGCCCCACGTGTCCTGTAACTGGCTCCCAAGGGAGCAGAGAAATGGGCTGTTGGAACGTCAGTTCCTAATTACTGCAGTGCCTAATCACAAGGCAGTTTGGCACAGCTCAGCTGTGTCATTGCAAAATCACTCGCTCCATGTGCCTTGTGGTCTCGTGCCACCAACCTCTCAAGTTACTGATTTTCAATGTCATTTTAGGTGGCCATAAAGAAAATACGTCTTCAAGGACTGAGGAAGAAGGAACTAAAAGTCAATGAACTCATGGTCATGAAGGTGAATAGGAATCCCAACCTGGTCAATTGTTTAGACAGGTGAGTTGTGCTTTTGTCCCATGAACGTTTGTTCACATATTGCAAACATGCAAGGTAAAATCCCACTTTGGTCACTGGCAGAAAATAGAGCTGTAATTATTGGCTAATTATTATTGCTCCTTTCATCTCCAGTGGATGGGAAGAGATTGCATTTTGTCTGCATGAGTCTTCACTGGCACATGGTATTTGAAAATTGTTCAAAAACCTGGATGTATCGTGTCTTACTAAATCAATGATCTCTATATTCACAGCCACCACTTTGTTTTGGAGCTTGATTTTTTTCAAGTGTCTTCTTACGTCCAGGTAAACTAACAAGGATTTCCCTTGGATTGTTGCCACTGTTTTCCATTGCTATGCATGCCAGGAAGACTAGGTGCTTTTTTCCAGAAACACCATGTGTGACAGGTTTTTTATCTGGGCTGTTACTAAACTGCACATTTTGCTTGCTGCCCATCTAAGACATCTCCTTTTTCGCAGCCGTGCCTTTCTCCTTGAGACTGCACAGATGGCAAACAATGCACAGCCAAGAGGGAATGTCTATTCCTTTATTTTGTCTTTGTCTCAAAGGGACCTGAAAAGAAGAATCAACCCGTCTTTTCCACACAGCAACCTAGCCATGTACATTCATCTCCACGCCCTTGTTTCCTTCTTTCAGCTACCTTGTGGGTGAGGAGCTCTGGCTGGTTATGGAGTACATGGATGGAGGCACTCTGAGCAATGTCATCAGCAAGACCTACCTGTCTGAAGATGAGATGGCAGCCATCAGTCGGGAGGTCAGCAATCCCATGTGTTTCCAAGGGCTTGGGCAGGATTGTCTGGGAAACAGGGGCTCAGAGCTGGAGTGATTTCCTGTGCCAAGCTTTGTTTCTGTGTTGCTGCTATTCTATGGGCAAGTAAAAGCATCTCAAGTGAAAGGCCTGCCAGTGCCCCTGCACTCCCTGTACTCAGTGCCAGTACTCTTATCTCCTGCTGCTGTATTCTCGCTCTGTCTCTTGTATTTGTATTTGCTGTTCTCCACTTTGCCTCTCTAAATGTTTGCCTGGAGTCTGTCTTCACTGCATTCCTTGCCTGTAAAAGCAAAGGTGCTGGTGGCAGGATTTGAAATGATCAGCAAAGAAAAAAGACTCATGTCTCACAGTCCTCAGCTGAAAAGGATAGTAGTGCAGCCAAAATGCTCTTTGCTTCCGGAAAGTGACTGGTGTGATACTTCCAAGCCTGTGCTGAGGCCAGCAAGAAAATCTTTGTCGTGCAGCCTCCCACCCAAAAGTGATCTGCTTCACACCAAAGGGAGGGACTTTTCCTTTCAAAACCCCTCCTTTGTCCTCTGCATGGAAAAAGCACGTCCACTGCAGCAGGAGTCATCCTGGCTGGTTTGCAGGGCACAGCCTACAACAGCAAGTGCTGTTGCTCTTTCAAAAGCTGATGTGCCTTTCCTTAGAAAGGTCCTGCTCTGCAAGTGTTGGAGCAGCAAGCTCTTCCTCTCAGTGGCCATTACTGTTCTGCCATTACTCCCCATTCCCCTGGAGAGGGAATCTTTTAGATTCTTTGTTTCCTTTCTTGTGTGATGAAATCACATCACTCATTTTTGCCCTCCTGTTTCTGTTTTCTCGCTCAGTGCCTGCAAGGACTGCATTTTCTGCACTCAAACCGCGTCATCCACCAAGATGTGAAGAGCTGCAACATCCTTCTCAAAACCGACGGCTCTGTCAAGCTGGGTCAGTATATTCTTGGTCAGGTGCAGCATTCCAGGGATGTGGGTGTGGGGCTGCTTGGAGTGACTGCCAGCTCCCCAAAAATGGTGCTGGTGGCAGTGCAGGGACCCCTGCTGCGAGCTGAAGGCACAGTTGCAACGTGCACAGAGGTATAAGGAACCACAAGCAGTCAAGAGTGGTGTTGCTCTGTGTGTGTCCCTTCCAGACAGAGGGAGCTACAATCTAAAGCTTCAGGGGCATAAAGTCCACTGCTGTGAGCAGCGTTAAGAAACCTGGGTTTTTTTGGAAGCGGCCAATTCCATACTCCCTTGGCTAAAGCCCCAAGGAAATCGAGCGTGCACATTTCTCCAGGAGATTCAACAGCACATTCTTAGCCTGAGAGTGGGGAATTCTTTTGCTTGGTTTCCTAATTGGAGCTGGCTTTCATGGTTTGTTGTTTTCTCCACAGCTGACTTTGGCCTCTTTGCTCAGCTCACCCCTGAGCAGGGCAGGTGGAGCTGCGTGGCCGGCACTCCTGGGTGGCTGGCGCCTGAAGTGGTGACAGGTCAACCATATGGCCCCAAAGTGGACATATGGTCTTTGGGAATCGTGGGCATCGAAATGGTGGAACGAGAAGTTCCTTACTGGAATGCAACTCCTGTCTTGGTAAGGTGCAAATACTCACTGATCCCACTGTCTTTCTCACCTGTCCCATGTTCTGTGTGCCATTGGACAAAATCCCATTGCCATCTGCTGGCACCGCTTCCACCAAGGTCTCCTTCTAAAAATGCCCCTGCAACACATCAGCATCTGCTGTAGCTTTGGTTGTATCAGAAAGGGAAGTGGCAGTTCAGAAACCTAACCAGTTCAGAAACCTGCCATTTTGGCCTCCAGCCATGCCTGACATTTCTCACTTGTTTTTTGAACAATGTTGGAACTCTGTTTCTGAAGGACAAGAATTTTTCAGTGGAGAGGGTAGACATGTGATAAATATTCTGAGAAATGGAGGTTAGACCTTCCCAGTTTCAATTTTATAGAAAACATAAGAAAAAAAGGAAAAAGAAAAGTAAACAAAAAAGAAAAAGAGAAAAAACCTACTACCAAAGCAATGCCCAAGCAGTTCTGCTTGCTTTCTCATTTTTTAAACACAGCTCTTCTCTTCCATTCTGTAGCATCTTTTCCAAATGCTGTGGGTCTTTGAAACTTTCAGGCTTTCAAGTCATCTGTACATGGTTCAGTCATGTGTGTGGGTGGCCTGGATAAGTTTAGGATGTGTTTTTCTCCGACTGCAGTTAGAATTGTTTGCCAAACCCTTGGCTGTTTCTTGGTACTTTAACAGTTGATGAGCTTGCAGGCAGGTGCCTGGGCTGGGATCCAACGTGGGCAGTTGACAGCGGTGCTGTGTTTCTTTACCACAGGAGCAGGGCCATCCCTGGCCTGCACAGTTCTAATGACAGGGAGGACTCCAGCTCCCCACCATGGCCAGTGGCTGAGCTCAGCTGAGAGTCAGGATAAAACCCTCTTTGTCACCTCTGGTGATGTGGGAAAAGGAAAGAAAGCCGCATGAATTATTTGTACACAAGGGGAGTGCATTGCCATTTCTGGATTTGAAATTCTCCTTTGGGTTAAAGAGGATAATAGCAAAGTCTCTTTGGTCACCATCTATTTCAGTGCCACAAGCACAGAGTTATCGTTACAGTGGTGGGCATTTTTATGGAGACTCCAAAGCCTCTTGCCATTCATATTTTTGTCTATTTGAGATGGATTCTGCAAGTTGAGGTTTGAATAGTTCCAAGTTGGTGTCCTATGTTTCTAAATACCATCTTGCAAAAGCAGAATGAGCTCTCTCCCTCTGACTTGTCAGCATGTTAGAGCTTGGTTCCACACGAACCACACTGGATAACGATCAGCCAATGTCTTGCCAATCTACACTGTAATTCCTTGGCCTGAGGAGTATCAGAAAGACCTGCTGAGCTCCATGGACACTGTCAGCTGCATGGAAGTGAGCATCCTTGGCCTTGCTGAAGAAACTGGAGCTCAGCTTAGTTTAGATGCTCTTGAGCAGGAGAAAGGCTGGAATCGTCAGGTGTTTCCAGAGGCCGGCGTGCCCAGAGGGACTGAGCTCTGGGGAGCAGCTGGATGTTTCTGCACATCATGGAAAGGGATTGCCAGACAGCTCAAGCCTCACCACAGGCAAACGCTCCCCAGCTCTTCTCAGGGAACATTTGCTTTGGGTTTCAAGTTGCTCCCACTTGTCTGTCTGTGAAGATGCCCCTAAAACCACAAGACAAGCCTCTCAGAACTGGTGTTACATTTCCAGAAATGAAGAAAAGAAGCCCAAACACAAGAAAGTTGCTAAGGCCTGGTTTTTAGAGAGGAACTTACCCCACTGTGCAGTTTCTTCTCACTGGGAAACATGCTTCAAACTGGGGCATGAGGGTGTAAAGGCCACAGAGTCTCTTCTGCTTCTTGTGCAGTGCTGCTGAAACACTCAGTGATCGTGTTTCTCTCCTAGCCCAAGCCACATTCTGCACGTCACCAAGCCAGAGCCTGGTGATGTGGAGAGCCTGCCAAAACCTCCCATTTGTTTCCTGGCACTTTCTGGGATGGGCCTACCATTAATGCATTGACTTGAGCAGCCAAATGAGTAGAGGGTGACCGTAGGGATGGAACCTCTCCTTCTGATTTGACCATGAAAAGTTTTTCTTTTCCATGTAAGGAAAGCAGAAATTTTCAGGCTGCTGAGAGACAGAGCTGCAGGTGGCTCCTGTGTGTCCAAGCAGGCGTTTTCATCCCAGTACATTTGTGCATGCATCTTAATGTGTCTGTGTTGAAGATGAGATTCCAAATGTTTGTTTCCTTACCTGAGGAGCACCTGGTGGATTTCCTTTCTTTCCTTCCAATTCCCATTGTTTTCAAGAACAAAGCAAAAAGCTGGATTAGTTTTGTTTTATGGCAGCTGCTCTTAAGGGACCAAGAAGCACTGCAGAGATACTTTTCCATGTACTAACCCTTGGATATAGTAGAGTTAGTATAGCAAAGTCCTTCTTCCAAAAAGCCTCTCAAGCTGGTATGAATCTTCAGGGAAGGAAATGTGCTTGTGGTGGTGTAGTTCCCACTAACTAGGTCAGTCAATGAAATCAGCTGCCAAGGCAAGATCTGTGGGATGTTGGAAAAGCTGTGGCTGCATCGGAGTTTGGGTTTTTGGTTGGTAAAGGAAAGTCATCTCTGGGTCTCTGCCAGGGCAGAAACTGCCACTGCAGAGTGGCACTTAATCAATGGGACCCAGGAGAGCAGTTACAGATAGGAAAGAAGCAGGTGTAGCCTGGTGTCTCCTTTTTCCCCAGCCTCAACTCCTGATAGCCACAGGAGGAAGACAAAAGCTGCAGCAGCCCAACCTATTCTCATCTTGCCTGCGTGACTTCCTGAGCTGCTGCCTGCAGAGAGACGAGGCGCGGCGCTGGTCTGCCAAGGAGCTCCTGCAGGTAAAATGTGAAGGGGCTGCAGGTGAAACAGGGTCTGAGGGACGGGCTCCTCCTCCACTCAAGTCCAAGGCATCAGATGAGCCCCTTTCCTCCTCACCTCCACTCTTGGTGCTCTTCAAATGAAAACGGTGAGGAATCCTAGACTGGGCTGGGCTGGCAGGGCCCTGTAAAGGTCCTGTGGTGCAAGTGTCCTGCAATGAGCAGGGACATCTTTAAAGAGATCAGGTTGCTCAGAGCCCTTTGCCACCGGAGCCTGAATGGTTGCAGGGATGGGGCACCTACAAGCTCTTGGGGCAAGCTGTGCCAGGGTGGCACCATGCTCCCAGTAAACAAGTTCTTCCTTAGACCTACTCTGATTAGATGCCCTTTGTGTTTAAAAATATTTGTCCATATCCTATTGTAACCAGCCCTGTTAAAGATGTCCCCCACTTTCTTCAAAGCCACTCTGAAGTCTTGGAAAGTGGCAATAAAGTCTCCCTGGGGCCTGTTCTTCACAAAACTGAATAACTCCACCTCTTCTCCGCATTTCCTGAGCAGAGAGGTGCTCTGTCCTCTGACTGTTTCTGTTGCCCTCTTTTCTAATTTGGTGGAGTGTTCAGTTTTATCTAATGGCAAAAGAATTGAAGCAGAGCAATGCAGGGTACAGAGACATGAAATGGTGGTGGAGGAACCCAAGGAAGCCAGTCCCAGCTGAGCAGTCAGAGATTTGGCTGTGGCAGGAGGGGCTGTGGGGGCTCACTGTGAGCCTCTGAGGGGCCCTGGTTTGTGCCCCCCAGCCCACCCTTGGAGGTTTCTGGCACACAAACAGGGACAGCTGGGAGGGACTTGTCCCAGCCCCATCTGCTGCCTGGCACGCTCAAGCAGACAGGAACTGCGCCAGGGTTCCTGCCAGCTTGTGTGGCAGAGAGGGAACTGCAGGACCCAGTGCCACTGGGCTGGCCCTGCTGGGAAGGAAGGTGCCATCCAGCACACGAGGGGCAGGGCATGGAAAGGCAGACACTGCTTTCTGTCCCTGTGGGAATTAGCACAGTGCCTGTCTTTCAAAGACAGGGACCTATGTGAGTCATTGGAGTTTCCTGAAAGGAAGATAACCCAGGGACAGAAAGCACCATTTCTAGAGCACTGGCAGGGCAAAGATCCCAACAAGATAAAGAAGCCTGAATAAATGGATGAGTGGGATTCTGGGCCAGGTTTGTCTGTGATGGCAGGGTCCTGCACATGACTGCTGGGTAGCAGATGGTGCCATTGCTCCTCTTTCTGGGTCTTTTTAGGACCCAGAGAAATCCCGATTGAGCCTGTGAAGCACTGAGCTTGGAAAGTAATAGTTCACTCTTCACTGTTCTTTGTATTTTTGTTGTTTGTTTTTTGTTTGTTTGTTTGTTTTGGTTTGGTTTGTTTTTTAGTTTGTTTGTTTTCTTCTTTTTTTTTTTGTATTTGTTTTTGGGTTTTGGGGTTTTTTTGTGAACAGCATCCATTTGTAACATCAGCTGAGGCTGCATCCACCCTGAGACCACTCATCATCTCAGTGAAGAGGAGGATGGAGAAGCAAACAGTGCTATAATCATATCAGGACCATTTTCTCCATAGCCATCTTAGAGTAGGATTGTAGAGTAGGACTGTAGATTAGGATTTAGAGTAGGAGTATGTGGAGAAAAGACAAAAGACTCTGCACAATTCAACGTGAATCAAGGAGAAGCCATTTATTGTGCTTCTAAGCATAGTTTATAATTAGTTCCTATCCTATAGGTTTCTATAGACATGCATTGTTTGGTTGGTTGCTGCACTTTGTCCAGCATCTCTTGACTGGTAGCTCTATTTTGTCCTGAGGCAAGCACGCATCTTTTTCTTAATCTAATTGGTAGATGCTGTAAGGGTCATTTTATTTGGGTTGCTACCCCTTTGTCTGTCAGCAACTCTTCTGCTTCACCTTTTTATCCACAAAGTTGAATGCAGCTTTATTAAAAACCTGACCTAGTTCTAGAAGGTTAGTTAGTTTAGTTAGCTCCAGAAGGTTAGGCTGGTTCATTTAGTGCCTGTCCATTTTTCTGCAAATACCACCCCACAGGGTTATAGAGTAGGATTGTAAAGAAATAAAGTTTCTGAAACTTTAACTCATCTGGAAGAATCCTTTCTTTCTCACCCTGTGAACAAGCTGAGCATTTCCTTCTGAGTTGTCAGCTGTCTATTAAAGGTGCAAATGGCTTCTTTGGTGTTGTGAAAAGTACATATTACAGGATAGGCTCTTCACAGATATTAAAATGAACATATATATATATATAAATATATATATATATAAATTAATATACTGTATGTGTTATGTTGTCTTAGTCAGTAGTACTGTATTTTTTTCAGTAGTGTGGTATGTTGCGGTGTGATGTCATGGTTTGCCTCAGATACCCCAGGTTCCTCCCTGATAATTCCCTGCCAGGTGTGTCAATCATCCCTCCTTTCCACACCCTGACCCCTGCTGAGCGCTGTCTGTCAATCCTGGCATTCCAGAAGGGCGGCGAGTGATTGGCAGAATTCAAAAGATGCCCTCCCCTCCTGGAAGGACATTGGGCCATCCAGGTGTCCTCTGTCCCTTGAGACTTCCCCGCCCCGTACCTGGCTGGTGGTCCCCCGTGTTCCTTCCCTCGCCCTCTCCCCTGGCTAAAAGGGCAAGCAAACCATGCGGTTGGGAGTTCTCCTGGAGCTGTTGATGGATTCAGAGGCCTGTGGGCCAGGAATAAAGCTCTGGATCAAAACCCTCCATCAGAACCGACTCCTTTCCTTCACCTCGCCTTAAAGCTTCTCCACCAAAGGTAAACCTGAACTCCTGCGTGCCTGGACTTGCCTCCAAGCGCCCAGCTGCAGCATCCAGCCAGCCAAAAGTGTCTCTGGGGTAAAATTCCACAGTTGCTGCTATTTGGTCAAGCAGCAAAGGCCAGACAAGCTCATGTACGTCCCGTCCGGCTATATTCACAGAATCACAGAATCACAGAATTTCTAGGTTGGAAGAGACCTTCAAGATCATCGAGTCCAACCCATGTTCTAACACCTCAACTAGATCATGGCACCAAGTCCACATCCAGTCTTTTTTTAAACACATCGAGGGATGGTGACTCCACCACCTCCCTGGGTAGATGATTCCAGTATTTGACCACTCTTTCTGTGAAAAACTTCCTCCTTAATTCTAGCCTGTATCTCCCTTGGCGCAGCTTGAGACTGTGTCCTCTTGTTCTGTCTGTTGCTGCCCGGAGAAAGAGACCGACCCCCAGCTCACCACAGTCACCCTTCAGGACGCTGAAGAGAGTGATAAGGTCACCTCTGAGTCTCCTTTTCTCCAGGCTGAACAACCCCAGCTCCCTCAGTCGTTCTTCATAGGGCTTGTGTTCCAAGCCCCTCAGCAGCCTCGTTGCTCTCCTTTGGACACGCTCAAGCATCTCAACGTCCCTCCTAAACTGAGGGGCCCAGAACTGGACACAATACTCAAGGTGTGGCCTCACCAGTGCTGAGTACAGGGGAAGAATGACCTCCCTGCTCCTGCTGGCCACACTATTCCTGATACTAGCCAGGATGCCATTGGCCTTCTTGGCCACCTGGGCACACTGCTGGCTCATGTTCAGCCGACTGTCAACCAGCACACCCAGGTCCCTTTCCTCCTGAGCGCTGTCCAGCCACACCATCCCCAGCCTATAACGTTGCAGGGGGTTATTGTGGCCAAAGTGCAGGACTCGGCACTTGGACTTATTCAACTTCATCCCATTAGATTCTGGCCATCCATCCAACCATTCCAAGTCCCTCTGCAAAGCCCTCTGTCCCTCTAACAGATCGACACATGCTCCCAGCTTAGGGTCATCTGCAAATTTGCTAATGAAAGACTCTAAGCCCTCATCCATGTCATCAATAAAAATATTAAACAGAACTGGCCCCAGCACAGAGCCCTGAGGGACACCACTGGTGACTGGCCGCCAGCTGGATGCAGCACCATTCACCACCACTCTCTGGGCCTGGCCATCCAGCCAGTTCCTAACCCAGCAAAGAGTGCTCCTGTCCAAGCCACGGGCTGCCAGCTTGTCTAGGAGTATGCTGTGGGAGACAGTGCCAAAGGCCTTGCTGAAATCCAAATAAACAACATCTACTGCCTTCCCTGCATCCACTAGGCGGGTTACCTGGTCATAAAAGGTGACCAGGTTGGTCAAACATCACCTACCCCTCCTAAAGCCATGCTGACTGGGTCTGATACCCTGGCCATGCTGTAAATTCTGTGTGATGGCACTTAATATAAACTGTTCCATTATCTTGCCAGGTACTGAGGTCAGGCTGACTGGTCTATAATTACCAGGATCCTCCTTTGCACCCTTGTTGTGAATGGGTGTCACATTGGGCAGCTTCCAGTCATCCTGAACCTCACCAGTGAGCCAGGACTGTTGGTAAATGATGGAGACTGGCTTGGCAAGCTCATTTGCCAGCTCTCTCATCACCCTGGGCTGGATCCCGTCTGGTCCCATAGATTTATGAACATCCAAGCATTTCAGTGGTTTTTTGACTGCCTCTTCTTGGATAATGGGGGGACCATTCTGCTCCCTGACACCATCAACCATTCCAGGCGGGCCGGTGTCTTGAGGGCAAGTCATCTTCCCACTAAAAACTGAGGCAAAGTAGGCATTAAGCACTTCTGCCTTCTCCTCATCTGCAGATGCTAAGTTCCCTCCCTTGTCCAATAAAGAACAAAGGCTGCTCTTACCCTTCCTTCTAGCATTAAGGTATTTGTAAAACCACTTTTTATTATCCTTTACAGAAGTTGCCATTCTAAGTTCAAAATGAGCTTTGGCCTCCCTATTTTTTTTTCTGCATGCTCCAGCAGCCTTCTTGAATACTTCCTTAGAGACCTGACCCTCCTTCCAACGCTGATACATCTTCTTTTTATTCCTAAGTACCTCCAAATAAAAAAAAATTGGTAATTATTTCAGTGGTAAATATAGTTTTAGGTTATAACATTATGTGATGTAAGATACTTTTTTAACTAGCTCAAGAAAGAGATGGGATAATCAAGAAATTCTTTGCCCAGAGATAACAGCAACAGGACACCTAAAGCCCCAAGAGAAGAATTCTTGCGTCCTTATTGGAAAAGACCAACTTTCTTCCACCTCCTTCCCGACTTTGAGGAGCCAACTGGATTAAGGGGGAGAACTTGACAATAACCAGAGAACACCCTTTGTTTGAAAAGAATTTATGCATCATGGATGAGATATATGAATATGCAACAGGTTATTGCTTTTAAGAGCTAATCCTTTGTTAGCCTGCGTGCTTTCCGGGCATAATTGCCCAGGAGGCACCAGGACTGTCTGTATGTCTTTGTTTTTATTGTCCTTTACTGTTCTAACTCTGATTGTCCGAATTGTTATTACTCTAACTTTTATTACTATCTTAATAACCATTTAATTGCTATTAAACTTTTAAAATTTTAAAACAAGTGATTGGTGTTTTTTGCAGTGTGCTTTGAAAGTTGGGAAGACTCTTCATTCATCATCTCCAGAGCACACTGCCCTTGGCCAGCACACTGGCCCATTTTGGTACATCTGTGGCACTTCTAGTTGAGGCAGAAAGGACAATGGCATTTGAAGACAAAACCAAAGGAAGAATGAGGCAGCCCAAACATCTTGTGCAGATGCAGGCCTTCAGCTGTGACTGGAGAGCATTGGGGTTCCTGCCACTTGGATTTGTATCCCTAGGTGCAATGTCTTTGGCGGGAGGAGAGCCGTGCTCAAGTGAGAAAGCAGAAAGATCAGAGAGGGTGCTCGGGAAGGTCTCCTGTGGTGCAGAGCTGTCAGCGCCTGTGAGGTGAGAGCGGGCCCGGCCTTGCCCGGGGTGGAGCCCCAGCAGAGCCCCGGCAGAGGCCGGAGCAGCCTGAGCCCCGGCAGAGGCAGGCTGGAAGGAGGCCCTTGGAGCTGCAAGAGGCAGCAGCCGGGCCCTGGGTGCCTGTTCCTGGGAGCGGGCGAATCCTCCGCTCTCAGAGCCCAGGTGGCAGCTGGCTGCTCCCGAGGGGAAGCGCAGCCGCGCTGGGCACAGCCCAGCCTGGAGGCATTGGCCGTCCGGAGTGTGCCCAGGAGCAGGGAAAGGCCAAGGGCAGCCGAGGGCCGCTGGGCTGGCTGAGGATTCCTCCTCTTCTGCCGGCTGCCCTGCAACTCCTGGCAAAGGTCAGCAGTGTGTGCAGCACTCTGGGCACCGGGGCAGGGAGCCGGGCTGCTCGGCAGGCTGGAGCACAGGGCAGCCTCCTTCAGGCCCGGCACTTCTGCCAGGGGAAGCGAGGCCAGCGTGAGGCAGGGACAGCTTGGCAGGGCACGTCTGCAGGAGCCAGCGCCTCACGCAGCTCTGGCAGGAAGCGCCTGCAATCCTGCAGTTCTGCACTGAGCCAGAACAAAGGGCTGAGATGCACAGTGTTTGGCAGAAATATTCAGGCCCCCCAGGCCAGCCTGCTTTGTGCTCTCTGGTGCACAGCAAGCGCTGTGCAATGCAGCTCTGAGCTGCTGGGAGAGAGGGAGTCAGGGATGTGCCTGAGGTGAGTCAAAGGGTTAGCTGAAAATGTAATTAGGGTAATTGAAAAGTGCAGATGAGTCGAGGGGCCAGCTGGGAATAGAATTGGAATAGTAGAAAATTGCATATTTTAGTTAAGATTTTAAAATGAGGTAAGAAGCTAAGTTAGTAATACAGCTAGCAGAAATCACGCACCTTAGTTAAAGAGTACCAAATATATTAGGAACATAAAGCTAGGAGTGACAGGGATAGAGGAAGCAATTGTGAAGGAGCAGAGACCATAGAAATACCTTGCCTTGAGAATAATTGAACAGTTAGGAGAGGCTTGGACCATGACCAGCCGGTCAAAAGGTCTTGCCAGCTGGCCATGGGAGAAGAGTTCACCATGAGGAAGACAGCTTTCTTCCTCCCATACAACCACTCCCTCATTTCAAACTCCCACCAATCCAGTTAAGGGAGTACAATTGCGCAGCTGTAATAGATATTCAGCTGATAAAAATACGAAGCAGGCAGGTAATAATTATGTATTATGGGTCCTTAGAAACCTAATGTAAAACCTTTTCTGTAGAAATACAGAGCGGGAGTCTGCAACTCCTTGCACGTGTCTTTGGAAAGATGTTCACGTGTATCCAGCACTGCAATAAATACCCTTCTTTTCTACTATAATTAGTTGAAGAGTCATCTGTCCGTGCTTCAAGGGTTATGCTGGAGTAGTGAACTGATTTGGAAGGGAGCAGAAGAGTTTCAGCAGGCAATTTTTGGAAGAGATGGAAGGCTCTTGTGACTGAAGGGAAAGCTATTTGGAATGGAGTAATAATCCCAAAGTCCATACAATTGTATCTTTGTGTCTGAATTTAAATCAGAATTATTAGAGATAGCTTCATGCAATTTGTCTAAAAATTTATCAAAGTCTTCATTCTTCTTTGGTGAATTTGTGTAAAAGACATGGTGTGTAACCCATCTGGAAGTGCAAGGATAGCATTATATGTTAGTTGTTGGCTCATCTGCAGGACTTGATCAATGCTCCTAGCCTGGGCAGTCCAGTAGCCCAGGGCCCCTTGCCAAGTAACTGTTGTGCTGTTAAACCATACAGAGGATCACCCTGCACTCTCGGTGCTTCCTGAGCACACTTTTCCTCCCAGCTTTTATGACACATCACCTGCTGATGGGGTGGCATTATAAGCCTTACTGGGGTATACACATCAGCTGGAATTAATGTGCTAGATGTAAAACTATACTGCAGAAGTGACTGTGCAAGTTGGGATTTTCAGCCAAATTGTGAAATTGCAGCTCTCAACTTTTCTAAAATCTTCCAAGTGAAAGGTTCTCAAACTCTACTTGCAGCATTAGTTACTACAGGAAAAGCCTCTCCCTCATTTGAGAGAAAAGTCCCTTCTTTCTGGAATAACTTTTTTCTACCTTAGTTTCTGAGCTGCTTCTATTTCAGGGTCACATTCCAACTCTAATTCCACATTCTTTACAGCCTGAGATGGAGGATTTTGTTTAACCGGCATCGAATGCTGGCTCAGAGACAGAACAGAGTTTTTGCAAGACAAGGGCCATATTAAGCCGATGCACAATCCAGCCTGCTTGTAATAATGGACAATGGACACGTTCACAAAGAATGAATTATGGACATATTCAGAAATGGGGTCGGTGTATTCTTGAAAAAGATAGAAAAAGAAGAGTCATCAGGACTCAGCAAGTTTGTCAGCGAGCTTGAGAAAGTGAGCCATGGGTGGGCCAGACAACCAAATCAAGACGCGTGAAAAATTAGATGATCCAATCAGCATTCTATTTTAGACGTGTGAACAGCTAGGATAAACCAATCATGTATTAGCTAGAGACACGTGGACAGTAGAGATTTATTATAAATAGTCTTTTTAGGAATATTAAATTTAGGTTCACTGGATCATATTGGTTATGTTGTGATGTCCATGAACCTCTGCACCACGCACTTAAGGGTGGGTTGGTGTTCCCCAGGAAATGTACACATTTGGGGAGGTGCCCTTGGAAGAGAGGGGCTTGATTCCCAAGGAAACTGCTTCCCCGGGAGCCCCCAGTGAGATCGGTGCAAGTGTCTCCATTTGACTCCCTGTGTCTCCTTCAGTCCTTGGGGCCCCTTGCACTTTGCAGAGGGGCATGCAAAGGGAGAAGGCTGTGAAGAAATACGAATTATGTTCTCTTGATGCAGAGTGTGATTTTATACCCTCTCTCCTATGGTGCAGATGCTCTTCATTTCTACTGTGTTGATTATTCTTATCAATACATATTTTAACTTGCTCTGGCATTCTTCCCATAGAAAAGCTTTCCTTGGGTATTTGATTTACGTCTGCAAATGTTGATACGTAACTTCAGGTATCTGAATTTAGCCCATTTCTCCTCTCGCTTTCATTTCAGAAAATGTCAGAATTACAGACGTACACACTAAAGTATCCAAGATTTCTGTGCAACAGAAAGATGAGTAAACAGTAGTACAGCCCAATCTACATTACCTTTAGCAGTTACCAAAGCCAGTAGGTATTTAGAAAAGTGTGCCTTCTTTCAGCAATATTAAAATAGATTGTTATATACAAATTATAATATTATAATCTTGCCTCTACACAAATATTAAAATGGATTCTATATGTGTGATGTTAAAGTTGTGATCTTTATAACTTTGTTTTAAAGATATAGTTTTTATTTCTGTTGTTAATTAAGCTTAGAGAGCTCCCAAGGCCTTGAAAATACTTGAGACTGATTTTGCAATAAACTATCTTTTAAAACTCTGTTTGGAAAGCAGAAGGAAGGAACATCAGTCATCTGTTGTGTTTGACTTTATTGTTATTTGAGATTGTAGTAAATCCTGAGCACGAGCTGGGATGCAGATTGTAATTGCTCATCTTTCCAAAGACAGATATGGATACTATTAAACTGTGCCCTGTTTATTGTTCCTAACTGACTAATTGACTGCAGTAGTTTTATAGCGCTTTTTTATTGTTGTAATGTCTAAATGTAGTGGGAGAATATATATTTGACTTGGGGTAGTTTGGCTTTTGTTTTCGAATAATAAAACCACTCTCTTCAGCCTGGTGAAGAAGAAATCGGCTTCTGTCCTTGTATACAGCTATGGGTTTGTTTACACAGCTTCTCCTTCCCTTCTCTGCCTAGGCTTTCTCACCTGCAGTTTTCAGTAGAAAAGCAACAAACCTTTGAAAGGCTAAACCTCAACATAACTGTGACCCTCAATCAATACTTCCTTCTTCCAATTTCTTAAGATCTCTTTGTCCTGGGCACTCAGTATGGCCTTTTTCCTCAAAGTTCTTTGCTGTCTTGAATGCTTACAGTGTAACAGGTAATCCCTGATCTATTTTCAATTCTCTGCTCAGATGCAGACTGCTGGAAGGGAGGTAGGACTGGTACTGGAGACCTGGCAGCTTGTCCAGGAAGCAAAATTTTTGAAAGAATGGTAATGTGGAGAAGCATGCAAGTCCGGGTGGTGAACTCATAGATGCAAGTACTTGCAGTTTCCTGTCAGGATTTTACAGTTCAAGGGTATGGTCTCTTCTTATTTCTGTCCCTTAACGCTCAATCCTTGCCACACTTCTTCAACTATTTTTGCATTGTCATCTTCCGTGTTTTCTTCCTCTCTTCTTCTTTCTGTGACTTTCTGTGCAGGATGGATAACCTGCCATACACTGTCAGCTTGCTCAGTGACCGAGTAGTGAGTGATATGATGGTGTGGAAATTGGAGGTGCACAGTAGGCAAACGTGTCATGCTTCTGTGTGCCCTCTGCAGGCAAACCTGCTTCCCAAACCTTCAGTCAGACTTGGAAAAAAGGCTTGTCACCACTACTTTGTTGTGGTTTATGCATTGATGAAGAAACACTTCCATCTCAGCCCGCTTAAGCCACTGCAGAGCAGGAATTGTTGCTTTGGTAGCAGATGTGCTGGCAGGGTCCTTACAGCTCCACAAGATGTGCCTCTTCTGGAACAGATTTCTGCATCTTGGTGCAATAAAATCTATGCTTTAAATTGCACCAGGGCAAGTCATGCACTCATGTAGCTGTGTTTTCAGACATAGATATTTCTATATATGCCTAGTGAATGGCCTCCTGGGGAGCAGGGACAAATGAGGAAGGGGGCTGATAAAACATGCTTCTGCTTCAAGAAAAACCCCCGTCTTCCCTTTCCAGAGAAGGATATAAACTTTTTCTTGATTGGCCTAAAGGGGATAAACAAGTCCCTCCATGTCCTGATCTTTTACTAGTCTCAACTTATTTAGAAAAGTTGTAATTTTTTTTTTTTTTTGTGGTGGGGGGTTGGTGGTGTTCGGGTCTGCACTTCAGACCTGTTCTCCCAGCAGCCAGGGACCTACAGCTGCTGTGGGTGGGGCAGGTGCTCAGGTAATTACCAACAGGTGCTTGGTAATTGCTAACAGCAGTTGAGGTGAGAAGTTGGCTTGTGCCTGGCTGAGGGCTTGAGGACTGTGGTGAGAGAAGGGATAGAGAGTGGAGTGGAAAATATTAGTTACACAAGCAAATCTGAGGTGTAGGTGGCATTTAACTGGATTAGGGACTGCATTTCATGGACTTGATCACAATTTATGAAGAACTGAACATTTAACTATGAGATAGGACTATTTAGTTGCTATTCTAAATGCTGCATTTACTAATATGTAATGTAATTTCTTTGTATTTTGCTCAGAAGCTGTCTCAAAAACATTAAAGTCCAAATAAAGTCTTCATAAACACAAGTTAATAGCTTACTCTTTGTTAAAAAGAGAAGCTGAAAGGGCCAATGGCTCTTGCATTCAGTAATTCACACATTTTAAAAGAAGTGGCTCTCTCCTGTTCCTGTGGCTAGCTTGTCTCTTCAGGCTAGGAAACATTTCTGGGAGCATTTCCTTGGTGCTCCTATATCTCTATCCCTGTGGAATCTGATGCTAATACTGTATTTTTCTAAAATTAGAAAATTTTAAATTTCTGTAGGCCCTTTCATTTTGTCATTTGCACCTGTCACTTGAGGGGAAAAAAAGTCTGATAAGGCTTTTTTCTTGTAGGCCTCTCAAATTGCAGCCCATTGCATTTAGCTGCAAAATTCTTAGTCATGCTAACAGGATGCCTGAAATGGAAACTGGTGGAGAGTAAAAGAAATTGCCTGGTACAGATGCTATCAACTATTTTTAGTTCCTGACAGTCCAGTATTTCCCTTACCCAAGGACTGTTCATATTTCTTTCTCTTTTTCTTGCAGCTCTCAGTTCTGTGATGACCGAGAAACAAAAATACAAAGTAAGGGTATCCAGAGTAGATGGACTTTATGAGAATTAGGGGGCAATTTGACCATACACTGATCTGTATGATTGCCTTCTTCTGTGAAAGATTGTAGTGGTGTTGTAATATATGCTGGGAAATAATTCATGCTATAAAAGCATGTATTTCATCAAGATTGTGAAATCCAAACAAGTCTCTTACCACAAGCAGCCCGAGAGGCAGACGTCTATTCAAATTCCGAAATTCCTGAAGGCAGCAGGAGAACATTCAGCACTTAGCTTATGAATAGAGGCACCCAGCACAATGATCACCATTATCCCGAGTCATGGGAAGACACCTCAGAGCGATCATTGCCCTGTTGATAACATCGATCAAGATGGCCAAAGTCGCCAGAAAGGTACATGTGAATACCCGACTTCCCCGATCCATCAGCGCTGGCTGTCAACAAGGAAATGGCGATGGTCCAGCTCTGCACAGGGAAAGAACCAACTATGAATATGCAGAGTTACAAAAGAAACTGGGACTCCTTCGCCTCGGGCATAATAAACTGTACAAAGCATCCCTGCAAGAAGTGGCTCTCATGAACAATGAACGGGGCAGGGTCCGATGCGATAGAGGTGGGATCCAGGTTCCCCCAGCGCCGACCCCGGGCTCGACGCTGTCTCTTTGGCTGTGGTGGTTTTGAGGACCGTATTTTGGTCGCAGAAAAAGATAAATAAATCTTTTCTCATTTTTGATAATTTGGATTTCGATTGATCATTTAATAGAGTGGGATTGCAATCATTTCTGCTGGTCAGTATTTTTAGTGTTAACACAGCTACCCAGGGAGCCAGACAGGTTTTATGACTCTCTTTGGAACGGAAAGAAAAAGAGAAGAAAATGTGTCTGTGGTATTTTCCTACAGCAGTTCCACATGCTATTGGTGGCATGTAACAACTGGATTTCACCTCTAGTAACTACTTGTGGTGCAGTCTTAAGCGCGCTAGTTGTGAGAGCTGCTTCTGTAGAAAGGTGATTTCTACTACTGCTGTGTTAATTCTTCCTATAAAATTTAAACAACCCAACAATTTCCTAGTTGCTTCTAGTTGTTTACACAAGTGCTTGTATTTGTACCCCTGGTCTTGGATCTTTTAATTCTGCACTCAAGATACCCAAAAGGTGCAAGAGCTGTATGTACCCAAGCCAAGGGTGTGTTTGGATGGTGGTCTGGGACAGAGAGTATTCTCCTCTGGAGTTAAAGCTGGCCAAGTTTCAGCTTTTTATTGGCAGGCATTTTTAACTGAAAAAATGACAGTTTCAAGTTTTGAAATCCCCATAGTAGATAATTGTGACTGTGGTCACAAGGGTTTTCAGGATGAAGAAGAGACGAGAATGTTGGCTCCATGATCAGAAGGCTTGATTTATTATTTTATGATATATGTTACATTAAGACTATACTAAAAAGCAATAGAAAGGAAAAGTTTCTTCAGATGCTAGCTAAGCTAAGAATAGAAAAGAATGAATAACAAAGATCTGTGTCTCAGACAGAGCAAGAGCCAGCTCTGCCAGGAGTGGTCAAGAAATCTAAACACCCACAGGAGACTAATCACCTGTTGCATTCCACAGCAGCAGATAACCATTGTTTACTTTGGTTGCTGAACTGCAGCTTGTCACAAGGAAAAATCCTAAGAAAGGATTTTTCATGAAAGATGTCTGCGACAGATAATGTAAACATAGAGCATAATTTACAAGCTCGCTTTGGGAACTGGTTGCAATTAAGTGTTGCCTCCTGAGGTGTCTCAAGTTGTGGGTGTCTTAAAGAAGAAGAGAAATAGGAATTTACGAGACAGGAAACAGAACTCCAGAACTTTTCACTACACCAGGTCCTGTACTGAAGTGGCTGTTGTGAAAAATGCAGCCAGGACCACGGAACCTAGCAGTCTGAAGAAACTGCTGTACAGCAACAGCTTAACTTCAATGTGCTTGAGCCAGTGCTGCTGGCAGCATTATCTCTGCATCCTGGGACACTTCCTGGTTCCTGTGCCTTGACACTGCCTCCACATGGGGCTGGGGATGGAGTTTGGGTCTATGAACTGGCTGGTGGTGAGAAACAGGTTCATTTTTGTCAGATGAGGTGATGGTGTGCATGTCTCCCTGGCTTAGTGCCCTTTGTGAGCTTCTTACTTCAGCCAGAATCTGTGGAGTGTTTAAAGCTTGCTGCTTTTTTGGGGGGGTGGGTTTTTTTGGGTACTATTAAGAGAAATGAGTTGTTGATGGCCCTGAAATGTTCCATTTTCATCCTTATGCAAGAAAGTGAGGAATAGACTCTTTTCATCCCTTGGGTAATTATTTGCTTTATTATTGCACTGAAGTGAGATAGGATTAATGTAGGTTACAGGTAGTAACAGAATATGAAATAAGACAACAAAAAGCACAAGAGCAAAAGATAAAAATAGTCTCAGGAATTAACCTAGTACTTTGAGAATTTATGAATTTTCAAAATGCTTGCAATGATGCCTAAATCTATTTTTCCTTTCAGATAAAGAATGTGTTTTCAAGTATTTTGCATACAGGATTGACGGGGGATGTACAAACTTGAAGAATTTCAAGTGTGCAGCTTCAGGAATGAAGTAATAAACTTTTGAATCAGGTTCTCAACCTGAATAAACTGTTGAGTACCCCACAGCAATTGCAAGTTATATATTCATATATATATATATATATATATATATATATATAATTGCAAGCTAATAGCAGTGCAATAAAAACACAATTGCCCTTTTCCCCCCTTAGCATTTTCTCCCTGGCCCTGTAACATTTTTTTTGTGCCTTGTTCCTTAGTTTGCTTTCCAAACCATTCCATATCCTCAGCAGACCTTGAGAACAATCTCATGAGTAGATCTGGAAAATCAGTTTTGAATATAGGAAATTAAATGAGGAATCACACTTCATAAGCTTGGGCTTCTGGATTGAAAACTTCAGATAATTCAAGTAGACATTGCTGAATGCTCATCCTGGTCTGGCAGGCTCCAGTCTCTGAAAGGTGGGCAACTGAAACCTCTGTGTTTGCACAGAAAGGCAAGTTATGGGATAGCTAGTGAGAGGAATAGTGCATTTGTCTTTACAGACAAGCTGTGGGTCTGCTGGTAGATAAAACTAACAATGGGAAGGGTTCCACTGATTGGTGAATGGAAAAAGAGATTTGCTTTTACAAATAAATTTTAGTTTTGCGATAAATGAAATTGGATTAATTTTCCTAACATGCTGCTGCAGATTTTGGAGACCATTGTGCATAAGAACAGGCAGAGGACCAGACTTGGGGCTGGCATCTCTGCATTTCCAGGATGGCCCATGGACAGGGTGAGGTGGTACCCGTGCACTCTGCATCAAGCTGTGATTCTATGGAGACTTCAGCAAGACAGGGTTTTTTCAGGCTGATTAAACCTTCATCCTTGCTATGCTTGCTGTGACATTTGCATCTCTCTTTTGTAAAACTTCAGAAATCTTAATCATCTTTGGCCCTGTGAAATGTTAAAAACATCAGCAAAAGTCATCATAGTTTCCATTCAAAAATACATACATTTTGACATTTGGGAACTGGAAGGAACTAATTTCTATTGTTGATGATACACAAAGAGGGCAGGGTGGTGCCTTGGGGCCTATGTCTGCTACTGTTGACTGGAAAATACCTTTTGAAGTGGCACCTTATGGCCCTGGATGGCCAGAACGGAGGTCCAGGAGGCGAGACAGGTGTTTACTACTGAGTCTTTGACTCTTTAAGCTAATAAAAGTTATAAATTCTTAGGCCTATGTATTTATAAAACAGAAGTATAAAGAAGAGATGTTATAGTGTGTGCGTGTGTGTGACACCTTGAACATACCACATTATACTAACAGACTCTCCAAACATCCATTCTTTTTTATGACCATTATCCATTAGGAAATGCCATGTAAAACTTATTTCTTTGTTGAGAAGTACCTCACCTACTGACAACAATTAGAATTGCTTACAGGGCCTCAGCTGCAAATGCAAAACATTCAAAACTCAAACTAATTGGCTACATTAGAAAACACACTTTGCTTTTCTCCAGAGGTTGATTGTGAGCAATTTTGTGAGCTATTCATGAAAATACTCTGGGGCTGTTTGCATCAAACACTGGGATCTTGGTAGCAGTGAAAGAGGGAAAGTGCACCATGTGTGGCAAAGTAATTCCCTCACAAAATATGTGCTTGGAGGCTACTTAGGTCAAAAGAATTTCTTTTTAATTCCATGGGCTGAAGAACTGCCCATCATCTGCTTTTTCAGAAAAAGAGGGTTGAGTCTTTGGGCCCTTTCAGAGCCTTGAATGACTAAAGCTGAAGGGATTTCCCCCAAAAAGCAGGGAGTGTTTTGAGGAGCGGGGCCGCACCTGCCTGCAGAACTGACCATGGGCCAAGGGAAGGTGCTGCTGCCCAGAGCCAGCCCGAGGTGTCCCTGAGGATTTGTCACATCCTCTGCCTCCCCTGGCAGTGCTGCCACAGAGCCCAGCAGGAGGGATTCCAGGGATTTGTCAGCACGGGGAGGCAGAGCGTGAGCTCCCACTGATATTTCCATCCAGGGCTGGCACTTTCAGGCCAGCAATGACAAATTCTGCAGCTCTGGCTGCACAGTTGCTGTTGGCACTGCTGTGGCAGCCTCTGCCACCAAGCAAGAGCATCTGCAGGGGCAGGATGGTGCAGAGATGCCTCTCAGAGAATGGAGAGAACACCTTCAAACAGCATCTGGCAGAGTTAATGAAGGGCTGGTAAATCCCTCTTAGGGGGACGGGTCATAAAAACCTCTCTCTGTGAAAAGAAGAGACAATAGGAGTGAAGAGGGAATGAGAAAGGGGAAGGGAAAGGTCAAAAAAGAGGAAAAGGAAAGAGAAAGGGAGAGAGGGAGAGGATAGAGGCCTTGGAAATTATGATTTGATCTAAAGGACATTTTCTGACAACATAGATATTTGCTACAATAAATAGTGCTTTCCCACAGGCTTTGGCTTTCTAGCTCTTGATATTAACTGAGCCCAGTGAGTTTTAAAAGAGAGAGGAAAAGAATTAGTAAAAAGTTTTCCTTCAAGACCAAATATCTGCCAGAGACTGAATGCTATGGTTAATGGCTTTTGAACATTGACAGGAATGATCAAAGCATTAAAGTAATTAAACAGGGCTCTCAGTATCCAGCACAAGTTGCACTGGTGAGGAGATTAAATAGAGATTCTCATTGCCCTGTGTGTTTTATACTCTTGAAAACAGAGGCTTAGTAACAGTATTTCATGCACACACAGTAACATAAAGAATGACAGCTCATGCCTTTTTGTCCTGGTAAGTATTTGCTGCAGCAGCCACCTTTCTTCCAAGTCATGATGTGTTCAATGCCATTTTCCCCTGTTTTCTGTTGAAAACTGTTTCATATCAAAGAAGGATTAGTACCATATGTAGTCTTTTCTTCTTGTCAAGGAACAAGCTTAAATCTCCAGGCAAATATAAAAGGCTACAAGATTTTAGAAGTATGGAAATTACAGTGTTAATGAACCTGACTTGAATTCAGTTTTGACTTCTGAAGAATTAAAACTCCAAATGGGAATGACACAGCCTCACCTTTCCTTAGCAATATGTGAAAGGCCAGAACAAGAAGAGGGAATCTGGTGCCCGCTGAAATCAACATGTCCTGAGAAATTATTGTTATTATTGAAAGAACAGTTTAAATTACAGGACGGTCTCTTGCCTTGCTGAGCCCTCAGCCCTCTGTGATACACCTCACCTCAATGCAGACTTCAGGTGGTTTGGGGTTTTCTTTTTCTTTCTCCAAAACACCAAGAGATCAAAATTCTTGGTAAAAACAGGACTTCTACTTTCAGTCCAAGCCAAAGAGAAGCTCTGCAGGGCTTCTTCCTAGATACACATAAAATACTCTGGTGATCTTATCACACCCTGTTCTCAAACTTTTGGCACCAGCTTCTACTCTGGAACACCATGACTTCCTTGTAATCTGAAAGAGGGAACAAATCAAACCTCAACAGCTGGTCTTACCTTGAAAACCAGTGTTCCTCCCACCAGAAACTTCTTTTCCTGTTGTGACAGATGAGTAATGTGATGACTGACTCTCACAATTAATAGACAAATATCATGTATATAAGTTAAGAAAAGTTTTATAGATTTATAGTTATGCTGCACCCCATGCCCTGGTTATCAGGGGAAAACTGGGGTTGGGACATCTGGGAGGGCTGGCTTGTCACTATGGCGACACCTGACCTCCAATCAGAATTTGAGGAAGAGATCTCCACCACTGGACAGCGAAGAAGGGGTTGATGGACAGAACTTTGGGAGGGCTTAAAGGGTTAGAAAGGGAAAGCCTCCAGCGCGAGGGGGCTGAGCACATGGCGAGGAAAATCTTTTGCTGCTGGTGCTGTAACCTTTTTTCTTTATTCAGTCTTCTGTTGTATTTTTGATAAGGTTTAATAAACCTTCCTAAACTATGAGAAGTGAGTAGCTATTTCTCACACTGTGGTCTGCAACCCTCACACTTTATTACAATAAAATGCTTCTTTTTATTAGGTTTACATCAGTTCCATATGCTTTTATGAGCTTTTATGCCTTTTTATCTATATATGTTTAAGACCACTATCTGCTTATTGCAACATTCCAGGAATCCCTTTTGACTCTTCTCTCCATACTCCTGCAGAAGGTCAGGTCACTGTGGGTTTTCCACCAATAACAATCCAGGTTGTTCAGATCCTAGGTGTGACGGGCAGGCACAATTTCCCTGCTGACACAGGGACTGAAGACAAACCCCTCTGTTGTCACTGAAAACAAAGGAAAGGAGGAAGTTTCTGCCCATTGCAAAGTCCCCGTTTGCCCTGAAGGACTCTGCCTCTTCTTTCTCAGCAGCAGCTCAGCAGCCGGACGCCAAGAAGGACAAGAGAGGGAGGGGTGGTTGATTTGTGTGACAATTTAACAGCACTTGCACACAAGAGCTGAGTCTGTCAGCAACATCTCTGCAGAGGCAAGTCCTTGCTGAGGATGCAGAGCTGTGTCACTTGTGTTTAGTTTGCATCGAGTTAATGGCACGGTGGCTTTTCATGCTGCAGGTGTGGCCCCTGTGACAGCAGCCTGTTCATCCTTCAGGGGGTTTGCACCCACAGGGACAGTGCTGCTCCTGCCAGCACACCCCAGTTTGTCCTCATGCCAAAAAGCCCAGGCAGAACTTACTTCTTAAAGGAACGTTTTCCTTTTGCTCTCAAACCAAAGATTTAGATGTAATGGTATAATAGGAACAAATCTTTTCCCCTGCTGTCTCTTGGGACAGGAGGAAAATCCTATCACATCCAGATAGCAAGGCACTGATTTCACTTCCACTCTGGAAATGACTTGCAGGAGCAAGTGAATAAAATTCTCTGCTGGAACAGTGAAGTCCTGCCACTCTAAATCAGTGTGGTGCCTGAAGGGTTTTGTAGCAGGTTTGCACCTAAGTTGATGCTGAAGAAGTTTATGAGGTCCAACAGAGACCTAAGGTTTGCACAGCAGAGTTTAGGCTGACAGCTAAGGGAGCATAAATTAAATGGTCTTTCCAGCCCAGAAGGCTGATGAGAATTGTTGGTATTTGTGCTCTCCTTCCTTGTTTAAAGGATAGCAACATATTTGATGAGATTTTGGCATTGCATCTAAAGATCATGGCCAGATGAAGTCACCTAAGTGGTTGTTGTGCATTTCTAATTGTGGAGGTCAATAATCAGTGTAACTGCTTCTGGTAATCCGGCTCCAGTCTCACACAGAGCATTGCTGGTTGGTCACTCTTATCTCCACAGCCCAGCAGAGATCCTGTTTTGGATGGCTCTCACTGCTCCCAAGGCCCCAGGGACCAGCCACTGCCTCTCCTCCTTCTGCTTTCCCTTCCAGGATCAGAGATTTCCTGCTGCTTCCTCCACGTCTGAGACAACTGGAGGAGATGAGGGGCTGAGGATGTGGCTTCTGACAGGGAGTTGATAACGCTCAGCTGAGTATTTTATTCTCCTGCCACTAAGCTGTCAGGCTGCTGCTGGAATTCCTCCTGCTTGGAAAGGGCTGGTGTGAGCAGCAGGAATTGTTGCTGGCTGGAACTTTTCCAAGAGCTGGACAAAAGAAGCATTTTGTGGAAGGCCACCAGCTGCCCTTGGTCAGCAGCACAAGGTGTGAGGTGCCCTTTGAAGGCCATCCCTGCACAAGGACAGCCTGGCCTTCTCCAGTGCCCAGAGCACCTTCCAGGCTTTTGGGCTGGCCTCGTCCCTCACCCTGGAGAAGCAGGTTGCTGTGGGAACTCTCATATCCACAGTTTCTGGCTGGATTGCCGTGTCTTACCACAGACAGCCCTGGAGACACCAGTACACACTCCATCTGCAATAAAAGGGGACTTTGTTCCAGCTTTTCCCTTGGACCAGCATGCAGCAAGCCCACCTGGGCCTCATTCAGCTCTGTGTGGGCTGGTAGTCAGCTTCTGCTGGGAATTTAAAGATTTTACCCTACTTTCCACAGCAAATAGTGGAGCAAACCCAGCCGCACCAACCCCCAAATTTCACTCTAAAAACCACAATTTTCATTTTCCTCTATTCAAGCCTTGAAGAAAACAAACTTTACTTGAGTAAGCTGGAGGCACAGTGTCCTCCAGGATCATTCTTGAGAAGGACAATATTGCAGGAGAAGACTGGCAAACCCAGAGGTTACTGGTGCTTAGGAAGCTTTGCAAAACCTTCCCACGTGCGGTGCTCTTGCAGCCTCCTGAGCTCCTGGAGCCCTCACTCAGCTCAGGCACAGTTGGGACAGAAGGGGATGGTTCCATCTGTCAGATGTGGGGACAGGAGGAGGGAAGACTTTGCAAACGCTGCCACGAGGGCAGGGCTGTTTTCATTGATGGTGCCAAGTGGTAGTACATCATCTTTGATTAAATGTGAGGTGCTGAAGGGCAAAAATTCTCAGTGCTAAGGAGAGAGTGTCTCCACTTACACAGCAAGGTAAGTGAAGGGGAAAGTGCAATCTGTATTTCATGGGAGGTGTTCAGTTTTTAACAAAACATTTTTGCAGAAGACGTGCCCAGGCAGGGGTGATTCAGAGCATTTTATCAGCCTCACAGAGTATCCCCACATCTGCTTGGCCACATTTTCTCTCTTTTTTCATTGTGAACGATTTCTCCTGCCAGGGTTGCTCCTGCTTGGAGTTCTACTCTCAGTGGAGCCCCAGAATTTTCTCAGCAGGCCTCTGCAGCGAGTTCTGAGCCAAGGTGGGGCTCTGCTGCCAGCCCAAATCTGCGCTTCCCCTGCCCAGCCTGAGTGCAGGTGGGGCATGTGCTGGGCATGGCCGGAGACTTGCATGGCCAAAATCCTATATATATATCCTATACAGAACTATACAAATCTCAATTTAGGTTAAAAACAGGAATTTATTCTATTATTACAACCTTTCTATGTAATAATATACAAATAATAACTTCAGTTAATTTATATCCAACCTCCACAACAACGCACTATACACAAAGATCAATTAGGTGTTTAACAACTTAATTTATTACATATTACTACAAGGATTAAGCCCATCTAGGAATACAAAAATATCTCCATAGATATGTAAATAGAATTACATCCAGAAACAGATAAGTATGCATTTAAAAATAGACTTATATACCTATACAAATACCAATATTCCTATCTTAAAAGCCATATAACAAAAATTGTATCAAAAGAGATACCTACACAACATTACCCACAGGAAACAGAAATTAACACAGATATAACAATATCCATGTATACATAGATAAATTTATACACAGATATGTAATTTCAAAAAAATATTTATATACACATAGCATACATTCATAACAAAATAAATATACATAAATATAAGAATATACACATGGAAATAAACACATACAAATAGCAACCCACATATGGAAATACACATATAATAACTGTGACTACGTTCAAGTCCGTGTATCTTTAAACAGCACTCGAAGCAGAGGGACCCCAGCTGCCCCATCTTCAAAGCCTCTCGCTCGGTCTCCTCCTCCCGTGCAGAGCAGCTCTCCTGGACAGCGACAGCAGATGGAACACCTGGCAAGCAAAGGAACACTGAGTGAGTATGGGGACGTTTCCCTTGGCAGCAGCTGCACTTCCATCAGGGAAGAGGAAATGTCAGAGCCTCCCAGGGGGGTCAGAAAGAGAAAGCAGCCGAGCGGGCCAGGCTGTGGTGAGCGCAGCCGCGGCGGGACTGTCCCGCAGCCCCGGCAGCCCGGCAGAGCCGGCACAGCTCCCGGCCCTGCCGGCACAGCTGCCTTGCCCAAGGACAGCCCCTGTGCCGGCCGGGGCAGCTGCGCTGAGCAGCCCCAGCACGGGCAGGGCCCGCTCCTGCCCCGCCGGGCAGTGCCCACGGCCACAGCCCACGGCACCCTCAGCCCCACCTGCCTCCCCGGGCCTGTGGCCTCACCCGGGCTCTCTCCAGGCTGGCAGCAGCAGGTCCCCATTCACTGCTCTTGCTGCTGACCTTCAGCTCCTCCGTGCTGGCTCCTGTCAGTCTCCGGCTGTGCTCAAGGTCTTCATGGCAGCTGTGGCAAAAGTGGAGGCTCTGGAATTGCTTCCAAGGCCTGGCAGAGCTGCAGTCCCGGAGCCCTCTGTGCTCCCTGCTGGCCCCCTCCATCCCCTCAGCCCCGCCATGCTCTCGGTGAACCCCCAGCCCCCTTCAGTTTCTTCAGCCCCTCACAGTCCTCTCACCCCCCTCAGTCCCTTCTGACCCATCCCGTCCCCTGAGACCCACCACCCTGCCAGCCTGTGCCACTTGCCTGTCACCTCAGTGCCACCATGGCCCTCGGCTGCCCCACAGCCCTCAGCCCCAGCAGCAGCTCAGGGTCACCGTCCCTTCAGCGCCCCCTGAGCCCCCTCAGCCCCCTCTGTCTCACCGTCCTTCAGCAGCTCCTCAGGGGACAGTGCCTGGGGCCAGCGGCAGCTCCCACCGCTCCAGGGACAGCCGGGGCTGGAAGTGCTGCTCCGCCCGGCCCGGCCGCCAGCTCGGACCCAGCACAGGGACAGGGGACACAGGGGGCACCGGGGCAAAAGCAAGAGGTGAAAAAGGCAGCCGAGGGGGCAAAGAGCTAAAAATGCAGCCTAGGCCTACACAAACAGCAATCTATCCATCAATCTCTCCATCTAAACATTCCTATTCCTCTTACTAGATAACTATACACATTCATAAATATAACTTCATACATATATATATATAAAAATATTTTACTCTGCACATATAAAAATCTAACTCTGAAAATCTATAAATGTAAATATATAATAAAATATAATTATATCACATCTATAACTATATACATATCCACATTTAACTATACAGATCTATCAAGCTATGTCCATATAAATAGAACACTATCATCTATAAATGGAACTATTACCACTAATAAATAGAACCATAGAAATCTATAAACATATCTACAAACAGAGGAGTTCTACCTGCCCAATGGTCACAGGCTCTCCCCTGTCTCTTCCTGCCGTGCAGGGCAGCCCTCCTGGAGATGTTGGTCAGATGGCATCTGGGAAGCAAAGGCAACGCTCAGTCAATATTGGCCCTTCTGCACCTTTCCCTTGGGCAGCAATTGTCCTTCGACCAGGGGCTGTCAAAGATGGCCTGAAAGGCAGACTCTCACTTGGCAATTTGAAGCAATCTGCCCTTAAAAGAACAGGGACCATTCCAAGTGTTCCAAAGTGTGTTTCAAAAC
The DNA here is from genome assembly GCF_037042795.1 of Molothrus aeneus. NCBI lineage: Eukaryota > Metazoa > Chordata > Aves > Passeriformes > Icteridae > Molothrus > Molothrus aeneus. The sequence goes on along the minus strand of NW_027099068.1, from coordinate 2,577,462 downwards.
ACTGAAGTATCTTGATAAAGTCTCAGCCCCCGCAGTGCAAAGGGCACCCAGGAGAGCTTGAAACACAGACAGTCCCAGCTGCCACAAGGAAGCCCAGCCTTGTTCTTTCTCTGTGCTGACAGAGGGACCTCAGCCCTCACTGAAATGGCTGAAGGTGCTGGGAGCTGAGTCATGAACCAGCTCCATTACCTGGTATCTACAAACTGCCCTCTGCAGTGAGCAGCAGCTGCTCCAACTCGACCATCAGCTCTGGCAGGAAGGGCTGGGAGGGACAAAGCTCCCTACGAGGCCTGCAAGCTGCACCAGCTTGGCTAAGGAATGGATCCACAGTGCTCCCTCTCTCCTCTTAGGCCTCCCTAATCAGGGGTCATTCAAGCTTTTCCTTCTGATACTGGAGTTACTGTGATTTTTCTATTGGTTGGCCTCTGATGTTGTGCTCCTTGTTTTTCTTGTGGGTCAGGACCAATACCAGCAGAGTGGCATTACATTTAGTCAGTGATTTGGACTTCTACCCTGACTTTTTGCTCTTTTTTTCCCCTGTTCCTTCAAGAGTCGCTCAGCCTGGCCTCCCCTGGCACCCTGCAGCAAATTTATCCACCCACTTCAGCACAAAACTGGGACACCCGGCTTGGTGACACAACTCCCACAAGGTCAGGTTTATTCCCTGCTCTCTTGCCACAGCAGAGGACTCAGTGTCAGAGCCTCTGGAGAAGCATGGAGGGCAGGGCTCAGGGAGGTTGTGCCAGTGCAGGATTTGAACTAAAGGCACCAGGAAGCACCAACCCTGCTCAGAGCAGCCATCTCACAGCTCTCTAAATCAGTGTGGGCTCTGTCCTCACCAGGCTCCTGGGGCTCCTGGGAACTGTTCCTGCAGCTCTCGGTGCCAGATGAAACCTCCTCTGCTGCAGCTCTGTTCACAGGCTCCCCTCCTGAAGAATCAGGGGCAGCACCAACATTGTCCTGAGCAGAAAAACAGAAAGAAAGGAACCCAAAGATCACTCGCTATTTTGCTGGAATCATATCAGGGATACAATAACTCTCCTTCTCCACTCCCAAAGGACATGGAGCACAGAGGAGGGAACACTGCCCCCACGGTTCACATGACAAGCCTTTTAAACTCAGGATTCAGGGGGCCAAGGTGAAACTGAAGCTCTTACAAAATGACCTTTGAGACAAAACATGAACACAGAAAACCAGAAGACACCAAGTGAGGGGACGTGCCCCCACGCTCTGACCCTGCCTTATCCCAGAGCTGTGAGAAATCAGCCAGCACAAAGCCAGGGGCTCTCCTTGCTGCCAGCACGGCTGCCAGCAAGGGCAGAGCTCGCTCCCAGCCCTGCCCAGGGCTGTGTGCTGCAAACCCACAGGCAAAGCACACATTTCTGCCTGGGAGTCTCAGCACCCGCAGCCAACCGCTCACACAACCCATCACAAAGTGCTGCTTCTCGGAGCCTCTGCTGCTGCCCCACGCGTGTCATCCAGGCAAACATTTATGCACCCTGGGTATTTCCAGGATCACATTTGGGATCAGTGGCAAAAATCTGTACATCGTTAGGGTAGGGAAAAAAAACAACCCAAAAGACAGGAAAAGCCAGACAACCAAGTAGTGTTTCTATTCCACTGAGGAAGTAAATGTCCACCATGAAGCAAATTACCTTTGGTCACAAAGATATTCTCACTATGACCAGTTTCAGAATATTCATCTCTTCTGCCATAGCTCATCCATCAGAACCCTAAAGATTCTAAAGATGGTTCAGAGCCTGCAATGTTTCCTTTTAGTATGGAATAAAATGCTTCTCTAAACTGCTGTGTGTGACTTTACAGAGGACAAAAGTCATGCCACTTGAGAGTAAGGTATTGGTCAATCCAAAAAATCCCACTCTCCCCCTTGAGTCATAATCACAAATGTACTGCAGGCAATGGGTCAGCACATCAACAGAAAGAGAGACATTCTTTGGCCAACACGTGTCATAATCTGCAAAAGGACAGAGAGCTGCAGCTGCAGCCCAGCCCCAGCCACGGCTCTGGGAGCGCCTACACGCACGGCAGGGCTCACACAGCAGCAGCAGCTGCAGCCCAGCCCTTGCTTTGCCTTGGCCTTCCCACCCAAAAGAGGCACAGCCCACATATCTGCTGCAGCTGGGACAGAGGCACCTCTGGCATGCCCCTCCCTGCACGGGACACTTGGCCTTCAGTGCCAATTCCCCAAACACTCTTCTCTTTCCCAGCAAGTAAAACCTCTTCTTCATTTCTTCTTCATCCCCTCTTTTAGAAATCTTTCTTAACCAAGAATAATTCAATAAGTAAATAAGAATGAAATAAGTTCAATTAAAGAAGCCTTTGCTTGTCAACCGTGTCACAAGGCTCAAAAGCTCTCAGTCCAGCCCCTTTTATCCCCACCCAATGGAATTACCTGAGCAGAGGGAGATCTTTCAGACAGGGACCTCCTGATCTCCCGAATCATTTTCTCTACAGCAAGGCCGAGATCTGCTGGTGGCCATTCCTCCTCCCCAGGCGCGTTCTGTGCTGAGCTGGAGGCCGTCCATGCTGCACAAGCTGCACTGCCAGCGGGAGCGCTGGGCCCTGAAATGCCCGGGCTGGCTGCAAGAATCCAAACACATTGGTCAGGCTCCACAACGTGGCTGTGGGACACAGAACTCTAGTGCTGCTGTGGATCAAACATCACGGGAAGCACACAGGCAAACCAGGCAGAGAATCTTTCGGCTTCCTAGGTGCCCCTTGCTAGTAGGCTTGACAACTTCTGGCCGAGAATGACAGAGCCTTGTGGAAAACGACTTGAAACGGCCACTTTTCACGACCTTTCGGAAAAACAAGGCTACAGCTCTTTTCCTACCTCGTGCGTCGTAGGCTGGGGGCTGCTGCTCCCTGTGGAGCTGCTGGAAGCTGCAGGGCTGCACCCCGAGCACCTCCCGCTCGGCCGGAGGCAGCTGCTCCCCGTAGAGCTCCTGCGAGCGGCTGCGGGGCCCCTCCCGCCCGAGCGGCAGCGGCTGCTCCCCGTGGAGCCCGAGGAAGTGGCAGGGCGGGATGCCGAGCACCTCCCGCTCGGCGGGCGGCGGCCGCTCCCCGTAGAGCTCCTGGAAGCGGCTCGGCCCCTCCCGCCGGGCCGGCAGCGGCCGCTCCCTGTGCAGCAGGTGGAAGCCGCAGGGCGGGCGCCGGGCGAGCAGCGGCCGCTCGCCGGGGGGCTGCTGGAGGCGGCCGGGCCGGGGGCTGCGCAGCTCCCGCCCGTCCGGCAGCGTCCGCTCCCTGTGCAGCAGGAGGAAGCCGCTGGGCGGGCGCCCGGCCGGCAGCGGCGGCCGCTCCCTGGGCAGCGGCTGGAAGCGACCGCGCCCGCGCCGCCCGTCCGGCAGCGGCCGCGGCCCGGGGAGCTGCTGGGAGCCGCAGGGCGGGCGCCTGCGGCCCTCCCGGCCCGCCGCCGGCCGCTGCCTGTTGGCCGCGCTCCGGCGCTTGATGCGGAGCAGGAGGTCGGGGCGGTCGCGGCGAAAGCAGGGGTTGCAGTAGTGGAGCCAGGCCCCGGCATCGCCCGGCGCAGCCGAGCCGACCCAGCCCGGCACCTTGCGGAAGCCGTAGCGGTAGAGCTGCCGCACGAAGCTGCGGAACTGCGTGGCCCTGAAGGTGTGCGGCACCGGGGCCGGCCCATGGCCACGGCCCCTGTGGGCGTGGCCCGAGCTGAGCAGCTCTCGCTCCAAGAGGCAGCGGTCGATGAGCAGCCCCTGGGCGCGGCTGTCCCAGCGCACGGAGCGGACGCGGGGGCTGTTCACCAGGCGCCAGAGCTTGGCGGGGAAGGTGCCGGCGCTGAGCCCGGCGGGCAGCGGCAGCTCCGCCATGGCGTCGATCGCCGACTGTGGCCACAACGCCCGCGGCGCAACGGCCGCGGCTGCGCCGGTGGCGCGCGGCCTGAGGGGGGCGCTGCGCTCGGGCCCGCGCGCGCCCAGCGCGGCCCCGGCGCGGGCCGGACTTGGCGGGGACGAGCGCGGCAGAGCCGGGGCTGCGGGCACAGCGCGGGCGGGGCGGCTCCGGGGCTGGCCGCGCTCGGCTCGGCAGCGCCAGCTGCGAACCCCCTCTTTCTCTGGCTGCAGGCATCCTTCTGCCTTGGCCTTGCGCTACAACCCCCAACCAGCAAGACAAGGAAGATAAAACAGCCGCTTCTCTCGCAGTCAGCCTCCTGCTGCTCTTGATGCCTGCGCTTATTCCTGCCCAGGTCCCAGACTTCTCATTTCCCATCCTTGAACTCCATCAGATTCCCCTCAGGCCAGTTCTTTAGCCCGCCGAGGTCCCTCTGAATGGCGCAATCATTAGGGCTCTCAGCTGCTCCTGCCAGCTTTGTTTTGTCTGCAGACTGTCTGAGGGTGAGCTGCTCCTCCAGCCCGGCCATGAATGAAGACATTAAAGAGCACCTGCCCCAGCATCAGCCCCTGGGGCTCAGAGCACCCGTGACTTGCCTCCAGCTCTACTTTGTGCCACTGATGACAGTCCTCATCCATTTTTCAGCCTTCCTCGCTGGGCATTTTGGCAGTTTGTGTTTAAGGAAGCTGTAGGAGACTGTCTCAAAGGCTTGGGGAAAGCTGGGGTAGACATCATCCATTGCTCCACCCATATCCATCCCTTTGGCTGTCCTATCACGGGCATCAGGTAGCTTAACCATCACTCCCAATCAACTTCTTCTCTGTTTGTTTGGATCGGTTTCCAGGATTAGTTACTCCATCACCTGTCAGGGGATGGAGGCAAGGCTGACTGACCTGTATTTTCCTCTCCTTCTTACTCTCTTGGAAGAAATCAGTCTATTAGAGCAATTCTGGCTGGTTTTAGCTAGGCAATTCCAGAAAAAATAACCAGTAAGAAAAATGAAGCTCTAAATGGAGTCTCTTAAATTCTTCTTTCTGCTACCATTCTAGGCCTCCAGAAAGATTTTGTTTTCTTCCCAGTACTGGACAGCTGATTAAAAAAAAACCCAACAAGGCAAATGTCTCCTTAATAGAATATAATATACCTATTATTCAGAAGACAATAACGTAGATTTTTCTTTCAGGATTAGACTGAGATGAAAGGACTTGAGAGGTTCCAGAACTTTGATATTTTCTTGTCTCCAACTGTTTGGAAAACTGTTAGAACATGGTGAAGACACAGTGCTTTTGAAAATGCCATTCTGAAGTCTTGTATGCTTGTATTACATATAAAAGTACCTGCAAGAATTTTAGAAACCTGTAGCTCAGATTCCTTACTTTCAAAATGAGGAAATGCCAGAATTAGTTTGATCTTTGGTTTTTTATGTTGTGTTTCTGATTCCTACATTTTTATATGCATATGTATCTTTTTTTAATAGCATGGTCACATACTCCATTTTCCTTCCGATCCCAAAATCATCAGTGCTCAGAATAGCCGATAAGCAACTAATCAATATTCTTTTTAATCTCTTTTATTTCATAATAAACTCAGACACCAGTGATCTTTTGGGAATCCAGACTTGTGTGCAAATTTTGCAGGGAAGATTCAGGTCTCAAGCCCTGTGAATTTTCTCTTCTCTCCTTTCCCATTTCCCTTTTCCTTCATCTCTGGCCTGACCTCAGGGCCCTTTCCCCTCGTGTCAGGCCCTCTGTTTGCTGCACTCCAGGGAAGCTCTCAGCTGTGGGTTCCCCAGCGTGGCAGCTCCAGGCTTGGAGCAGCAGAACCCAACTGTGGCTGAGAGCCCAGACCCCCCCTGGGCCAGCTGGGCTTTCAGCTGCCAGGGCAGCACGCAGGGAGAGGGGCAAGAGAGAGCTGAGGACGCTGCCAGAGCAGCCCTTGGGCAGTGCAGGGTGAGAGTGGCTTAAAGTGCTGCTGAGCCCCACTGCGGGGGCACAGGAGGCTGCTCTGCCATGGCCGCGGCTGTGCCGTCCATCCAGACAGAAAGGCAGAGCCAGCAGGCTCTGATGGGGGAGAGCAGCTCCATCCCTACCAAAACTTGGTCACTCCTGCTAAAACCTCTCTTTGTCCTTCTGTCTGAACACTGACACTGCTTTGGAAAACAGAATGGAGGTGACACGAGACAATCGATTATAACTTGTAAACAAATTTCCATGGGTTTTTTGGTTTTGTGAAAAATGCATGTATTTTATGATTGGCTTTGTGCAAATATTAAAATGAATGTTATATGTCTTGTGTTAGAAAGCAATGCTGTATTAAGTCTCTTAAGTACTGTGTTAAATATAGTTTTAGGTTATAAATATTGTTAAAATAGAAACGATGCTATGTAGGATACTTTTTTTAAAGGAAGGGCTTGCAGCAAGGTAGCAGCCACAGGACACCTAAATCTTTCAGAGAAAAAGAATTTATGGCCCTCTTATCAGAAGAAACGAACTTCTTCCCGCCTCCAAGGCACTGTTAGGATTCGGAGGAAGAAGCTGACCATGACCAGACAGGATCCTGTGTTTGAATGGAATTTATGCATCATGTATGAAGTGTATGAATATGCAACAGGCTGTTGCTTTTAAGGGTTAATCCTGTGTTAACCGGGTGTCCTTTTTCGGACTTTTGCTGCCCAGAAAAAGGTACCTGGACGTCCGTAACTCTTTGTTGTCTCATATTGTCCTAATTCAAATTTCCAAATTATTACTACTCTAATTGTATTTCTATTTTTATAACCATTTTATTACTATTAAACTCTTAAAATGTTAAAAACAAGTGATTGGCGTTTTTCAGAGTTTGTTGTGGTGTTTCAGTTTGGTTTGGGTTTTTTGCATGTGTGTGAGGCTTAAATGTGTCCTAAAGTTCTTGTGCATGCATGAGGCTGTAGAGTGGCCTCCACGGGGATCTCCTTGGCTCTGCACAAGCCCAGAGAGCAGCACGGGCACCTCAGGCCGAGCACAAAGGAGCACAGGATGATCTGCAGGGTGCTCTGTGACAACAGGCACTTGGAGCTGTTGTCCAGTGTGTAAGAACTACATCCCCTTTTCTTCAGATTCTCCTAAAAATGCCCACTGATGTTGTTTTGTATGATGCAGCTCTCCTAAGCCCCTATTACACTGTATCTGCACGAGCATTCACACAGGTGTTTGCTAAAACAATTCTGCTCCAGCTGAAAAGCACCAGGTACCCTGAGCAATAGCAGCAGATAAATGGACATAGACTTCAGGAGCAGAAGCAGCATTAAATCCATGACAATTGTGGAGATGTGAAAATACAGAAATCCACCAATGGTAGCAAAGCCCACACATCTCCACTGGGTTCTGCAGAATGGCAGCAAATAATGCACGGGTGTGGAGACCATGAACTGGTTGGTGCTGCACTTATTTGTCAGTGAGCAGAGCTGTGGGAGGCAGGGATTAAGGGTGATTTTGGAACAGGAAGAAGAAAGGGACAGACAAATTCCAGGTGGAGGCAGAGTGGCTCTGCTCTGCTGACCCAAGGAGAGCAGGGAACAAGTTGGAAAGGAGTAGGAAAAAAGAGTTTTGTAAAAGGAAACCTTGCTATATAGGCATTGGTGTTCTTGCCACAGCCCACAGAGCTTAGAGCATGAATATTCATCCCATTTAAATATTCCTGCAAGATGTAAGAAAAATTCCTTTCCATGTGGTTATTTACACAAACATACCCATGAACAAATAAAAAAACTGCACAACTACATGTATCATTAAACAGGATACTCTGTAGATTCTCACATTAACACTTGCAGAATTATATATGATACTTCCAAACATATAGAGACTCTTGTTCTCCGTTTGCTTCTTTAAAACTCACAAAATGTAATGAAATTCTCTTTCAAAACTGCAGAGCCTGCTGTGTGGCTAAGCAAGCCATTATTTGCTTGCTCACAATCATCTCTTCCTTGTGTGTTAGTCACTGATGCATTAATTGCTTATCCAAACTTGAAACGGTTCATGAGTCATTCTGAAGAGAAACTAAATGTGAGGGAGCCCATTTGAATGGAATTCATGTCCTCTGCCTCTTAAAGCTGAAGGTCTGTATTTATTACCTGTCAGAATGAAGTCTTGTTGCCTAATAAATGGGAAAATAGGAAAAATGCTGACTAGAGCACCATGTTTCAAGGGATCATTGCATTTTAGTTTTATTTGACCAAATCAGTAGTCAGAGAGAGAAAGGACTGGTCAATTACAACAGAGAAAGCAGGTGAAAGAGATGTCTAGTTCTGCTGCAGCTGGAGTCAAAAATGAAGTGTGTGGGTTTTGAAGTGGGGAAGGGATTCCAGATCAGATGATTTTAACTAACTTGCATTACTAAATGCATGATCTTCAGACAAACACGTTGGTATCCCTTGTATTGAGGAAAGGAAGGGTATTGGGGAAGATGAAACAGGAAAGCCTTATAAATATGATTGTCTGGCAAAAGATTTTGAGAATATAGAAACTATAAGCAAGATTGAAATGAAAGCAAGCTTTGAGATACCTTAGTTAGTGAACAACTGGAAAACAATGGTGTGGCCCAACTGAAGGTAATCCCCTTTTGAGGAAACAATTCCCTCTGCTTGCAGGCAGGTCCAAGGTTCAGAGCAGACCCTACTAGCTCAGCAGAAGGGGTCCAAAGAGGAGTTTTTAGGGTTTAAAATGTAACACAGTATGGTGATGTAATGATTCTTACAGGCTGGATGTAAATGCTATAGGATTTGTATCTTGGACTAGATTGGTTAGTGAGAATTAGAATGTTCAACAGAGAAGAAGATTTATTGTATTGTAGCGGGAACCTCGCTCTCTTACGCTCTTCCCCTCTTACTCTCTCCCCCTCTCATCCTCTCTGCCCCTCCCTTCTCCCGGGCCTGCTCCGAGCTGTGCCTGGCAGCTCCAAGCAGGGCCCTGCACCCAGGCCCTTTGCAATGAGCCGCAGGTTCCACGGCCTGGCTGCAGAGATCTCTCGTCTCCGTCCGTCCCGGCCGTCCCACCCCCCAGTGCTCCTACAGAAGGGGAGAAAGAAGGCATGGAGTTTCCAGGAGTATCCAGATAAATCCACTTTGTTCTGGATCAATATGGAATTTTCATGAAGCAAAAGCATTAAGTGGAGGGCTCTTCACCCATTTCTTTTTTTACTAAAATTCTATGAAAGATACTATTTTGGAGTGTAAAAACTTTCATGTTGAAAACATGAATGTGCTGAGAAAATTTGAAGTCTGGGCCAATGACAATTCACTGTTGAAAATCCAAGTCTAAAACTTTTCAGATTAAATGACCCAGGATGAAGTAGGAAACACAAGTCCTTCCCTTGAACCTTGATTTGCCTCTTCTAGCTCATTCCTGAAAGTGGTAGGCAAAGAGGATCCCACAGAAATCAGAGGAGCATCAGGGTCTATCCCTAAAAGGCAACTGTAGATGGGAAACAACTTGGGAATTAGAGGGACATCAATGAGCCACTTGTGAGTCCAACTGTTAGTGAAGAGCCCTTTTCCAAAGAAATGCCAGCTTCTCTCAAGGAAGCTGAGCAGCAGGATATTGTGGCTGATGTAGCTGGCAGGTACAAAGCAGAGAAAGCAGGAAATTTCTGGAAATGAACCCTGTATTCACTGATCACAGCAGGATGAAGAACCCATTTGATCAGACTCTGGCTCTTAGTAAGAAAGGAAGAAAGCTCTATTTATTATATCAGGCCCAGCTGTTCATGGTCAGAGGTGGTATCAGCTGCTCAGCAGAAGGCACAGCTTTAACTCCAGCTCATCATGCCTGGAGGCAGCCCTGGAAGTGCTCCTGCACTTCAGCTGGTGCCAGGGCACAGGGACACCCGCACACCCTCCCTAGACCCCTGTATGCCATAAAACTAAAGGCATCTCCCCAGCCAACCATCCTATCCAGCACTTAGCACAGAGCATGTCACTGCCAGTGACATCTGCATGAAAAAATACAGAGAAAAGTGCAATTACAAAACATATTGGGGGCTCAATATAATACAGGAAAAATTCAGATTTTTGTACTTACCTTCATAAATGAGCATACCTACTAGCTCTTTTCCCTAAATTAATTCATGGTTGAACATCTGCACTTTCCATAGCAGTGTCCTAAAATTCTTCCATTTATGCATTCCCAGCTAGCAGAGCTCTCACACAACCTGTTTTTTCTCTGAAGTGTATGGAAGGACTTAGTTCAGATGAACTGTGCTGCTTCCTCTGAAAGATATAAAATTATGGAAATAATATCTGCAAAGCCATAGGTTCTTTAAGGCAGGCCTCTGGTATGTAAAATAGGGAGTGTTTACATTTAGCATCATGTGCACATAAGATAACGATCAAACCATTTTCTTACCTTCATGAAAAATAGTTTTTGTGCTCTCATATATGGCACAGCCAAATAAGGCCGAGCTCAGACACAAATGCGTTCCTCACCACACAAATGGCCAAACAAATGACAGCTGCCAGTGACACTTTTCCTGCGGTCCCGAGTGCCCCAAGCGCGGATCCAAGCGGCGTCTCACCTGCTCAGCTCTTTCCGGCCCGCGGATCCGAGCCTGTCCCGGAGCGTCAGGAGCAGGGATGGGAGCTCAGCAGCTCGGGCTCGATGCCGTGTGCTCCGCTCGGGGCTCCCGACAGCTCCTGCGGGGCCGGAGCAGCCCCGGGCAGCGGGAGCAGCTCCTGCTGCGGCAGCCGGGCAGCCTCTCCCCAGACACACAGGTGACTGCACACCCGTGCATTCAGGGCCAGCTCCATTCTGCTGCCCTGGGGCTGGCGCTCTCCACTGTGTTGCTGTTAGTGCACATTGGTGTGTTGGTCCTGGAAACACCCAGGAACAGGCAACTCTCAGGCACACATTCTGCTCCCCGGGATGTGCTGCACAGTCCCTGCCTGTTCCAAACACCAGTTTGGTTTTGTTCTGAGAGCTGTGTTTTCCATCTCAGTGTTTGACCAGCTGAAGGCCCCGTTGATTATTTTCATTCAGCATTTGTGGATTTCACACATTTGCAGTTGTGCTGACTGCTCCTTCCAGCTGCGCAAGGACAGCCAGTGTGGACCTTTTCCTATGTAAAATGCATTGTGTGAGGACTGTTGGGCTGGAGGGCCCTTCTGTAATGTTATTGCCCCAATTCCTTCTGCTGAGAAAGATAATTGGATTCAGGCACTTAATCCATTTTGTAGATGCTGCAAAATCTAATCTGTAACAAACACATGATCAAGTATATGGGAATTGGTGTCAGTTCCTTTCTTCCTTCCCAAACTAGGAAAGCCATTTTTTCTAAAATCCTCTAGCAAATGGCTGTTCCATAGTGGAACTTCTCAGCATTAAAAAATTGCATTGACATCTCTATAAAATATTTCTCTGAATTTTCTTTCTGTCTTTTAAACTCTCATTGCAATCTAGATGGAAACCAATGTTTAAATGGCAGAATTTCTCTGCCAGTCCAAATACAGCAATTTGCCTAAACGTAATTAAACTGAAGTTTGGTGCAAACCTACACAGGCCTATGTAGATAAGAAAAAGATGAATACTGATTATTCCTATGCAGTATAGAGAAAAAATAACCTATGATTAAATCACGTAATGTGATATATCATATTTATTTATTTATTAAATAATGAAATCAGTTTATTATTTTCATATATCATGTAGCGCTAAATCCTGGTTTATTGTTTTCCTATTAAAATGTCATTGGTGGATGACATAAAGCAATGAGTCAAATTAAGAAAAAAAATTTTTTGAATATTTTTCTGACAAGATTTTTTTAAGATTCAGAGGTAAATAACAATCATCTGATACAAGAAGTTGGTGAAACTGCATTTTGCCCTTTAGTCAGAATCTTTGATTAGCTCTATCCAGTGGTTTCTAGATCTGGCTGAAATGAAGTAGCTTTTTACAGATAATATATGGAAACTTTGAGGGAGAGATTAAAAAAAGGCATTGACAGATCCTGATATCTGATTTATTGGGGTATTTAGCCATGTGCATAAGCACATGAACTGCAGTGATCTGTGACAGGATTCATTTGCCTAAAGGATCTGACTTAACTTGGAATGCACAATTCGGAAAGAAGATTCCATGGACATAGACAATGAAGTAAGCTTTAAAAACTTGACAACAGCAGAGGAGAACTAGTGAAAGCCTTACTCAGAAATGAATAGAGAATTTTCTTTTTTCTAAAATTATAAGAGCATATTTGTTTGTGCCTCACCACTGCCTAATGCTTTCTGCAGTTCAGCACGAGGAGCCATCCTAGACCAAATCCAGACCCAGACGAATCTCTCAGATAATCACAGCTCACCCCCTCTGCTCCTCTGCCTCGGTGAGCTGCGGGAAGGCGTTGCTCCAACCCAGCTTGTTTTCCTTTGGAGGCCATTCCAGATTGTGAATCCAATGGCTATGTTTGGCAAAGGACATGTGCTCTGTGTCATGCCATGGTTTCTGTGACATGGGTCAGCCACAGGATCCATCTCCTTTTGCCTCTCTGTTTTGATTTACTCAGTGAAAAAGTAGCCATGTACATATGTTTGGATGTACAGGCATGTGAGCAAATGGTTCATCTTGCTCACTGTGAAGGCAGGTGGAAAAAATTGGAAGAAAAAGACTGCTTTTATACAAAATTCAATACTAATTTCATAGAAAATCACTAAGGAGCTGATTAATGAAGACGATCACTTAATGCTTCCTAATTAGATTGATGGCATTTACCCAGCGCCCTTAATTCATTGTGCATTAAGGAGAAATGGCAAAGGTTTTCAATTGAAGGCTTTGTTTACTCCCAGTCCTTAATTTCAAGGTTGTCATCCATGCAGTGGAATTTCCTTTTGTTTTTTTGCATTAAGAGTTCAGTGTAAATAACTTGGCTGGTTAAAACCAAAGTACAAGGAAGGCTCCAAGGGTATTATGGTAAAGATCTATGGGCAGAAACATCATTAGGGAGAAGAGGAAAACACCATTATATAAGGGTTGCAGTGTTGATCCAAAAACAAGGCAACGAGGATGATGGCATCCAAAAGTGACCAGTATGATTTGATGATTATGTAATTGCTGGAACCAGATATTACAAGAGGTGAAAAAAATCTGAAAAACCTAGAGGAAATGCTCCTGGATCTGAATCCTGATTTCCCCACTGTACAGCTGCTTATGGCCTCTGTTCTAATTTCCATCCATCTACAAAAAAAGATGAAATTACCACAGAAGCTTTCTTTCCAGACTGATTAAAGGGAGCAGGATAATAGACAACAGAACTGGTAAGACATTAGAAGTAGAGACTTGTTGCAATGTAATAGTCTAAGGCATAATTTGTGGCATAAATCCTATTTCAGGAAAGAATTTAAGCATATATTTAAGTCTATCTTTATTGACACAATGCCTTTAAAATATGCTTCAGATGAAATGTGGGCTTAAAGTCAAATTAAATATAATATTGAAATATATGTGCAAACTTACAATGATTTTTTTTAGGATTCCCAAGTGAGGATAACTTCAAAACCCTTTTATTTTGTCTTAAATTAACATTGATTTTGTGCACAAGAAAGTTATCCAAGATATTGCTGGCCGGGGGTCTATGTACAAGTCATGAACGGGACGGGACTGCTGAGGAACGTGCCTCGAGCTGTTTGTTTTCCAGCATCAGTCTGTTATAAATGATAATCGAAAGCCAATTTATCAAAAATGCGAAAAGATTTATCTTTTTGCGCATCCAAAATATGGTCCTCAAAACCACCACAGCCAAAGAGACAGCATCGAGCCCGGGATCGGCACTGGGTGAACCTGGATCCAGCCTCTGTCGCATCAAATCCTCCCCCCGTTCATGAGAGCCGCTTCTAGCGACGAGGTTTTATACAGTTTATTGTGCCCGAGGCAGAGGAGTCCCAATTTCTTTTGTAACTCCTCACATTCATAGTTGGTTCTTTCACTGTGCAGAGCTGGACAAAGGCCGTCTCCTGGTTGATAGCCAGCGTTGATTGAGTCCAGGGAAGCCATGTATTCACATGTATGTTCCTGGCGTCCCTGGCTATTTGATCGCTGTGATCCGCAGGACGATGATCGCTCTTAGGCGGTTTCTGATGACTCGAGATACCGGTGATCATCCTGCTGGGAGCGTCCATTCTTACGCTAAAGTGTCGAACTTTATCTAGCCGTCTCTGGGAATCTTAGAGTTTGAATGGACATCCGTCCCTCGGGCCGTGTGTGGTCAGAGACACGTTTGGATTTCACAATCTTTATAAAATACATTCTTTGGCAGCATGAATTATTTCTAACATATATTACAAGTCTCATTACATGGTTATGACAATGGGAAGATGCCAGCAGCTCACATCCCCAGCAGCAGACAAAGAATGTCTGTTATCAGCAGATGTCCTCTCCCGAGGGAGGTGTGAATGTGGTCACTCAAAGAGAGAGATAAAGCAAACTGCCCACTTGACAAAAGATAATCTGCCATACAGATGGTAATTGAAAACATCTTGCATTGCAATCTTCAACATTATCCACCCCTTTTTCTATTTCCATTTGCATCACAAAGAAACCTTACACACAGTTCTCACTTAAGACTAGGTTTCCCTGTGGTACACAATGGCTTTCTCCATCTTTCTGCTTTACCCACCAAGTGCAACCAGGTCCTTGAGCAAAAACAATTCCACGGATGGGTTTGTCTTTGCCTGAGGTGGGAGTAACCCAAACAGTCTTTCCTAAAATACCTTTCACGTGTACAACAGGGACTTTATCTCCATCCACTGTGTGCAGGGGTTCAGACTGGGCAGGACCAGCTCGATTTATGGACCCTCTGGTGTTGACCATTCAGGTGGCTTTTGCTAAGTTCATTTCCCAATTTCTAAAAGTCCCCCGAGCCAGTGCTTAAGGGTAGTTTTAAGTAGTCCATTGCACTGTTCAACTTTCCCAGCAGCTGGTGCATGATAGGGGATATGATATATCCATTCAAAACCATGTTCCCTGGCCCAGGTGCTGATAAGGCCATTCTTAAAATGGGTCCCGTTGTCTGACTCAATTCTCTCAGGGGTGCCATGTCTCCACAGGATTTGCTTTTCCAGGCCCAGGATGGTGTTCTGGGCAGTGGCATGAGGCACAGGGTCAGTCTCCAACCATCCAGTGGTGGCTTCCACCATGGTCAGCACGTAGCGCTTGCCCTGGCGTGTCTGGGGCAGTGGGATGGAGTCAATCTGCCAGGCCTCCCCATACTTGTACTTGGATCACCACCCACCATACCACAGGGGCTTCACTCGCTTGGCCTGCTTGATGGCAGCACACGTCTCACAGTCATGGATAACCTGAGAAATACTGTCCATGGTTAGATCCACCCCTCGGTCTCGTGCCCACTTATAGGTGGCATCTCTAGCCTGATGACCTGAGGCATCATGGGCACATCGAGCTAGGAACAACTCCCCCTTATGTTGCCAATCTAAGTCTATCTTTGACACCTCTATTTTTGCTGCCTGATCTACCTGCTTGTTGTTTTGGTGTTCCTCATTAGCCCGACTCTTGGGGACATGGGCATCTACATGGCAGACTTTCACAGGCAGCTTCTCTAACCGAGCAGCAATATCTTTCCATTCATCAGCAGCCCAGATCGGTTTTCCCCTACGCTGCCAGTTGGCCTTTTTCCACCTTTCCAGCCAGCCCCAAAGAGCATTGGCTACCATCCATGAATCAGTGTAGAGGTAGAGCTTTGGCCATTTCTCTCTCTCAGCAATGTCCAGGGCCAGCTGAACAGCTTTGAGTTCAGCAAGTTGACTTGATCCACCTTCTCCTTTGGTAGCTTGTGCAACCTGTCCTGTGGGGCTCCATACGGCTGCTTTCCACTTCTGGTTCATCCCTACGATGCAGCAAGAACCATCAGTAAAAAGAGTGTATCATGTATCTTCTGCTGGCAGTTCGTTGTATGGTGGAGCTTCTTCAGCACGTGTCACTGGTTCTTGTTCCTCTTCATCGTCAGACCAAAGTTCTCACCTTCCGGCCAGTTTGTAATTATCTCCAGAATCCCAGGGCGATTCAGGTTTCCAATACGGACGCGCTATGTGATAAGAGCAATCCATTTACTCCATGTAGTGTCGGTGGCGTGGTGGGTGGTGGGAACCTTTCCTTTAAACATCCACCCCAGCACTGGTAGTCGGGGTGCCAGGAGGAGTTGTGCTTCCGTGCCAGTCACCTCTGAGGCAGCCTGGACTCCTTCATAGGCAGCCAAGATTTCCTTCTTTGTGGGAGTGGAGTTGGCTTCGGACCCTCTGTAGCTTCGATTCCAAAATCCCAGTGGTCGGCCTCGAGTCTCCCCAGGCACCTTCTGCCAAAGGCTCCAGGACAAGCCATGGTTCCCGGCTGCAGAGTAGAGCATGTTCTTTACCTCTGGTCCCGTCCTGACCGGGCCAAGGGCTACTGCATGAGCCATCTCCTGCTGGATCTGGGCAAAGGCTTGTTGCTGCTCAGGGCCCCAGTGGAACTCGTTCTTCTTGCAGGTTACCAGGTAGAGAGGATGCATGATCTGACTGTATTTGGGAATGTGCATCCTCCAAAAACCTATGGCACCCAGGAAAGCTTGCGTTTCCTTCTTGCTGGATGGTGGAGACATTGTAGTGATTTTGTTGATGACCTCAGTGGGAATCTGACGCCGTCCATCTTGCCACTTCACTCCCAGGAACTGGATCTCCCGGGCAGGTCCCTTGACTTTACTCTTCTTGATAGCGAAGCCGGCTTTGAGCAAAATCCTGATGATCCTCTCTCCTTTCTCAAATACTTCCATTGCCGTGTTCCCCCACACAATGATGTCATCGATGTACTGCAAGTGCTCTGGAGCCTCACCCTTTTCCAGTGCAGTCTGCATCAGTCAATGGCAGATGGTGGGGCTGTGCTTCCATCCCTGGGACAGTCAGTTCCAGGTGTACTGCACGCCCCTCCAGGTGAAAGCAAACTGAGACCTGCATTCTGCTGCCAAAGGAATGGAGAAAAATGCATTAGCAATGTCTATAGTGGCATACCACTTTGTTGCCTTGGACTCCAGCTCGTACCGGAGTTCCAACATGTCTGGCACAGCAGCGCTCAGCGGTGGAGTCACTTCATTCAAGCCACGATAGTCCACAGTCAATCTCCATTCTTTGTCAGACTTGCGCACAGGCCAGATGGGGCTGTTGAAGGGTGAGTGAGTCTTGCTGACCACCCCTTGGCTCTCCAGCTCACGGATCATTTTGTGGATGGGGATCACGGCGTCTTGATTCCTCCGATACTGCCGGCGGTGCACTGTCGAGGTGGAAATTGGCACTCGTTGCTCTTCCACCTTCAGGAGACCTGCTGCTGATGGGCTTTCTGATAGTCCAGGCAAAGTGTTCAACTGCTTGATGTTTTCTGCCTCCACAGCAGCTATGCCAAAAGCCCATCTGAGTCCCTTTGGGTCCTTGTAATAGCCGCTCCAGAGGAAATCTATGCCCAGAATACATGGGGCCTCTGGGCCAGTCACAATAGGATGCTTTTTCCACTCTTTCCCAGTCAGGCTCACCTCAGCTTCCAACAGGGTCAATTGCTGGGATCCCCCTGTCACCCCGGCAATGGAAATAGGTTCTGCCCCCACATGTCCCAATAGTATCAGGGTACACTGCGCACCAGCATCAACTAAGGCATCGTACTTTTGTGGTTCTGATGTGCCAGGCCATCGGATTCACACCGTCCAGAAAATCCAGTTTTCCCGTGCCTCTCCCTGGCTAGAGGCAGGGCCCCTCTAACCCTGGGTATACATGGTAGAGGTACCTTCCAGGGGATCTGACAGATCATACTCAGCAGCTCGGTCATGGGAGGCTGAGGCTACCTTCACTTTACTGGAGTTCCCTCGATTAGTGTTTCCCTCCTTGAGTTGATGCCCCCGTGCTGCCAGGATAGAAGTGGGTTTTCCATCCCACCTTCCCATGTCTTCCCCATGGTCACGCAGAAAAAACCACAGATCAGCCCGTGGGCTGTACCCTCTCTCTGTAGCTGGGGAACGTTGGGCTCTGACTCTGGGGCCTGTGACTCGCACTGGTGCCATATAGGAACTGTTCCTCCTCATCATCTCCCTCATCTCCTCTCTGAGTCCTTGGACCATGGCAGAGACATGAGCCTGCATCGGGCCATTGATCATACTTTCATAATTCCTAAGCTTGTTGGCCACAGAACCCACAGTCTCTCGGTTGGTATCGGCATTAATTGTTGCAATAAAGGTGGTGTATTGGGATGGCCCTAGATTTGCCAGGCTCCACAACATTTGCCCTGTGCACCTGACTTGCCCGGGGTCATTATCATGCTGTCCATCCTTCCCAAAGAGTACCTCCAATACTGCCACTTCTCTGAGCTGTTGAATCCCCTTCCTCAAGAGTCTTCCAGTGCATTCTGTGGTGCTGCTCCTGCATTCTTTCCCTGTGAACAAACCTCTTTCTGACACTTATTAAAAGCCACTCCCAGAGGGAAAGGGACCCTGGCTCCCTTACAAAAATCTGATTGATACCTGAATCCTTGGTCAAGGGTCCCAAATTCCTTGCCTCACCACCATCCAGCTGGACGCCTGTACCCATAAGATCCCAGACTCGGAGTAGCCAGGTTGTATAAGCCTCCCGTCCCCGTCGTACAAAGTCTTTGTGCAGATTATGGAGACTTTCGTACGTCAGGGACTCGGTGATGATCGCAACCTCTGGCTCCCCTGTGGGTTGTGAGAGCCCTCCCCTATCTGGGTGTTCTGCTTTCATCTTAGATCTCCTTGTTTCTACAGGGGCAACGGCTGCTGGCTGTGATTGCCTTTGCAGTTCAGCTGGAACCTGGACAGTTGTAACATCTGTGGGTTCTGCTGCTGCACTATTAGACTCTCCCTCTTCAAGGCAGGGGGAGGGCTTCTCACCATCTGGGGAAGTGTATTCCTTCAGCACCTGGCCCATCTCACGTATCTCCTTCACCAGAGCCCCCATCCAGTCTGGGTAGTTCACATCTGGGCTGGGCTGTGGGGCAGGGTCAGGCTCTGGGGCAGCAGCATCCCTAGACTCTGGCGGCGTATTAGGTTCTGGGGTAGGTGGCATGGTAGTTATCCAGGTTAGTCTCCCCTTCTCTCTAAATCCTAAATAGAGCAGGCCTACCAGCAACACCAGCCACTGTATGATATCATTAAGATTTAGAATGGATCTGAACCCTTCAAAAACTGGTGGGGCGGACCCAAATAAATGGCTTAAGTCCTGGGAGAAGATTTCACCTGGTGTCATTTCTTTACAGCAGGTGCCATTATTAAAGTAACCCCAAAAACATACAGTTAGTGTGTGATAGCTGTGAATCCATTTGCCTGCTTTCCAGAAGAAGTTAAAAATCCATTAATTCCTCACCTTATTCACCCATAAAACAAAGCGGATAACAGACACAGTAGCCTTGGTTATAGGACCCATGTTTAGATAAGGGCCTATAAATGGGAGAAATACAGCCACGATCACGTGCCACCCAAACCAGGGCAAGTTGGACCACATGGTGTTGCTTAATGAGGTTGCTATAGCCACACACAAAAATTAGATTGCTCAAGAACTGTTATTCCCTTTTTGTTTCTGTGCCCTTGAGCCCTACGTTGGGCGCCAAAATCTGTCTTGGTTTTGGAAAGACGGGAGTCTGCTAAGGAAGGCAGGAGCCTCCCCTGAAATGGAGAATGTAAACTCTCCCCACCCCTCCGAATTGCTATAAATTTTACATTAAGGGGCTCTCAGGCAAAAATATGGGAGCAGGAAATAACAGTTCTTTATTGGGGAAAAGAAAAAAAAAGGATAAAATAAACAATGCAGTACACTAGAACAAGACTGACAGAGTCAGAACCTGACCTGAAACCCTGTGGGCCAGGGTGCTGGTGGCAGTCCAATTGGAAATGTGGCTGCTGTCCTCCTAAAGTATCAGGTGTGGTGCTGTTGGAGCGAGGGGGATCTATAGAGATGGATGTATTCTTCCTCTGAAGATCCAGTGGAAAAAGAGGAGCTGCAGTTTCTCTAGGGAATCACGTGGAGAAAGCCGTGTGGTGTCTCAAGAACTTCTGGATTATATCTGGGGAGCAATGCTTGGCTCCTCCCTCTGGGCAGAGCATCTCACAATGGGATGTTTTAGTCCTTATCAGCCATGCAGTGACATTCAATGGTCTGTAATCAGCAGATGTCCCCTCAGGAGGGGGTGTGAATGTGGTCACTAAAAAGAGAGAGATAAGACAAACTGCCCACTTGAAAAATGTAATCTGCCATAGACATGGCAATGGAAAACAACTTGCATTGCAATCTTCAAAAGGGGGGAAACGAGAAGCAGGGAGGAAGGGCCAGATGCCGCTATGAGAATGCCATTCCATCCCATAGGTGACATAGTGAGAGGAGGCTGGGAACAAAATGGTCATTCCTGCTGATCACCCTGACATCTTCACGACAAGAGGCCCAGAAAGGAGTGCACATCTGCCTCCTGGTGTTGTCCTGAATGTGAGCTCATTACCTGGCGTTCATTACCCGCAAGTCTGGCAGCTTCCCGCGGGCATTCCACGCTTCAGGCAAGCAAAGCTGCTTACCTCACTATGTTCTTTGGGCCTCTGAAGGGGACCGTCCACTTAGCTACAGCCTGGCAAGGAAGGGAGTCTTACAACACTCTGGATATTTTAGACTTTTATTGTCACTTGGGCTGAAACAAAGTATCCCCTCGCTACTTCTCCATCTTCATCCTTCTGTCCTGCAGGTGGCCTGTTCAGGCTGACAGCTTGGAGCGCCTGCAGGCTCCAGTTCGGCTGCAGCGCAGCTTTTCCTCTCACAGCTTAATTCTTATTATGACAATTCTTTCATTTCTACTTCAAAGATACCTCAGAGCTTGCCTAAATTAAAAACACTCTATTCTAAGCTAAACAATCCTCTATTATCTAAGATATCTACGTTCCATAGCCCTTAAATGGTGATCCCTATATCTCCTAATTCTTTTAAACTTTCATCTCTTGGAGAAAGAAAAAACAACTCAGCTTTAAATTGAACCTAGCACACACCTAACCAAACCTAACCTAACCTACCCTAACCTTACCTTACCTAACCTTACGTTACCTTACCTTACCTTACCTAACCTAACCAAACACCTAAACTGAGCAAATATGAAAAAAAAAATCACATTTCCTATCTATGGCACAGCTCCTCTTAATACTCAGGGGATGGCTGGAGCTCTGCCTAAAGATGACACATCCCCTTTTCCCTCCTCTGGGCTGGCGGAGCATAAGGGCCTCCTCAGGCGCAGGTGTCTCCTCTCCAGTCTTCCTGCACTTGCTTGGCTGAGATGATCAGAGCAGCCAGGCTGGAGGCAGGATCGCTGGAGGTGACAAAGGGATGCTGCCCAGAGGAAAAAGAACAAAGAAAGGAACTCTTACTTTCCAGGATCCCATCCTCACGGGCTCAAGCAGGATTCCCTGGCTACCAGGAAGACACACAAAGAGCACCGAGGGCAGCATGTCCCCCTGCGCCTTGCTGTGCTGGGAGCTGTCTGCGCCACGTGGCCCACACTCCTCCTCATGCCTTCATGCAGGTGTCCTCAGCTGACAGGGCTTTTTGCCCCTTTGCTTTTTCTTACCTGCAGGAGCTCCTGGGCAGACCAGCGCCTGTCCTCGTCAGCCTGCAGGCAGCAGCGGAGGAAGTCGCGCAGGAGAGCCGAGTGGTGCCTGGGGTTCTGCAGTTTTGGGGGCCCGTTCCTTTCTATCAGTTCAAAAACCTACAGCACACGGATGCAAGAGGACACTGCACCTGCTCCTTTGCTAGCCACAGCAGCTCTCTCCACACAGAGCCCTCTTGCTAAGCTGCACCTTACCCTGAGACGGGCTTCCCGCTCGTAAGGAGCTTCCCCTTCCACCATTTCCAGCCCCATGATGCCCAGGGACCAGATGTCCACTTTGGGGCCGTAGGCTTCTCCTCTCACCACCTCCGGCGCCATCCAGCTGGGAGTGCCGACGCTGGAGCTGCGCTTGCTGCGCTCAGGGCTGAGCTGAGCACAGAGGCCAAAGTCACCTGAGGCCAAAAACAAAGCCTGTCAAAGCCAGCTCCCACTGGCAAAGCGGCCAAAACCATTGCCCACTCCAAGCCTGACCAGGCCTTGCTGAATCTAGCTGAAAAAGCAGCTGAGCTCTCCTTCCACGTGCCTGGAGCCAGGCAAATAATGCATCGGCCACATCCACAACACCCTCACCATTCACGCACTGGCCAAGCGGCGCTTCTGCCCAAGTGGCAGTCACCGAAATGCAAGCGCACGGCAGGTGCTGGAAATGCTGCAGCCCAGCAGGGATACCCACCCAACTTGACAGATCCATCCATGCCCACAAGGACGTTGTTGCTTTTGATGTCTCTATGGATGACTTGGCGGGAATGAAGGAAATGCAGTCCTTGCAGGCACTGAGAGAGAAAAAGGAGGGAGGGAAAGTTAACGTACAGGATTGGATTTCATCCCAACAGAAAGGAAAGAGCTCGACGGGACTGACGGCTTTCTCAGGGAATTGTGAGCGAGGGCACAGCATCATGGTGCTGTCACGAAAAAGAGCTTGCTGCTTCAACACTCTTGGAAGTTTTTTCTCGATTTCCAAGCAAAGGCATCCAAGCTCCCAAAAGTTCCGCCGGCCTTGGGTAGGAAGCGCGTCACCTTTGGCTGGGAGGCGGCACGGCAAAGATTTTTGGGGAAGCCTAGTGGCAGCAGAGGAGGAAGCAGCACCTTAGAGCTGTTCCAGAATCCATCGCCATGCGGGCTGCAATGCTATCCTTTGCAGCTGAGGACAGCTCTTTGCCCTTAGCTTGAAATTCTGCCGCCTGCATGCTGCCTTCGCGTGGCAAGGAATGTAGGACAGACAGACAGGCTCCAGGCTAACATTCCCAGGCAAAGCTGAGAAGAGGAAGCAAGTGAAACCAAGCGAGTGAGCCAGCACCAGCACCAGAGGACACACAGGATGGAAGAGTGCAAGAACAGAGCCTGAGGAGTGCGGGCACAGCGGCAGGCAGTTCACTTCCCATGCTCGCTCTTCTCCTATGTGTGTGGTGAGAAGAGCAGCAGCAGCAGCAGCAGCAAAAGAAAGGCGAGAGCAAGAAATCCCAGCTGTCCTTAACCTCCAGCTGGCAAGCAGCATCCTGGGCAGGCTTGGGGAAGCACAAGCGGGATCCCTCACCTCCCGACAGACAGCGCCTATCTGTCCTTCCTCCGGGTACACCGCGCTGAGCACATCAAACAAGGTGCCGCCGTCCATGAACTCCATGGCCAGCCAGAGCTCCGCATCCACCAGGTAGCTGAAAGAAGAAAACCACGGCATGGAGAGACAGCAATGGGCACAGCCTCAGTCAGCCAGGGGCCCGAGCCAGGTTTTTGCAACTGCTCTCCAAGCTACGTGTGCCACAAGAGATTCATGATCACCAGCTCCAACTCCTCCCACGCTCTGGAGACCAGCAGAGAAATCACCACCAGCTCCCTTCTCTGCCAGGGACCAAAGGGCATCGTCTCTTCGGGCTTGCACTAGCTAAAGCTACATTGACATGAGAATAGGCCAACCTGTCTAAGTAGGTAACGATATTGGGACTCCTGTTGTCCCTCATGGCCAGGATTTCATTGGCAGCCAGCTCCTCGGACATCTCCTCCTCAAGCGACATGATCTTGATTGCCACCTGAAATGACATTGGCCACCGTTTACCTTGAGAAGACGCCCCCTGCTCGAGATCACAAGCAGCACGGAGCGAGTGCTGCTGCAATGAGGCAGCAAGCTGGGCCAAAGTGCCTTGTCACTCGACAGCAGAGCTTAGCAGAAGCACCAAAGGCCATCCCAAATGCATTCTGCCTCCTGAGCCTAGAGTGTACTTCAGAGGAACAGCCTCTGCTGCAGACATGGAGCTGCCACCCAAACCTCCAGGCAGGGCTCACAGCAGCGGGGAAAGCGCTCCAGAGCTGCAAAATGGCATGGGGCTGTTGGCACTTTACCTGTTGTCCGCTGCTGGTGTCAAGGGCTTTATAAACACCTCCAAAGCCCCTGGAAAGACAAAAGCAGCAGAAAGAGCCCTTTATCCCTTGGCACTGAAATCAAGCCTAGGCAGCAGATCTCCCCAGGCTGCCTGCACGCCTTCCTTAGAAAACGCCTGGCTGCGGCGTCTCTTCGGCCAGCAGCACGTCGGCCCGTGAGCCCTCTGCCCTGCGGGGCAGCCTGTCCAAGGGAACACTAAGGTGCAGCATGAAGACCAAGGGCCGCTGGAAATCTCCAAGGCGCACGCCCAGCCAGGTCATTTCCAAACCTAAGGGGAACTCTCCTCCTTGTGCGGGTGTGCATGCATGTGTGTGTCAAAAGAGTGAGAACAATTAGAGTCAGAAGACTGTCCTTGAGAATCTGACATTTCTTGAGTGGCAAGGTGCTCTTTCAGGCCAGAAAGCGGCAGGGGCAGAGGGTTTCCCAGCTCCTGCTCCTCCTTGCTGCAAGCAAGACAATGCCAGCATCAACTTGTCTTTGATGAGGCCTTCGCATTGCTCTGACCCAGCAGTCCAGGCAGGCGACAGGAGGTAAAGCCAGAGCCTGACCGTGATTGGAGCTTGCCTGACTTCACGCTTGATATTGCACCAGCCAAAGACCTGGCCCACACTTTTGTAAAAGGAGCCGAGGCCACGCTTACCCTCGTCCCAGTTCTTCAAATGCCGTGTATTTGCTCATTGGCTGGCCCGGACTCACAATGCTCCCTGAAAGACAAAAGCAGCGCAGGGCGCTCGCTCGCACACAGAGACGCCGCTCCCCACACCCTCCCAAAGGCAGCCCCGCAGCCGGCAGCTCTGGGCCCTTTGCGGTCCCCTGGCTTCCAGCTGCTGAGACCAGCAAGTGGGAGGGCCATCTTCTCCACCTTTCATCAGGTGGCCTTTCGAGGAAGGCCTTTATTTCTTTCAAGCGCAGCATCCCATGCCATAAGCCAAAATGATGAGACCTTAAGAAGAGGGCCCTAAGAGGTCACCAAGGGCCTTTGCAGCCTCTGCAGTCACACCCACCATCACTGGCAGGTCCACTGCCAGGGCCACAAAGTGTCTGAGCCAGAGGAGGTGCAAGAACGGGAGCCCGAAAACAGCTGGGGCCAGAGAGCTCCCTGGGGCCTAGTCACTTGCTAGGTGCCAGCCTTCTGCTCAAGCAGAAACAATCTCTGCTTTTGTCTTTGGCACACAAGGCAGCCCAGGCAGAGCCAAGCCAGGCCCAGCCGCCCTCACAGGCAGCAGGAAGTCCCTGAGCGCTGCCGCGCTGCCTCAAAGCACAACAACAGCTTCTGCCGAGAGGCCTAAGCGCCTCTGAGACCGAGGGGCAACTTCTGGCACAGCCTACCCCCAGACACGCACACAACACACTGCTCTGGCACACAAGAAATGCACCCGACTCACTCAGTGTCTTCCGGCCCTGCTCCTGCCTCTTCTCGGGCTGCTGGGCTGCGCTGCTGCAGGAAGTGCCAGCAGCGGGGGGCGAGCTGGCTGCTGCAGCCCACGCTGGTCCAGCGGCACCAGGTTGAATGGCAGAGCCTGTGTTGAGCTGGGACAAGGAAGGATTGCCCGTCAGAAGGGTGCCTGGCACACATGCCCCGCCCAGCGCACGGCCAAAGCAAGGCCTTGGGAAGGTGCTGTCAGCCACCCCCAGGCCTCTCCAGCTGGGGCGTTTCCCATGTCCCCTTCTCAAAGGCAACTTTGGCAAAAGCCCAAAGGCTACTTGGATCCAGCCCCTCAGGGCCACCTCCATGCTCCACGTTTTCAGCTTTTCTGCAAGACATTGGCAACAAGGGATCGATGGGGCTGCCAAGATCCAGAAAGACATCAGAGCAGTTCCCCAGGGCCTTGTTGCTTTCCTCCTCCTGTCTTTCCCTGGGCAATGAAATCAGCCCGCAACTGGCATGCAGTGGTCTGCTCAGAAGCCCGCAGCATGGCCCTTCTCTGATCTTTTTCACGCATTGCCCCTCTCCATGGCAGCCTTTAGGGAGCGGCCCTTCGGAGACGCCTTCCTGCCCTGCCCAGACCCACCCGCCCTTCACAATGTAGGGCTGCCAAGGATTCTCCTCTGCAAAGGCTGCTCTGACCGGCTGGAAGTGAAGCACAGCCTGAAGCTAATTAGTCCATGGAGAGGGCAGGTCCCTTCCAGGGGCCAGTGTCTGCCAGGTCCCCTGCAAGGCCGGCAACTGCGTCTTTGGGCCGCTCCGTCCGCTGACCACAGGCAGCCTGCACTGACAATGGGCACACGGGGCTGACTTCTACACTGAGAATCATTGAATGCTGCCTCCTGTCTGATGCCAAGAGACATTCTCAGGCCCTCTCAGCATCCCAGCTTAAATGCCAAACTTCAGAACTCATTGGCCGGGGCTCGCTGGCTTGCCTGAAGCAGCACTAGGTCCCGGCAGGCACACAGCCTCCAGCATCTTCAGCCACGAGCACCAAGGGCTGCTCCAAAACTGGAAGCGTGGCCCTGCACCAAAGGCAGTGCCATGCTCAGCTGCCACTCACCGGCTCTGCAAGTTCAGGCTGTGCAGAGAAAGCTGCTGGAGTCTTCATGCTCCTTTGCTCCTCTTCAGCCTCTTCCTCAATGCCAGAGGCAGCCAGAGGAGCTGCTGACCCTGCTGTTGAGGCCTGCAGACAGACAGACGTGAGAGAGATGGGCAAAAGGCAATCCCTTAGGAGCTGCTTTCTGTTGAGCTGGGAACGGACCCAGAAGAAGGGGAAATGGTAGACTTTGATACAAGTGGGACTCTGAGTCATGAAAAGCCCAGGAAGTTGGCTGAATGAGGTGCTACTCCCATCTTGCTGTGCATTTGAGCTTCCCTGCTGCCTAGAAGCAGCAAGATGCCTTGGAGCTGTCCCATTTGCCTTTCATCTCTTGAAAGGCTCTTCCCTGCAAAATCAGCAAACAGCCAGTGCTCCCTTTGCTACTGCTGATGCCACGGGGCACTTGGCCTTTCTTTCAGCCTCCCACGCTGGCACTCCACACTGGACTGCAAGAAGCCAAGCTGGCAGAATTGCCGCCCCGTTGTCACACGCCAGCAACGTCACAGCTTCCTTTGCCACTCACCAAAGGCCAGGCTTGCCTCCATCCGCGGGTCAGGTGACCTGCAGCCAGCAAGGGAAAAGGAACCAGAGGCCCTTAGAAAAGTGCCTGTGCTGGCCACTCCTGCAGCACAAGGCAGTCCCAACACAGAGCATTTCCCTTTCCCAACAGGCCTCCCGGAGCAACAGCTCTTTCCCACAGCAGGCAAGAGAACAACAAGGACGCTAGAGTAGGCTCTGTCTACATTTGGGCCTCTTTTGCCAAGAGAGAAATAGAAAGACGCTGCTGGAAATGCCCCTTGCTCTTCAACACTCTCAGCTTCCCTTGTGCCCAACAGCTCAAGCAGCATTTTCCTCTTCTCTTTCCTGCATTTTAGATCTAGATTCTTTTAAATGGCATGCCCTAATTCCCATGCCTTGGCTGAAGATGGTAGCCCAGCAGAGCTTCCACAAAGGGCCCCTTCCCTGTGGCAGCTCCCTGCTGAAGCAGCCCAGGAACAGCTGCTGGGCTCAGCAGCAAACCCTCCCTGCACTGGACTTTGTGCTGCATCGCCAAGGGAATCGCAGTCTTGGCACACCATCAAAGGGTCAAGTCACGCAGCCAAGGCCTCTAAGGGGCAGAATTGGGAGCGAAAGGTGCTTTCCTTTGCTCCTGGAGAGAGCCACCGAGTTGCTAGCAGTACTTCTGAGCATCTCCCCTCCGAGTCTGCAATTAGCAGCTTGTCTTGCTTGAAGCAGCAAGAGGAGGAAATGACAGACTCCAGTGCCGCGCACTCTCTCGGGGAGGGAAGGCAACCGCTGCAGGTTGCGGGGCAAATACTCTGCACCCGCCCCCCAGTACACAGATGCCCCCTTTTTAGCTGATGCTGCTGGCAGGACATTGACCAAAGCGGAGGCATCTTCATGGCCATTGTGTTCCCAAATAAACTCGGTCACTGCTGCGGCATAACGAGCAGAGTGAAGCAAAAGCCGGGTGATGCCAGCCCCAGGAGAAACCTTTACTTACGAGTCAGCTGGGTCAGGTAGTAGCCAGAATAGACAACAGAAAAGACCGTGCAAACCGCGGCACAGACCTGCCCGATCATTTTGGCAGCGCTGTGCGGGTTTGCACACTGGATGCCAGCCAAGGCAAAGCCCAGACTCCTCTCGGGGTGCAGGCCGTCTGCTGAGAACTCCTTGAGCACAAGGATCCTCCTGCAGGGAGCGAGCAGAAGAGCCGCTCTGGACAAGCAGGCCTTGCGTGCACCGGGGCAACGCTGTGCTGACAGCACTGTGACGTGGCACCGCTCCCCTGACCTCACAATAGCAGCTGTTCTATGGCTTTCTTGTGCCCAGCAAGGCAACCTTCTGTACAGCTGATGCGAAAGAAAAGCCTGGGAAGTTCTCCTCACTCATAAAGCAGCAGAAAATGTCCTCCCAGTCCATAAGGCAGTGCTCAAGGCGTCCCAGGGGAACTCAGAAAATGGGCCAACCCAAGCGGCATCCAAGGAATCCAAGCAAACGCGCCTTTTGGTCCCAAAAGCTTTGACTGAAAGCAAAAGTCTGCTTCTTCTAGGTGGCATGGTAGCTGGTTCTGAAAAGTCTCACTTCTTCAATGACATTTAGGGGGGAAAAGAAGCAAAGATAATAAATTTCCAGGAGTATTTTAGGCTGCAGTCACTTCTCAAGCACGCGGGTGCGTGCTGACCTATGGAGGGGCTTGACAGCTGGCCTGCAAGCAAAGCTGAGTTCATAGAAGACATCCCAATTGATGGGTTTTCAGTGTATCCATAGCAAGGAAGAAGACAAGGCCGTCAGCATGGAAACCGATTAGTAAAGAGAGATGAAATTTTCGTAAGCTAGACTAGTGCCTAAGTAGATGTGTATACTTGCCTTATAAATTTCTGTAAAACTTTTGCCAATTCTATTGACGTTAATTGCTTTGCACCAATGGATATAAGAAGTTCTTGTGGTGTAGTCAGTGACTTAAGATCACGCTTTGTTAAGAGTGTAGAAGCTGGAGAACACGCAGAATAAAGAAAACTTTTTTCTTCTTGGACCCTGATCACGTGTGTATGTCACGTCCGGCCTAATGGTGACAGTTCCCCATCTCTGGATCAAGAGACAACTATCGTCTGACAGGTAGCTTGTCAACAAACTGAGAAAGAATTGAGTACCTAGGCATGCAGATTTCTGAAGGGAGGAAAGAAAAGTGTTGACAAGAATAAGCCTGAGTTTTAAATGCCTGAAAGAGTCAAAAATAACACGTTGTGGGATATTGTACCAGATGTTCCACAGAGTTAAAACCAACCACAACTCATTAGTATCTGGACTTCCTTGCCCACTATGCTTAGAAATGTTGCTTGAAGGCACTTTGTATCTAAAAATCCAGTTCCTGTAGATGACTGTAGATGTAGATCAAAATCCTACCAAAAACTCCGTGTCAAAACCAGCAAGAGTGAGACTTTTGTCCTTGGCAGTAGCTTCCAGGTGCTCCTGGACATTGCCAGGCCTAGACACAAAGATGTGTATTCGGCGGAGGGAGAGAAGCCTTATGCTTAGCTCTAACTGTGACCTTTGCTAGCAGATCTTACTAGCAGGTAAGAAATTCCATTTGTTCTGCTCTTAGCCAGAGCCAAGACGGGAATCCAAGTCTAGATCACAGGCGAAGATCACAGGAGCCTCAGCTTTTCCAGAGGAGGAAAAATACAAAGGCTAGTAAATTTGCCCTGGGTTGACAGGGGGTTTTTTACAGATCCATAGACAAGTGATGAAGCTTAAAAGATGACAGCAGAGGAAAATCAACAGATATGCTGAAACTGAGTGAAGAGGAAGGAGACTTCAAATTAACTGAAAAGCTGCACTGAAAGCTTCTCTACTTTTTGCAGTTGCTTCAAGTTTAAAATGACAAACTCTAGCAGCACTTCCAACTTATTGTTCTTAATTCTAGGATAAAGACAATCAAAACTGGGCACTCCTGCTTAGAGTATGAAGTAAAGCACAGAAAGGCATTAGAGTAAGAAAAATTGTGTTTAGAAGGCTGAGGCAGCCTTAGGGCTAGGAGGAATGGGGAGGCGTGGAAATCAGGCCTGTGGGCACCAGTCAAGGAGCATCCAGTCCCTGAGCGGTCCCTCACAGAGGGTATCCCAGCAGATGGAGTCCAAATGGAGCCACAGCTCGGTGGGAAAAGTGCCGGGCTGGTGAGCCGTGCTTAGCAGGGGCTCCTGCATCAAATTGCTCCCTGACAGGTGCGGTATGCTGTGTTTGTGTGCCCAACAGCTGGCAAGAGCAGGCTGGCCCAGATGTGGGAAAAGGCCAAGGAGGCAGCAGAGTGGGAATGGGGCTGTGCAGGAGGCCCTGGTGGTTGCACACAGCCGTGGGGGATCAGGCTGGCCCAGATGGTCCCTGGGGCTCTGGGCTGAAAAGGGGGGAAAAGAGAAGCAGGGAGGAAGGGCCAGATGCCGCTATGAGAATGCCATTCCATCCCAAAGGGGACATAGTGAGAGGAGGCTGGGAACAAAATGGTGATTCCTGCTGATCACCCTGACATCTTCACGACAAGAGGGCCAGAAAGGAGTGCACATCTGCCTCCTGGTGTTGTCCTGAATGTGAGCTCATTACCTGGCGTTCATTACCCGCAAGTCTGGCAGCTTCCCGCGGGCATTCCACGCTTCAGGCAAGCAAAGCTGCTTACCTCACTATGTTCTTTGGGCCTCTGAAGGGGACCGTCCACTTAGCCTGCAAGGAAGGGAGTCTTACAACACTCTGGATATTTTAGACTTTTATTGTCACTCGGGCTGAAACAAAGTATCCCCTCGCCACTTCTCCATCTTCATCCTTCTGTCCTGCAGGTGGCCTGTTCAGGCTGACAGCTTGGAGCGCCTGCAGGCTCCAGTTTGGCTGCAGCCCAGCTTTTCCTCTCACAGCTTAATTCTTATTATGACAATTCTTTCATTTCTACTTCAAAGATACCTCAGAGCTTGCCTAAATTAACAACACTCTATTCTAAGCTAAACAATCCTCTATTATCTAAGCTATCTACGTTCCATAGCCCTTAAATGGTGATCCCTATATCTCCTAATTCTTTTAAACTTTCATCTCTTGGAGAAAGAAAAAACAACACAGCTTTAAATTGAACCTAGCACACACCTAACCAAACCTCACCTAACCTACCCTAACGTAACCTAACCTTACCTTACCTTACCTAACCTAACCTTACCTTACCTTACCTTACCTTACCTTACCTTACCTTACCTTACCTAACCTAACCTTACCTTACCTTACCTAACCTAACCAAACACCTAAACTGAGCAAATACGAAAAAAAAAATCACATTTCCTATCTATGGCACAGCTCCTCTTAATACTCAGGGGATGGCTGGAGCTCTGCCTAAAGATGACACATCCCCTTTTCCCTCCTCTGGGCTGGCGGAGCATAAGGGCCTCCTCAGGCGCAGGTGTCTCCTCTCCAGTCTTCCTGCACTTGCTTGGCTGAGATGATCAGAGCAGCCAGGCTGGAGGCAGGATCGCTGGAGGTGACAAAGGGATGCTGCCCAGAGGAAAAAGAACAAAGAAAGGAACTCTTACTTTCCAGGATCCCATCCTCACGGGCTCAAGCAGGATTCCCTGGCTACCAGGAAGACACACAAAGAGCACCGAGGGCAGCATGTCCCCCTGCGCCTTGCTGTGCTGGGAGCTGTCTGCGCCACGTGGCCCACACTCCTCCTCATGCCTTCATGCAGGTGTCCTCAGCTGACAGGGCTTTTTGCCCCTTTGCTTTTTCTTACCTGCAGGAGCTCCTGGGCAGACCAGCGCCTGTCCTCGTCAGCCTGCAGGCAGCAGCGGAGGAAGTCACGCAGGAGAGCCGAGTGGTGCCTGGGGTTCTGCAGTTTTGGGGGCCCGTTCCTTTCTATCAGTTCAAAAACCTACAGCACATGGATGCAAGAGGACACTGCACCTGCTCCTTTGCTAGCCACAGCAGCTCTCTCCACACAGAGCCCTCTTGCTAAGCTGCACCTTACCCTGAGACGGGCTTCCCGCTCGTAAGGAGCTTCCCCTTCCACCATTTCCAGCCCCATGATGCCCAGGGACCAGATGTCCACTTTGGGGCCGTAGGCTTCTCCTCTCACCACCTCCGGCGCCATCCAGCTGGGAGTGCCGACGCTGGAGCTGCGCTTGCTGCGCTCAGGGCTGAGCTGAGCACAGAGGCCAAAGTCACCTGAGGCCAAAAACAAAGCCTGTCAAAGCCAGCTCCCACTGGCAAAGCGGCCAAAACCATTGCCCACTCCAAGCCTGACCAGGCCATGCTGAATCTAGCTGAAAAAGCAGCTGAGCTCTCCTTCCACATGCCTGGAGCCAGGCAAAGAAGGCATCGGCCACTCACGCACTGGCCAAGCGGCGCTTCTGCCCAAGTGGCAGTCACCGAAATGCAAGCGCATGGCAGGTGCTGGAAATGCTGCAGCCCAGCAGGGATACCCACCCAACTTGACAGATCCATCCATGCCCACAAGGACGTTGTTGCTTTTGATGTCTCTGTGGATGACTTGGCGGGAATGAAGGAAATGCAGTCCTTGCAGGCACTGAGAGAGAAAAAGGAGGGAGGGAAAGTTAACGTACAGGATCGGATTTCATCCCACCAGAAAGGAAAGAGCTCGACGGGACTGACGGCTTTCTCAGGGAATTGTGAGCGAGGGCACAGCATCATGGTGCTGTCACGAAAAAGAGCTTGCTGCTTCAACACTCTTGGAAGTTTTTTCTCGATTTCCAAGCAAAGGCATCCAAGCTCCCAAAAGTTCCGCCGGCCTTGGGTAGGAAGCGCGTCACCTTTGGCTGGGAGGCGGCACGGCAAAGATTTTTGGGGAAGCCTAGTGGCAGCAGAGGAGGAAGCAGCACCTTAGAGCTGTTCCAGAATCCATCGCCATGCGGGCTGCAATGCTATCCTTTGCAGCTGAGGACAGCTCTTTGCCCTTAGCTTGAAATTCTGCCGCCTGCATGCTGCCTTCGCGTGGCAAGGAATGTAGGACAGACAGACAGGCTCCAGGCTAACATTCCCAGGCAAAGCTGAGAAGAGGAAGCAAGTGAAACCAAGCGAGTGAGCCAGCACCAGTGCCAGAGGACACACAGGATGGAAGAGTGCAAGAACAGAGCCTGAGGAGTGCGGGCACAGCGGCAGGCAGTTCACTTCCCATGCTCGCTCTTCTCCTGTGTGTGGTCAAGGCAGCAGCAGCAGCAGCAAAAGAAAGGTGAGAGCAAGAAATCCCAGCTGTCCTTAACCTCCAGCTGGCAAGCAGCATCCTGGGCAGGCTTGGGGAAGCACAAGCGGGATCCCTCACCTCCCGACAGACAGCGCCTATCTGTCCTTCCTCCGGGTACACCGCGCTGAGCACATCAAACAAGGTGCCGCCGTCCATGAACTCCATGGCCAGCCAGAGCTCCGCATCCACCAGGTAGCTGAAAGAAGAAAACCACGGCATGGAGAGACAGCAATGGGCACAGCCTCAGTCAGCCAGGGGCCCGAGCCAGGTTTTTGCAACTGCTCTCCAAGCTACGTGTGCCACAAGAGATTCATGATCACCAGCTCCAACTCCTTCCACGCTCTGGAGACCAGCAGAGAAATCACCACCAGCTCCCTTCTCTGCCAGGGACCAAAGGGCATCGTCTCTTCGGGCTTGCACTAGCTAAAGCTACATTGACATGAGAATAGGCCAACCTGTCTAAGTAGGTAACGATATTGGGACTCCTGTTGTCCCTCATGGCCAGGATTTCATTGGCAGCCAGCTCCTCGGACATCTCCTCCTCAAGCGACATGATCTTGATTGCCACCTGAAATGACATTGGCCACCGTTTACCTTGAGAAGACGCCCCCTGCTCGAGATCACAAGCAGCACGGAGCGAGTGCTGCTGCAATGAGGCAGCGGGCTGGGCCAAAGTGCCTTGTCACTCGACAGCAGAGCTTAGCAGAAGCACCAAAGGCCATCCCAAATGCATTCTGCCTCCTGAGCCTAGAGTGTACTTCAGAGGAACAGCCTCTGCTGCAGACATGGAGCTGCCACCCAAACCTCCAGGCAGGGCTCACAGCAGCGGGGAAAGCGCTCCAGAGCTGCAAAATGGCATGGGGCTGTTGGCACTTTACCTGTTGTCCGCTGCTGGTGTCAAGGGCTTTATAAACACCTCCAAAGCCCCTGGAAAGACAAAAGCAGCAGAAAGAGCCCTTTATCCCTTGGCACTGAAATCAAGCCTAGGCAGCAGATCTCCCCAGGCTGCCTGCACGCCTTCCTTAGAAAACGCCTGGCTGCGGCGTCTCTTCGGCCAGCAGCACGTCGGCCCGTGAGCCCTCTGCCCTACGGGGCAGCCTGTCCAAGGGAACACTAAGGTGCAGCATGAAGACCAAGGGCCGCTGGAAATCTCCAAGGCGCACGCCCAGCCAGGTCATTTCCAAACCTAAGGGGAACTCTCCTCCTTGTGCGGGTGTGCATGCATGTGTGTGTCAAAAGAGTGACAACAATTAGAGTCAGAAGACTGTCCTTGAGAATCTGACATTTCTTGAGTAGCAAGGTGCTCTTTCAGGCCAGAAAGCGGCAGGGCCAGAGCGTTTCCCAGCTCCTGCTCCTCCTTGCTGCAAGCAAGACAATGCCAGCATCAACTTGTCTTCAATGAGGCCTTCGCATTGCTCTGACCCAGCAGTCCAGGCAGGCAACAGGAGGTAAAGCCAGAGCCGTAGGCGAGGACCGGCCTGGGGAAAACAGGTCTACCCCAGGGGCCAGGCTTCCGTGGGCGAGGGCCGGCCCAGGGAAAGGAGGTCTACCCAAGGGGTTTCTGGCAACAGGTCTACCTAAGGGGCCTGGGACAGGTCTACGCAAGGATTCTGGGACACCAGGTCTACCCAGTGGCTGGGTTGCCTTATGCAAATGCCAGCCTGGGACAAGAGGTCTACCCCAGGGGCCTGGGACATAAGGTCTACATCAGGGGCGTGGGACAACAGGTTTACCCCGGGGCCTGGGAAGACAGGTCAACCCCAGGCGTCTGGGACACCAGGTCTACCCTGTGAATGGGCTGCCTAATGTGAAGACCAGGACAACAGGTCTACCCCAGGGGTGTGGGACAGCAGGTCTACTCCAGGGGCCTGGGAAAACAGCTCTACCCAGGGCATCTGGTGCAATACGGCTACCCTGTGGATGGGCCGCCAAAGGCGAAGGCCTGGCCGGGAACACAGGTCTACGCCAGGGGTCTGGGACAACAGGTCCACCACAGGGCATCGGGGACAACAGGTCTACCCTATGGATGGGATGCCTAATGCCAAGTCCTGGCCTGGACAACAGGTCTACCCCAGGGGTGTGAGACAACAGGTCTACCCCAGGGGTTTGGGACAACAGGTCTAACCCAGGGGCCTGGGTGGACAGGTCTACCCTTGATCCAGGCGCCCGAACTCGAGGTCCGGCCTGGGGACAACAGGTCTACCCAAGTCATCGGGGACAACAGGTCTACCCTGTGGATGGGCTGCTTACTGCAAAGACCAGGAGAACAGCTCTACCCGAGAGTTTTGGGACAAGAGGTATACCCTGTGGATCGGATGCTTAATGCAAAGCCCTGGCCTGGACAACAGGTCTACCACAGGGCCTGGGACACAAGCTCTACATCAGGGGCCTGGGACAACAGGTCTACCACAGGTGTCTGGACACCAGGTCTACCCTGTGCATGGGCTGCTTAATGAGAAGAACAGGACAACAGGTCTACCCCAGGGATTTGGGACAACAGGTCTAACCCAGGGGCATGGGACAACAGGTCTACACTAGGGCCAGGCTACCGAACACGAGGTCCGGCCTGCGGACAACGGGTCTACCCCAGGCATCGGGGACACCAGGTCTTCCCAGTGGATGGGCTGTCTAAGGCGTTCCTGGCCCAGATAAAAGGTCTACCCCAGGGGTTTGGGAAAACCGATCTACCGTGTGGATGGGTGGCCTAATGCAGTCCTGGCCTGGACAACAGGTCTACCCCAGGGGTTTGGGACAACAGGTCTACCCCATGGGCCGGGGACACAAGGTCTACCCCACGGGCCTGGGACAACAGGTCTACCTCAGGCCTCTGGATAACAGGTCTACCCTGAATGGGCTGCTTAATGAGAAGACCAGGACAACAGGTCTACCCCAGGGGCCTGGGACAACAGGTCTACCCTCGGGCCAGGCTGCCGAACTCGAGGTCCGGCATGGGGAACAACAGGTCTACCCAAGGCATCGGGGACACCAGGTCTCCCCTGTGAATGGGCTGCTTAATACGAAGACCAGGACAACAGGTCTACACCAGGGGCCTGGGACAATCGGTCTACCCTGTGGATGGGCTGCCTAATGCCAAGTCCTGGCCTGGACAACAGGTCTACCCCATGGGTTTGGGACAACAGGTCTAACCCAGGGGCCTGGGACAACAGGTCTACACTAGGGCCAGGCTGCCGAACACGAGGTCCGGCCTGCGGACAACGGGTCTACCCCAGGCATCGGGGACACCAGGTCTTCCCAGTGGATGGGCTGTCTAAGGCGTTCCTGGCCCAGATAAAAGGCCTACACCAGGGGTTTGGGAAAACCGATCTACCGTGTGCATGGGTGGCCTTCTGCTCCAACAGCCTGCTGGCTGTTCAGAGAGGAGATGATTCCTATATTTCAAACACCACAGAAGCTGTCCCTAAGAAATCTCCATCTTGGGAAGCATCCTCAAAGCACCAGCAGTGCAGCTGCTGTTCAGCCCTCAGAACAAAACTCTGCTCACTTTATTCCATTCCTCAGCTCAGCTGCTCCAGCCCTTGGCATGCCAGAGCCTGACCAGCCCATGTTGCCTCCCCTTGCATAGGCACAGGAGAAGCAGCTCCCCATGCCCAGCTTTTGGCCTGGAGCGGATTTGAACAGCAAGCTCCAGAGCTGCATCAGTCATTCCAGCCGTGCCAGGAAACAATCTGGCAGTCAATGGTCTATGACTGGAGCCAGGCAGACAGACAAGGCTGCCTGCTGCAGCCCAGGCTGCTTTACCCAATGGGACTGACAGGGATAGAGACCCACCTCTTCATGGGAAACATCTCTGGAATAATTCAGAACACTGGAGTGGACATGAAGGTCAATGCCAGTGCCTGCCTGGATAGAAGACGTTCCCTTCAGGATGTCCAAATCTCTCTTCAGAGACCCCTTGGCAAGTTCACTCTTGCTCCTTGCAGCACCCAGTATTTGAGCGTTTTCTCTACATGTCTTCAGTGCAGCACTCAGGATTTGAGCATTCTCTCTCCATTTCTTCAAAGCAGCAATCCCATGCTCCAAATCTTCCTGCATGCCTGCCCTCTCCACCTCCAATTCTTGAGTATTTTCCTTATGATTTCTCATCTCAGGTGCATGCATTTCATTCTCCTTTTCCAGATTTCTCATCTGCTGCTGGTACAATTCCCGTTCATGCTGCCAAAGCAGGGAGAAAAAGGCTCCCTGATTCCCTCTCTCACTTTGCTTTTCATACCAGATCTGGACTCCTGCTGCAGGGGCTTTCCAGCTTCCCTTCTGCCCTTCCCTGACCTCCTGCAGCTCCACTCCAGGGCTCCTTTGGGGAGGAGCTGCCAGAACTGCAGCCAGGATTTCAAGTGCCCGCTAAGCAGGATTCAGGCAGTGCCACGAGGATGTGCTCTCCATCAGGGAAGAAGGGAAGAGCAAACAGCCCCAGCCTTTCATTCCCTGGGGCTGGGCTGACAGCAGTGCTTTTCCACCTCTCCTGTGTAGAGTTTCCATGGCTCCATCCCCAAGAGCCCCACTGCCCTCTCTGGGAGCAGCAATGGCCAGATCAGTCTGTCATTCTCTGCTGCCACTCAGGACCAGTTCTCCCCTTGCAGGCACACGTCCTGCTGGGGATCAGCACTTGGCTTTCCTCTCCTCTCTCCCCACTGGCTGCTCTCCCATGGCCAAGGCCAAACACCTTTCTATTAACAGCAAACATGGGACTCTCCCCTTCCTTCCAGACCCAGATATTTAGAAAGCTGAACATGGGTTTGGACACCAGGAATTCCCCAAACCATGCAATGTCAGTAAGGACACTGAGGACATTGAGAACTAAAGGTTCTAGGGCACAGAAGTCTAGCATGGAGGAAAATCAGCAGCCTCAGCATTAACTGACTTTGCCATGACTACAACATCTTCTCCTCCTTATTCAGAAGAATGCAATGACCAAAGTTAAACCGGGAAAAGTTGCTCTTTAGAACTATGAACACAAGGCCCAAACATAGCTAGGAAATGGCACTTAGTGGCATCTGCCAATCTCACCAGCACATCCTTCCTTTCCTTCTCCAGCTTTTCCAATTTCCTCTTCAGAGATGCTACCTCCTGATGAAGAGCCACAGCCTCTTCCTGCCTTTCAGTGGCCTCTTTCTCCAGGGCAATTTGGCGGGAGATGTGCTTGGCTTCTGCCTGCAACCACTCTGCAGCAGGGAAGGGAAAGAAAAGGGAAAATGGGAAAGGGAAAAGCAAAGCAAAGGCAAACTGATGTGCATCTTGCAGAGACAACAGCACTGTCTTCTCTACCTGCCTGTGTTTGCCAGGCCCTAAGCCCACAAAGGCTCCAAAGCTGACAGAAATGAAGGAAAGTTCCAGGCACAGAAAAAGGCAGGAATGAAAGGGGCAAGGGCTCAGAGGGATAGGAGAGTGTGTTTGCTCTTGGCCTTGTGCAGAGTGAGCAAGCCAAGAGAGACAAAGGAGAGGGGATGCCTGTGCAGCCCTGCTCCAGAGAGGCCAATAGCCTGGAGGCTCTGGCAGGGCCTGGAGTTTGGGGGGAATGGAGCTGAGGCATCCAGCTACAGCTCCTTAGCACAGACACAGCACCTGAGAGGCACCAGCTGTGCACGGGATCAGCCCTAGCACAGCCAGATGGCACTGCCAGCCACAGCATCTTTCTCAAGAGAAAGCTTTCACTGGCACTCGGATGGAGAAATCTCCTGCTGGCTGTTTTTCCCTCTCTGCCATTTCAGGCCAGTGCCCTTTTCCTCTGCATGGCATCAGAGATCCCCGCTGGTGAGACAAGATGGGGCAGTGGCTGGGAGAGCAGAAGCTGTACCTTGCACATAATCCTCCATCTGTTTCTGCAGCTCCTGATTGTGGGCTCTGAGATTGTCCCTCTGAGCCTGTGTCTTCCTCAGCTCCAGCACCACGGCCTTACACTGTGTGGCCATGGCCTCTGCTCTTTCCTCAGACCTCTGGAGCCTCACACACAGCTCAGACACCTCCGTTTCCAGCAGCTGCTTCTCTTGACTTGCCTGGTGCTCTCTCTTCTCTACCTCTGCAAGCAGCATGGCCTGCACCTGGAAGATGGATGCACACAGCCTCAGGGACAGGGCTGCTCCTGAGGCAGCAGAGTGGGCCGCAGGCAGAGAAACAAAGGAGAAATTATTTCAGGCAAAATCATGCCAAAACCAGAAGGCACAGAAGCAAGGATTGCAATGGAGACAAATGGAGAGAAAACAGGGAAAGTGAGCCAATGGGCATCCTTGGGCTGCAGCTCTGAACAGCGGCTGAACTGGCTGCGCTGGAAGTGCCCTGCCCAGCCTGCCACAGCCACCTCTGTGTCCCCACATTGCTCAGTGCCTGGCACAGGAACCAACTCTGTCTGGGACAACACTGCTAACAGAGGGACAGAGAAGCTCCAGAGGAGTCTGCTGCTGCTTCTCCTGCCACATTTCCTGCAGGGACCCGGGAGAGGATGGGAGAAAACTTCTGCAGCTGACAGCAGATCCAACCTCAGCCTCAGGGTGCAGCAGCAGCCCCGGGCAGAACACGGCAGCTGTGGATGCTGCTGGCAGGGGAAAGAGGTTGGGGTCTCCAAGGCAAAGGTGCTGTTGTGTGTCCCTGGAGAAGAGGATGCCACTGCACAGCTTACCTGGTTTTTGACTGCCTGCACTTCTCTTCTCTGCTGAGAACGGAGCAGCTCTGCCTGCTTAAGAGCAGAAAATAACCCAGACACATCATTTTTCAGTGTCAGGTTCTGTTCTTCCAGCATTCTGAGGCACTGGGTCTTCTCCTCCAGAGACAGGATCAGCCTAGAAGGAAAGTATGCAACTCATCGTTACACGGTATCACATTTTAGCAACTCACAGGACTTGCACCAGCTGAGGGAAAAACTGCTCTGCCTGATGAGGTTTGTCTCAACAACTTGGCTGTTTGTTCCCCCTGCAGTCCCAGCCCAGCATGTGCCTACTCTGCTTTTCTCCCTGAAAGAACAGCGAGTTCCTGCCTACATGCCCTACCTTCTTTCTGAGATGGGAATGTGAATACAAACCTAACAAAGTCTTGCAATGAAGACCTTAGGGGAGAGGAACAATTTTCTTCTGACTAACCAGGCTCCAAAGCGGGGAGGTTTGCTCAGCATGGAAGAGACATTTCCTTCCCCCATCTTACACATCCAGGTAGGAGGAGCAGACCCTAGAGCCAGGGCATCTCTGGCAAGTTCCCTAACATTTACCAGTACCCATCCTACTTTCAGCGGCAGAAACAAAGGCCAAAGGGGCAACTGAGGCTTGGAGCACAACCTGATGGAAGATGCAGAAGGCTCCAGGCAAGCAGGAGTGCCCTGCCTTTCCTTTGTCGTCTTCTTGGAGGAAGAATCCTGTGGCACTGAAGCCTGGCAGGACTTGATCGGCTGCAGGAGCCCCCCATACCCTGGTCCTGTTTCTTGCATTCTTTGCACAGTCAGAAATGCCTGTGACTGTGCAGGGTGGCAGGGACCCTGCTTGACCCCCTGCAGGCGCCGGGGGACATTTGATGAGGAACGATGCAACAGAGACATTCTTGTTTCTGGGCTGCCTCCAAGGCCAATCTGGCCTAGAGCAGCAATCAGGGCCTTAAGATGGTTCTGCCCAGAAAAAGCATCAGATGCCAGCCTGATCCAGACCCCAAAGGCTTCAAGTTACAGGCCCCAAGGTGGAGCTGATGGATGTATCCAGCTCCTTACAGTGTACCTCGGGCAGTGTCAACACACCCACCTAACAACACAATACCCCCTAGAGGGAAAGGGCTACTCCCAAAGCCTTTGTCTTCAGAAAAACTCTATCTGAAGGCTTAAAAGAAAAGAAAATGAAAGAGAACCTCCAGAAAATGAGACCTGTCTGCACTGAGAGTTCAGAATCTGCCACTTAGGGAATGCTGCCAGAGCCCCTGGCAGGTGCAAAGATGGCAAAGAGGGAATCCATTCACCACATTGCAGAGTCCCACAGGCTTTCATTTACCTGGCTTTTTCCCTCTCTAGGGCATTGATGGAAGCCTGCAATTCTGAATTTTGCTGAGCCATTTCTTCCCACTGGATCCATTCCCTCTCCAAGTTCTGCAGATGCACTTGCAGCTCCTTTTTCTGATGTTTTGCCTCCTCCAGCATCTTCTGGACCTGCCCAATCTCCAACATCTTCTGCCTGGACTCTTCCTGGGCCTCCCTCCCCTCTTGCTGGGCTCTCTGCGCAGTCCTTTCCTGGCACTCTCGGGAGGCTGCCAGCTGAGATGTCAACTCTGCCACCTCCAGTCAAACAGAACAAAGCAGTCAGAGGCTACAGCCACAGCTTCTCACACTCAGCCACAGCACAGGCTGTGAGCAAAGGTAAAGGACAACTTCCCACTCCTCCCTGTCCTGAGAGCACCAGATTCACAAAGGATACGCACAACTTGTTTCAGTCTCTAAGTGGCCCACCACCAAGGGCACCTGAGAAAGCACCTGCCAAAGCAAGGCTAGCAAGAAGAGGCCAGCAGGAATCCATGCTGCTGCTTGCTGGCCATCAGCACAGAGGACTAGCCCAGCTGTCCAGAGCAGCAGCTGACATTCAGCAGAGCACTGAGTGTCCTTCAGAGCAGCTGCCATGGAGCCCCCAGAGCACGAGACAGCCCCAAGGCTCACCCGAGCAGCTGCTGCTCTACCATGGAAAAGCAAGAAGGCCACAGACCCCTCGCTGCATGACTGCAGTGCCACTGCTCTTTCACTCACCTGCTTTTGTAGAGCCTCCCTCTGCTCAAGGAGGAGATTCATTTCCTCTTTGAAGTCTTGTAGATCTTCCTCGTGCCTCCTCTGAGCTGCCTGGGCTTCTCTGCGAGCTCCCTGCAGCTCCCCTTGCAGCTCTGCCTCCACACGCTTCCTGGTCATCTGCAGCTGAGCCATCTGCTGCTGAGCAGCAAACAGCCTGGATTGCAGGCTCTCCTTTGCTGACCTACAAGTTGCAAATATGGACAGACATGAGTTGCTTGCTCCAAACACCCACAGCCGGTTATTCCAGGACGACGTGGCTCAAGATCCCCACGCCTGAGGATGGAAAATGGGTCACCTGGAAACTCATCCAGAGAAGGCTCATCTGGGCCATTTCCAGAGCAGAGCAGGGCCTCTGAGGGACTGCCCAGGCCTTCCTTATGGCCTGCCATAGCACAGACAGCCCAGCCCAACTTGGCCTCAACAGCCAAACCTTCACTTGCTGCTCCTGACCCATGACTCTGGGTAGCTGTGCCCAAACAGGCTGGAGCAACAAGCAAAAGCCCAGCCCCTGCTCACAGCCCTTCTCTCATCAGCACTTCCAAGCTGCTCTGCAGGGGGACAGAACAGACTTTGTCCTGGCTGACTCCTGACTTTTTAATGCTCTCGATAATGGACATAAAGGTACATCATCTACCCGACACCTGGTGCCACCAACATATTTTATGAAAATCCTTTTGCTCAGATTTTTTCTCCTGAGAAACTGAGAGGCCTCAGAAATGAAAAGAAAACAATAATTATCTGCTGCTGTAGAATGCAACAGGTGCATCTTTGATTGGCCTCATGTGGTTGGTTTTAATTAATGGCCAATCACAGTCCAGCTGTCTCGGATTCTCTGGTCAGTCACAAGATTTCATTATCATTCCATTCCTTTCTATCCCTTGCTAGCCTTCTGATGAAATCATTTCTTCTCTTCTTTAGTGAAGCTTTATTATATAATTTTCTTTTAATATAATATATATCATAAAATAATAAATCAGCCTTCCAATACATGGAGTCAAGATTCTCATCTCTTCTCTCATCCTGGGACCCCTGTGAACACCACCACACACCCAGTATTTAACAAGGCTTCAGAACTACTTTGCAGATACAGTAAAATCTCACGGTCATGGCAGCACTTGTAAATAATCAGAACAGCCTTTTGTTCCAATTACAACTACCTGAATGCAGAGACTGCAGTTTCAACTCTTGCAAGGTCCAGGAGTAGAATTGCTGCCTTTATTTGAGTGATGCTGAACAAGCAGGCAGTAGCCCAAGGGACTTGTCCTTCCTTACACAGTGAGAGGGACCATCCAAGGGCACCTTGGCAGGTTTTGCAGCTGGGTGCCCACCAACAATCAGCAAGAATGCCCAGAGGCTGTTGAGAATTCCAAAGAGCTTTCCCTGCTGCTCTCTAACCAGCTCTACATCCTGTCCCACACTTCTCAAGAGTGTTCTTGGGAGCAGAAATGCCTCAGGATGGTCAGCAGCAGCCTCTGGCTTCACCCTGAATGGCAGCGTGCTACTCCCAACGTGCCAAGGTAAGAGCCTGGAATGCTGAAGATGAAGCTTCCTGGTCTGAAGATCAGGATCATGTCAAGCAACTTGGAAAGGAACAAGGGATGTTCAATGCCCAGAACGAGGAACCAAACCCAAGAGAAACTTGAGGTTTCACTCAGCATCTGCATGGTTTAACTACTCCTCAGTTCAGGGCTGGCTGGATTGCTTTTGACATCCCACAGGAGTGTGCTCGGTGGCACAAACAGGAGCCCAAGGCTCACAAGAGCTTTGTTGGCTTTACATGCCAGAAAAATAACCCTCACCTCATGGCCTTTTTTTTTTTTTGAGATTCTTCCATTTTTTGTCCACGGAATGTAAAAACATCAGAAAAGTTTCAACTCCCTGCCTTTACCTGGTCTCTGCCAGCTGCCTGGCAAGGTCTTGTCGGAGCCCCTCGCTGGCTGCCAGTCGGCCCTCAAGGTCAGCCTTCTGGGCCAGCAGCTCCTCCTCTCGCCACACCTGGGCCACTTCATGCCCTTGGCCAGAGGATTCCTGGCTCAGCTGCTCCAGACACCAGCTCGATGACTCTTGTTCCTGGGAAACCTGCAAGTGGGACAAGGTACAGCTGGAGCCCTTCCTCAGGAGCCCTGTGCAGAGCCAGCCAGTGCCACCTCACATGCAGCCAGAGGACAAGGAGCACCTGTGCTCTGGGCTCAAAGTTTCACAGCATCTGCCCCATGCAGCTCTCATAGCCTGGCCTGCCAAAAGCCTCTGGCACTGTTAGCTTGGAAGTGCTGTGGCAGGCCCTGCTGCCTTGCCTGGGACCACACAGCTCCTTCCCAACAAACATCCCTACTCCAAACTCTCTGTTGTCTCTCAAAACCACTGCATCTTCCACAACTGCCACTTGGCTAACAAAATTGCTATCTGGATCTATTTCAGTGCTGGATATTTTCAGAAAAGTTTGGGAAAGCAAATTTGCCGGCTGAATCAAGGGAAAATATACAGGATTTCTCCTTTCAAGAACAAAACCCACATCAAAGTGTCACCTCCTCACATATTCCAAGCAACTCTCTGCAACAAGAGGATGCTTGGCAGGCAAATGGCTCTTGTGCTGAGCAGACATTTAGTGACTGATGGATGTCTGGCTGATGTGGCCAAAGCAAAACCTCTGCTGTGCATTTGCCAAACCTAGCACATTCCCCAGAACTGAGACTGTCTGACAGAGACCCTCTGAAACACAGCCTTCTCTTGCAGCTATCCTGTAACACCCAATCCAAACCTCCCCTGCCACAGCTTGGGGCTGTTTCCTCTTCTCCTGTCCCTTGTTCCCTGGGAGCAGAGCCTGACCCTCACCTGGCTGCAGCTTCCTGTCACAGGGAGTTGTAGAGAGCAAGAAGGTGCCCCCTCAGCCTCCTTTTCTCCAGGCTGAGCCCCCCCAGCTCCCTCAGCTGCTCCTGGTCACACCTGTGCTCCAGACCCTTCCCCAGCTCCCTTCCCTCTTTTAGAGGCTCTGTGGCTGCCCAAAGCAACACATTTTGCAGAAGCATGCAACACTTTGCTGATGAACATGCATATCCCTGGCTAAGAAATGCGTGTGCCCTCTTGAGCCAGGTGTGCACAG
Source organism: Molothrus aeneus (assembly GCF_037042795.1). Classification (NCBI taxonomy): domain Eukaryota; kingdom Metazoa; phylum Chordata; class Aves; order Passeriformes; family Icteridae; genus Molothrus; species Molothrus aeneus. The sequence continues at coordinate 2,532,472 of NW_027099068.1, read as the reverse complement.
CAGTGTGCCTGTCTTCTAGTGCCAGAAAGAGCATCTGGCTGATCTGGCTGCCACAACTCCCACTGCCACAGGTGCTGCCTAGCAATAAGGTGTTCAGAGCCCTGCTAACATCATCCCTCTCTTGCTCCAGCACATCCCTCCGAAGCTGCAATTCCTCCAATGTCTGCCTCTTGACTTCCAGCTGCCTCTGCAAGGATGGCTCTTCTCCCTCGAGTGCAGCCAAATCCTACCGTGTACAAGAAGGGGCAAGATGAGTTTTCAAGGGAAAACCAATCTCATTTCTAAAACCAACCTCCATCCTGGTCTGCTGTTTTGCCTCTTCTTCCTGGGCTGACACTTCCTTCCACGCTGGAGCTCTGGAGGAACGTCCCTGGTGAGAAAGCCCTCGAGCTCCCTGCAAGTGCACAGGGAAGAGCACACTCAGACTGCATGGCCACCCCTGAGGCAGTTGCCTCTAAGTGCTTCCCAGCTCGTCCCAGAGCGCAGCACTTCCAGCTGAGCTCTTCCTCCCCTCCTTGGCAATATTTTCAGCCCAGGAGTTTGACAGCAGCACAAAAAAACATGCTGCAAGGTGTCTGATCACTTCTAAGAACACCAGAAGGGGAGCTGCCCAGAGCCCAATCCAACCTGGCCGTGAACACTCCCAGGGATCCAGGGGCAGCCACAGCTTCTCTGGCACCCTCAGAGGGCAGAATTCCCTCCCAATATCCCATCCATCCTTGCCATGTCTCATTAGGAAGCCTTGTCCTGTCCTTGCAGGCCCCTGGCTTAAGTCCCTCTCCAGTTCTCTTGCAGCCCTTTCATGCATTGGAAGGGACTCTAAGGTCACCCTGGAACCTTCTCCAGCCTGGACAACCCCAACTCTTGCATCCTTTTCCCTTGGCACAGGTGCTCCAGCCCTTGCAGTATCTTCCTATCATCCTTGTGACCTCCTCTAGGCCACTGGGGATCATTTTGGAGATGTCTGGGAGAAACTCATTCTTGACTCTGGGAAGCGCTGAGGCTGCGCTGTAATTTGGGTGAGGGGAAGGCAATGAAAAGCTGCTCCCTTGTTTGTGCCCGTGGCCTCCAGTGGGACAAGGACAGTGGAGGAGATGTGGCTGCGCTCTGGGATAGCCAGGAGCACCCCATTCCCTCCCAGGCCTGTCCCCAGGGCAAGCACCACAGCTGCTGCCAGCTCTGGAACAGCCAACTGTTAATCCCTTGCTAATCCCAAAGGGAACTGTTCCTCGAGGCACAGCCCAGGCCCAACCAACTCCCTGCTGGGCTTGGCACAAGGAGAGCAGCGGCTTTGTCACTCACCCTCCGGGTCTCCATCTGCCTCTCGCACAAAGAGAGAGAAAATATCAGTGACCAAAGGCCCTTGGTCTTTGCAGGGTCTAAACCCCAGGGACCAAAGGCCCTTGGCCTTTGTAGGGTCCAAACCCCAGTGACCAAAGGCCCTTGGCCTTTGTAGGGTCCAAACCCCAGTGACCAAAGGCCCTTGGCCTTTGCAGGGTGTAAACACCAATATCCAAAGGCTCTTGGCCTTTGCAGGGTGTAAACACCAATTTCCAAAGGTTCTTGGCCTTTGCAGGGTCAATAGCACAAAGTGCCCTTGGCCTTTGCAAGGTCCAAGCCCCAAAGTGCACGAGCTGTTGACAGCTCCAGGGTCCAAACCCCAATAGCCAGGAGCTGTTGCTTGTTGCCAGGATCCAACCCCCAGCATTCCATGGCCTTTGTGACAGTTGCCAGGGTCATACTCCCAGCGTTCCATGGCCGTTGTGATGGCTGCCAGGGCCCAAAGCTCAGCATTCCAGGGGCTGTTGGAGAGGCCCTCCCTGGCTCTCTCCCCATCCCAGCTCCCTGCTGGTCCTGGCACCGGCCCTGCCTCCCCCATGTCTCCAGAGCCCTCCTGGGCAGCTGGGCAGGGACCTGGCTCAGAAGTCAGTTTTAAGACTCAGCATTCTCAAGACCTGCAGGCTCTTTAAGGATCTGCTTCATTCCTGAGTCACAGGAATTCTTCTGTCTTCCCTGACAAAGGGGACATGTAAGGAAAAGCCTAAAAAGACTCTTGGTGCTTACAAATATTCATGGAAAGAAAAGCTTTGCCTTTAGAGCAGCTACATGAGGAGGAAGAATAGTGTTTCAGGGGCTTTTCAAATTTCTACAGAGAAATGCCGAGAGCTGCAGTGTTTAAGGCTCACAAAATAGATTAAGAATTCTGAGACAGGCAGGAGCACATTTTTTTCTCTGCTCTCTGTTTGGCAAGATATCACTAGGTCTTGTAGGCAGAAGAAAAGTCTTGCTGCTTCCATCAAAGATTCCTCACTAGGAACAGACCCTCAAGAACCAGATGGGTCTGCTTGCAGAAGCTTTGGCAGCTACTTTTTGCCCTCATCTTGGACAGTGTTCATCTGTGTCCTAAGGAGGATTTTTGTGCCCCTGTTGACAGGAATTGGCTTCTGAGCTGGGCACAACTCCTGTGTGGAAGAGAAGAGCTGTAGCTGCCTTCTGTAAGGCCTGTCTCTCCAGAGAGGGACAGCCCAAGGATGTCACTGCCAAGTTAAGGTTCAGAGAGCGATGCAGCTTCAAGTCTCTGCTTCCACAAGAGCAGCTTTGGGCTCCTTGCACAGCTGCAAAGGAGCAGCACAGCTCCTGGTGAAGATCTGACAGCTCCTGCCTGGTCCTTGCACAGCTCTCGGTGGAGTTCTGCCGCTGCTGTCGCTCTTGGGCCAGCTGTGACTGCAGCAGGGACACCTGAAAGAGGCACAAAGCCCGGCTCAGACAAGCCCACGCTGGCAGGAGCACCTGCAGCCCCACGGTACCGGCTCTTGGGGCAGACACAGCCTCCAACTCCAGCCCTCACCAACACTCTGCCCTTGGGCAAGGGCAAAGGAACAGGCTCCCAGACACCACAGAGCTCAGAGCATCAACAAGTCCACTTCAAGGCTGCCAAACCCTTCCCACGTACATCCCTCAGCCACCACAGGTCTATTACAGAGACTTCCAGCTCTGATTTCCAAAGCACACATTTGGGCCACTGACCCATTTCTTCACAGGCTGTGCTTCAGCCCAAGGGCTACTCCCCTGAGCTCCTGGACGACTCTTCTACTTGAGCTGCTGGACCACCAGCCCAGGCATGAGGGGAATGTGGTGCTTGGGGTTTTTTGGTGCTTTCTTGAGGCATTTGAGCACTCCAAGCCTCATTTGACACGTCCCCAATTATGGCTTTAATTGATTTATATTTATTTCTATTTCTTATGCTTCTACTCAATTTTACTTAATTTCGAGGGATTCTTAAAGGGGCTTTAGGGTTTTTCTTGGTTTTGCCACATTTTAGTGCACAGTCTTCCTTTTCAACACTCCATTGGTTAAATGTAACTAAAATATAGCCCTAAATATTTCATTCTTCTTCTAATTTATTCCATTTTGGTCACCTTTGTGTAAATGTCGAGCAGGTTTTGAGGCTTTTGGGGGTCATTCTGTGGAGTCGCCCGGTAACCCCTGAGGGGACTTGGGCTGGGGCGGGAACTGCTCACGCCCCGCCCCTGTCCCGCCCAGCCAATCGCTGAGGGCACTTTTCCCCGCCCACGCTTTGGGCGGGAGCCGCCCCCCAGTGTCAATCCCTGAGGGGGGTTCGGCTGAGGCGGGAACTTCTCCCCGCCCTCCCCTCGCCGATCCCTGCCGGCCCTGCCCTGCCTCGCTGCCCGTGGCCCCTCGTGCCTCTGAGCTTGCCCCAGCTGCCCCAGCAGCCTGGGCTGCTTTGTCCTGCTTCATTCTCCCCCCTCCCCAGGTAGTGGAGCTCCAGCGCCCCCCACCCCCTGGAGCGGAACATTCGCCTCGCTAGAGGCTCGTGTCCACAAAGGAGACACAGGAGTCCTGTAAAAGTGCCTTGATAGGAACAAAGGGTGAGAGTCCATCAGTTGTGTGCCCAACGGGGTCTCTCTCAATCCCTTGGATCAAGCAGCCTTCTTTGCTCCTTTCCTGGCAGCATTTTCTCCTCATTCCCTTTCCCCCTTGGCTCAGCTCCTTGGAAGGCACTCGGGACGTCCCCATCTTCCCATCCATGTCCCCCTTATTATGTACCCTCTACAAAACACACGATCCATGATCATTTCAACTAGCTACATCAATAGATATTTTTTGTAAGCTTTACTAATTGACGTGGACAGTTCTGCAGCCAAGGTCATGCTAAAGTCCTGAAATTAAGGAAGAACAAAGACTTTCTGGGATTGTTAGAGATGAGGTGATATTTTGCTGAAGCCAAAAGGTTGTTAAGTAGAAGAATGAAAGTGGTTGGTTCTATGTGTTGCTGTTTGTAGTTTGGATATGTTCTGGTTGGTTTGCTGGGTGTTGCTGGAGAGGGGCGGGCTTGAAGCCTTGACTAAAGAGGAATTCCCATGAGAGGGGAGAGGACAGAAAAGTGGGCGCTCAGGAGAGAATGGAAGTGGCCGAGTACCCAACCAATGGGAAAGGGGACAGGAACAGCCCTGGCCGGGAAATGCCTGAAAATTTTCCAGTTTCTTGCAAGGTGTGTGTGTTTGGCTCTCGGGAGGGAGACGCAAATTCGGCTCGGCTGAATCGCTACTAATGAGCAGTTTTCTTTTGCTTCCGGGACTTAGTCCTCATTTAATTGTGTCCAAAAGCCAGTTCATTTCTAACAGGATTACAAATATTAAGTTCTTCGCCCAGGGCGGATTTAAAGCTAAGTAGAGCCCCCCAAACTCCCATGTCTCCACCCCAGACTTCCGGAACATCACCAGAGCTACCCCAAACCCTCGTGTCAGCCCCATAGAAACACCCCCGAGACCTCTGAACCCCTGTATCAACCCCCCAGCTGCCCATAACTCTTCCAAAGATCCCCCCTCCAGCTGCCCAAAACTTCCCCAAAGTCCCCCCAAGCCCCATATCACATTCCCTGACCTTAAACAAACCCTTATTTCCCCCTCTCCCCCCCTGCAATGCCACTGACACACAGCCATGATCTCAAAGGACACCCTGGTGGTCTTCAGGGGGGAGCTGGCCAGGGCATCCTGACCAAGGACCTTTGGGCCTTCAGCCTTTCCAGGGGAGGCTGGCAGCAGCTGCACGCCCGAAATGGCCCCCGCAGCCCCCTCAGCCATGCAGCTGCCCTGCTGGATGACTGGATCAATGTGTTTGGAGGTGGAGAGGGGGCTCAGGGCATCCTGGGCTGTACTGGTGGGAATTTCAGGAGGTAACCGGGCCAGGGAGCCTGGAGGATTTGGAAGTGCTGGGGGAATTTGGTGAAAGGGGAGGTTGGAGGGTTTTGGGGAGATGGGGGATGACTGGATCCATGTGTTTGGAAATGGGAAGGGGTCTCAGGGGGTCTGGGGCAAATTCTGGAAGGGCTTTGCAGGGACTGTAGTGGCGGAGCAAGCTTCAGGGCATCTTGGGGATGTGGGAGCATTTTGGAATCAGGGAGTGTTGTGTTGGGTTTTCTCCTCCCATCAAGGAGGGGGGTGGGCTTTGAGGATCCCATCTTCTTTGAGTGGGGTCCCTTTGTCACTGAAACTGTGGGAAAATGAAGGAAAGCTCCCCAACTGTATTTTTAGTGTTAGAGAACCAAAGGCATTACTTTATACTGCCAGGATGTTGCTCTGGCCAGGATGTCCAACAGAAATCACTGCATCTATGCATTGCTCGGCTGTGCAGCCAGCAAGACACGGGCAGGAGGACACTCATGGCCCTTCCTGGCTGGCCAGGAGGGCTTGTGGCCATCTCCAGGCACCAGTCCGGCAGGGATCCCTGCAGCTCCGGCCCCTGCCTGGCCGCTCTGTCGCCAGCATAAAGGCTTCAGCAGAACCACCCAAGGCCAAGGGGCTTCTGGCCATTTCTCCTTCCCCACTCCACACCAGGGCTGCTCGCTTGGCACAAGGACCCGTTTTCCCCTCTTCCCCCGTGCCCTGCAAACGCTGGGCACCAAAGAGAGCTCCTGGGAGTCTGGGTATTAGAACACATTCTATATTTCTATCCTAAAGAACAACAAAAAAGATGGAATAAAACAATCTTAAAGCAAAGAAAAATCCCCCCGGCTCAGAAGGCCCCAGCAGACAGAGAGCCTCTCAAATCAGCTCTCCTCAGAGCTCCAGCAGCACAGCCAGCTGTGGCCCCAGGGACAAGGCCATTTCTTGCGGGCCCTGCCAAGTTGATCTTGCAGCTTCTGCAAGATGGAGCCCGGAGCTCTCTCCACAGCGCGGAGGACAAAGGCTGTTTGGAGAGCCAGGCTTCTGGTGGCAGGGCTGATGTCCTCTGCCTTGTCTTCAAGGGCTGCGAGAGAGAGGAACAGAGCCACGGTCAGATCCCGGATCTTTGGGGAGCCGAGGAGACCCCCGAGGCAGGGCCATGCCAGCCGGCTCTGGCCATGGCCAGGAGGGAGCAGGGAGCAAGGGGATGAGCCCGAAGCTACCGGACACTATTGCCCCACGTGGGCCTGAAATGGGAGCCAGTGCTGTGTCCACGGCAGCCCTGCTGCGCAGAGGGAGCAGAGGCCTGGGCAGCGGGGCAGGGATTGCAGCTGGCCCCGGCAACTGGGGCTGGCAGCCGTCTGGCCTAACTCACCCTGACAGATGTGGCGGAGCTGTCGCTTGTGGCCCCTGAGGTGGCGCCCGGCCATCCCTGAGAAGACAGAGCCTGTCAGGGCGCCAGCGGCACAGCTCCCTGCCAGCCCAGCGGCGCTGCCAGCCCTGTGGCCACACGGCCTCCTGGCCCCAGCAGGGCTCGGGCCGGGCCCTTGCCGCACGCTACCGCCCAAGGGCACGGCGTCCAGAGGGCGGCAGCAGCGCCGAGGCCAGGCAGGGCTCCACGGCGCCGGGCACGGATGGCGCTGCCAGGGCAGCAGCCGGGCTGGGGCCGGGGCTGGGACCGAGCTGCGGCGGGCCGGGGAGGGGAAGGGCAGCCCAGGCTGGTGGCTCACCGATGAACCTGATGGCCACCTGTCGCAGGGACTCCTGTGGGCTCTCCAGGTACTGCAGGGCGTGGCGCACTTGCTCGGCCGCTCGGCTCCTGTCCCCTGCCAGCTGGAGAGAGCGGCAGGAGGGTGCACTTGGTGCAGGCTCAGCCCCTTGTCCGGGCGCTGCGTGCGGCCAGCACTGGCCGCCCCTGCCCGCAGAGCCCTGCCAGGTGGCCAGCAGCCGCCGGCGCCGGGCTCGGAAAGGGGCAGCGGGGCGGCTGCTGCCCGGGAAGCGGCGGTGCCGCCCCGCAGCCCAGCTGGGCCGGGGCTCCATCGGCGCCCGCCTCGGGGCCACAGGAGCCTAGAGCAGAGCCCGCGCGGCCCAGGGAAGGCAGCAGCGTGTGGGGTGCAGGCTGGCAGCCCTGGCTGCAGCGCTGGGCAGGGGCGCAGCTGCCAGCCGCGCTCACTGAGCAGCGCGGCCAGGGGGCTTCTGCAGCCCGAGGCTGGGGCTTGCAGGCCGTTCTTACCAGGCTCTCGCCCAACCTCCAGGTCTGATCCAGCCGCAGCATGTGTTGGAGATCCTTCCTCTGCAGGAATGTGGCTGAACAATGCAGCGTTTCCCGGGAGGCCTGGAGAGCAGCAGAGACCCCAAAATGGCACCAGAGCCCAGGGCACAGGACGCGCACAGGTGCCTGTACCAAGGCCAGGAGGAGGCTGCAGCCCACCAGGCGCCAGAGCGGGAGGCAGACCAGGCCCCCTGCCAGGGGGCCAGCGGCGGCCGCTGAGTCCTCACCTCTGCCACGCGCTGGTTCTCGTCATGGCAGTGGAAGAAGAGTGGCAGTAGGCTCTGGCGCACGTGTGCCTTCATGGCCTTTTTGTCCCTTTCGGGTAAAACATACAGCATCTCTCGGAAGATGAACATGGAGCACAACTGCACTTGGCTGTCATCCTGTATGAAAGAAAGGAAAAGAGACCTCGGCATGGGCTGCTTGACGCCCACCTGGGCACAGGCCTGAAAATGCACGGGGCACAAAGTTTGCGGGCAGCAGCCGGTGGCCGTGGCTGGAGGCGCAGAGCCTTACGTTGTCAAAGAGCGGGAGGAGCGCCCCAGCCAGCTGCAGGGCGAGGGGCCTGGCTAGCGGGGCGCCATTGCACAGGAACAAACCACTGAGGAGAACCATGGTCATCCTAAGCATGTCGCTGTCAGTTTCCTGCAGGAGCTCCACCAGCCTTTCATGCAGGCTCCACATTCTTACGGCCTGCGTGGAACACGAGGGTGTGAAATGCCATCCTGCTGCCACAGGGCCCAGAGGCCAAAGGGCTGTGCCAAAGCACTCGGGCAGCTGGAGCGGGAGGCAGGAGAGCTGGGAGCAGCTGCCTCAGCGCCCAAAGGCCAGCCAAGGCCAAGCCACTGCCTTCCCCAGCCCCACGCTTGCAGCACGGCTTCAGCCGCTGCCCTCTTCTCACCGAGACACTGGTGCCGAGCACCAGGAGGCCTCTGAGGGCCAAGCCACGCATCTCCCTGCACTGGCTCTGCAGATTCTTGGACATGACCTCCAGGACGCTATCACGGCATTCACTCAAGTCCAGGCAGTCCAGGATCTGAAAGGCACAAGGCCGGTGATGGGGGAGCCCCACAGGGCCGGGCCCAGGCAACAGCACAGGGCGCGGGCACCGTCCCGGGCAGCTGCGGCCACGAGAGGGCAGAGAGCCGGGAGGCAGCTCAGCCAGGCAGCGCTGGCCTTTAGGCCCACCTCCACAAGGAACGCCATAGCAGTCAAATCCCGGCATGGCATGTCTTTGTTGAGCAGCCCCAGCAGGTGGAATGCAATCGCGGAACACGAGGCTTCGGATGCTTGGTGCATTTCTCTGATAGGAGGAAATGGGAAGCAAAACCCTGAGGTGGCAGGGGTAAACCTCTGCCAGGACTGACTGACAGAGGTCAGGCCTTTTTCCAGCACCCTGCAAGGGGGAGCCGGGCCCTGGTGCAGGTGGCTGCTCTTGGGCACGCTCCTCTCCCAGCCTTTTGCAGTCTCCTTGGCCGTCCCTTGGTGACAAGGCCTTGTGGCCCACCACCACGGGGCCCCACTGTGTGGGGCACCCCGGGCGCAGGGCACAAATGCCAGGCGCAGTTGGGGAGCAGGGGGTCTCACCTGGCCAGCACGCCCACAGCACAGTGGTGGGTGTCAACACAGAGCAGCGTGTCCCAGCCACGCTGGTCTTCCATTGCCACTGCCACATCCTCATAGTGCAGTCGGCAGAGCAGGGCCTTCAGGGTCTGCTCTGCAAAGCTGTGTGCAGAACAAAGGCCAGGTGACGCTGGGGGCACTGGCACCTTCCCTGGGCACATGGCAGGGACAGGAGGACTTGCATGGAGCACCTGTTGGGCTCAGTGGCAAGGCCGTGTTGCTGCTGGCATCCCTTCCAGAAGGTATCGGCCGCCTCTGGCATATCCAAGGTGCTGAAGAGCACTTGGAAGAGCAGGTGCACAAAGAGGCGGGGGAAATGCACGGTCACCACATGTGGGACACAGGGCATCTGGAGGATCTTCCACATCACCACAGTTGCCTGCAAAGGGCAGAGCAGCCCAAGCTCAGTGCCGAGGTGTCCGTGTGGCTGAGCCCGAGGGTGACAAGGAGAGGCCAGCAGAGACGCGGGGGGGAGCACCGGGCCTGGTGGCTCTGAAGCTGCCCCTAGGCCAGGTTTCCGCCCAGTGCCTGAGGCAGGGAGACACTGTGGGCGAGGGAGGATGGAGAGCTGATGGAGAGCTGAGCTTGGGCTGAGCAAAGGCCACTTGCAGAAACTCACAGCCAGGGCAAGGACAGCCGTGTGGTCCCCATCGGAGGTGCACGTGCTGTGCTCTGGCCAGTTGGCCAGCACGTCCAGGAGTATGAGCATGGCCGGCTCTGCAGTCCTGCACGAGCACATGATGGTCTTCCACATGGTGGTAGCAGCTCTGTGGGGTCAAAGCTCTGTCTCAGGGGGGTCTGGGACACAGCACTGTGGCCTGGGCCGCAGCGGGGAGCTGAGCTGGCTGCCAGCCCTGCCTCTGCCCCCTGTCCCTCAGCACACAGGCAGCCCAGCCCTGTGGGCACTGGCCCCTGAGGAGCAGGGAGAGAGCATGGCAGCACGCTGGGGGCTGACATGCCAGGGCGGGCAAAGGGAGGAGCCAGAGGGCCCTGGACTTCTCTGTGTGTCAGACTCCTGGGACAGGCTGGACAGGGTGATGGGCTGCTGAGGCCTGAGCCTTGTGGGCACGTGGGCCCCATACCTGTCACATGATGGGGCCACACGCAGGAGAGCCATCACCACATCAGCGGGCTGTGCCTCTGTCAGATCCAGAAGGGGCCTGTAGAGGTTGTACTCAGGAAACTCATTGGCCCCAAGCCACTGGTGGATGTACCTGACCATGGCGGGCACCTGGAGAAGGCAGGGGAGACTTGGAAAGCTGCCAGAGGGAGTCATGTGCCCAGCTGCCCCAGAAAAGTACTTCCCTTGCCACCCCACTGCCATGGCCTCAAGGCTTCCTGTGAGCAGCAGGCGTGGCTTGGGCAAGCAATTGCTGGGAGGATGGAAGCCAGGCCTCAGCTGCTTACTTGCTTTGGACTGGAAGGACCCTCCTCCACAAGCATATCCAGCAGGGCAGCACTGGTCTTAGTTTTGAAGATGGGAGGGTACGCTCTGAGCACGGTGCCCGTGCCGCTGCTCTCTTCCTCCCGCATCCTCTTCATGAATTTGCCAACCATCTATAGCAGAAGGGCAAGAAGCCGGGGATGTTGCATGGAGTGCTCCGAGCACAGTGCTGGGCTGAGCAGTGACAACAGGCCCAGCGCGGCTGAGGATGGCTGCCGGTACCTGCGCCGTCGTGCGGAAGAGGCCACGGGTGCGTTGCTGCCCTTGTGTGCGCTGCACGGCTGCACCTGGCAAAGAGCGAGCGCAGCCTGAGCTGAGGGGCTGCGGGAGAGGCCGGAGAACACAAGGCCAGCCCTGCGCTCCCCAGGCAGGGACAGCCCTGCCATGCCCCAGGGCATGGAGCATGGCTGTGGGGTGTCAGTCCCTCCCGGCCCCTGCTCTGTCCTTTCCATGGGCATGTCCCCAGGGGATAGGATGGGACGGGATGGGAGGGGATGGGATGGGATGGGATGGGATGGGATGGGATGGGATGGGATGGGATGGGATGGGATGGGATGGGGCCAAGCTGGCTTCAGGCTCCAGCCCTGTGGCCCACCTCTGCCACTCACCCTTCTGCAGTAGCTGGAACTGCTTTTCAGGCTGCTGTGCTGGAGCAGTTCCAGGGCCTTCTTTGTCCTCCTTCTCCCAGGCCAGTTTGGGCATGCTCGCAGGTCTGTGCTCTACGTCACTGCCTGGATTCATGGCTACTTGCAGGAGAAGATGGCTGGGAAAAGGTGGGAGTCAGCAAGTGCTGCAGTTGTGCCTTGAAGGCACCTGCAAGAGTGAAGTCTTGGCAAGGCTACAGGACAGCAAGTCCTGCACTCTGGTCTCGAGGCCTCCAGCCACAAGGACAGGAGATTCCTCGTCAAGGACCGTGCTCAGCCAACGCCACGGTCTGCCCTCAAGGGCACCTGCAGAAGAGAAGCCTCGGCAAGGCCAGAGGTCAGCAAGTCCTGTGTTCTGGCCACGAGGTCACCTGCAGGAGTAACGCCTCGGGAAAGCTGCGGGTCAGCAAGGAACGAGGGCACTGTGCTCTGTCCCGTCCTGTCCCGTGGCGTGCACCGAGCACTGTGGTGTGGCCACGTCGCTGCCAACACCTATGTCACCGCATGTCACAGAGGTGCCATTCCATGGCATGGTGACTTTGCGGCACCGTGTCACAAAGGGCCCTTGCACACCCTGCCACCTGCCCTTGGGGCTGCCCCCAGGCCCCCCAGAGTGGCCCAGGTTGGAAGGAATGCCTTGCCCCAAGTGTCTCAGACAGCCCGACAGGATCTTTAGGAACGGCTCAAACCATAAGCAAAGGCTGCCCTGCTCGGCAGGCTCAGGGCAGCAGGAGCCCCCGTGGCTGCTGACCCAGCCGTGGCGGGAAGGGCACGGGGCCTTCCACAGAAGCTGGCACGGCCTCCTCGGGACACGTCCCGCATGGTGGCCACGCTAAGCGCGGCCGTGTGACAGAGACAAGGAGCGTGTGAGCCAGGGCACAAATGCTGCTCTGAGCCCTGGGGCCCAGGGAGCCCTGAGATCAGCAGGTGTGGCAGAGTCCCCGCCAAAGCAGAGTCCCCCCGAGCCCCTGGCAGCGCTGGTGCCAATCTCCTGCCCCAGAGACCTGTGCCTCCAGAGGCTTCTCTGCAAGAGGGCAGCCAAAGCCGACTTTGTGCACTGGGGCCTGTGCTCCTTCCTACAGGGGCTCTTGCCAGGAGCACCTGGAGCAACTGGTGGCAACACTTGGTACGTGTCAGATGATGTTGCTCCTTTCTGGAATGATTTGTTCAAGGAAGGGATTAGCAGTAGCACAGAAACAAAAACAGCTACAGAATTTCACAGGACAAAGAGACTCCACCAAAACACTGTCATGTTTCCTTGTGCTTTTCTGTCTTTCTTGCACTTGGAAAGAAAAAGAATTGGCCCAGCCTCTGCTATTCAATGCTCCACTTCCTGTGTGTCTTCCTGTGGCAGCTCACGTGCAAACGCAACTGGCTGCTGGCTGAGCATGGCAAAGGACGGCCACAAACAGGGAGGTCCCCGGTGAACATCAAGACAGACACCTGGGGAAGTGCAGAGGATAGGCATAACTCTGGCAGGAGAAGCTGTTCTGTGTCTCTGGTGATGCTGTCAGCCCCCTGAAGGAGCGGCCAAGACAAGTGTTGGAAGCAGCCATGTCCTGCTCTTTTCTGCTGTCAGATGCACACGGGACAGACTTGTTGCCCACAGGTCCAGCAGACTTGATCCGGGAACCATGGAAGCCCATGCAGTGGTAGGAACGGGCTCCAGCAAGAGCAAAGCAGGATCTTGCAGCAGCAAAGCCTGAGCATGTCCTCAGCAGATACCAAAGTGCTTCCCTCCAGCCCTGAATGGTGGCCACAAGTGCCTGCCTTTCTTCAGCGCCTGCTGCTGCTTCCTTTGTTCCAAGCCAGTCCAGGATTTAGGTTGGAAGCTCATGCAGGTGTTTTTAAGGCGCTTGCATGGAGGAGAGGGATGGCAGCTGCAGCGCAGGGCTCGTGCTGCCTCTCGCCATGGCATCAATGCCGCTGCCTTGGGACGCCTGCCAGTGGAAGGCAAGTCTGCCCTCAAGCACGGTCACTGTAGTCAGTCAGGGGCACAGGCTGCAGCGGCAGCTGCCAGGCATTGCCATGAGGCTGGCAAGGCAAGAGAAAGCCATTGTGGCTGAGTGTGCTGAAGCCTTTTGCTAAATCAAACGCAATAGTGCCCAGAGTATGGCCCCTTTGGAATGGCGGCTGGTGCAGACACCTCCTGGAGCAGGTGCTGCTCTTCCTGTGCGCGCTCTGGTGCTGTTTCTGTGGCGTCCAGAGCCGCTTTGGCAGCAGCGACTCAGCAGCCCTGCTCGAGGAGACATTGCCGCCCTAGCCACGGAGGCAGAAGCTCTGCGGGCCCAGAGCTCTGTGTCAGCAGGGCCTCATCCTCAGCACCATGGCCTGGGCAGCCGCGGGGCCCAGGCTGGCCACCAGCCCTGCTCTGCCCACTGCCCTGGCAGCAAGCAGTGACCTTGCCTCGGCAGGGCCCCCTTGCCCTCCTTGTCCCCAGCCAGGCCAGTCTGGGCACCTCGGGGGGTCCCCACCCTCCTGCTGAGGCCCAGCCAGCAGGGCTTCTGCCCCAGGCGTGGCAGCCTCTCTGGGGAAGCGCCCGGCTGTCAGGAACAAGGCTGACACCCAATTCCTCAGGGCTTGCCAGCAGCCCGGCCCCTCAGGGGCCTCCTGTCCCTTTGGAGCCTCCTGCCAGCCACTCCCTCCCACAGGGCCCTCCTGCACCTCGTCCAGCACCTTGTCCCGTCAGGGCCTCCACAACACCTCATCCCTTCACGGCCTCCCACCGCCCCGTCGTCCCCTCAGGCTCTCCCCCAGCCCGGCCAAGCTGCCCGGCAGCGGCGCAGCCCCGAGGCAGCTCCAGAGGAGCCGCATCCAGAGGCACCTCAGAGGCCTCAGCAATGCAGCCAGCAAGACACGGGCAGGAGGACACACATGGCCCTTTCTGGCTGGCCAGGAGGGCTTGTGGCCATCTCCAGGCACCAGTCTGGCAGGGATCCCTGCAGCTCCGGCCCCTGCCTGGCCGCTCTGTCGCCAGCACAAAGGCTTCAGCAGAACCACCCAAGGCCAAGGGGCTTCTGGCCATTTCTCCTTCCCCACTCCACACCAGGGCTGCTCGCTTGGCACAAGGACCCGTTTTCCCCTCTTCCCCCGTGCCCTGCAAACGCTGGGCACCAAAGAGAGCTCCTGGGAGTCTGGGTATTAGAACACATTCTATATTTCTATCCTAAAGAACAACAAAAAAGATGGAATAAAACAATCTTAAAGCAAAGAAAAATCCCCCCGGCTCAGAAGGCCCCAGCAGACAGAGAGCCTCTCAAATCAGCTCTCCTCAGAGCTCCAGCAGCACAGCCAGCTGTGGCCCCAGGGACAAGGCCATTTCTTGCGGGCCCTGCCAAGTTGATCTTGCAGCTTCTGCAAGATGGAGCCCGGAGCTCTCTCCACAGCGCGGAGGACAAAGGCTGTTTGGAGAGCCAGGCTTCTGGTGGCAGGGCTGATGTCCTCTGCTTTGTCTTCAAGGGCTGCGAGAGAGAGGAACAGAGCCACGGTCAGATCCCGGATCTTTGGGGAGTGCCAGGAGGGTGCACTTGGTGCAGGCTCAGCCCCTTTTCCAAGGGCTCCGTGTGGTCAGCACTGGCCTCCCCTCCCATTCGCAGCCCTGCCAGGCAGTCAGCAGCTGCTGGCACTGGGCTCATGAGGGGGCAGCGGGGCGGCTGCTGCCCGGGGAGCAGCAATGTCACCCACCCCACAGCCCAGCTGGTCCGGGCTCCATTGGCACCCGGCTCAGGGCGCAGAAGCCGAAGAAGCGAGATGTGCTTTTGCCATTTTATGATAAGAGAAACAGAATGCACCAAGCTATGATAAGAGCAAAAGAATGTGTTGAAACCACTGAAACAGCCAACAAAGGACTGCGCATGCTTCAGAAAGAAAGCTGATAAGTGCAGACTGAATAAGACTGTCGGCCTTCATTGGAATGACCCCAGGGTAAGACTCGGAGCCTTCTTCAGTGGCGCCACCAGAGGACACTGAACTTGCCGTCACGTATGCTAATGATATTAATGACTTCTGAGAAGTAATTTGTATAACCACTCCTAACCACGGAATGTAATGAACATGCTTCAAATGGAACCATATATTGTGCTGTGCAAAGTGCTGACTCTGCCTGTTAGATGGAGGGTTGGAAAATCCCAGCTCTACAGAGACGGGGCAACTGAGAGGCATTTTAAAAGATTTTATTCCATTATCATTCTTACAGAAGGGTGAGACATAAGTGAAATAAATAGGGCAGATGATCTTTCTCTGTGGGAACTCAGCACATCCCTCCGGATGTCCAGAGTTGCTGAGAACCCCGTCGGGGGGCTCGGAGACCCTGGCATGCAGCCCGGAACACCCCTGGCATGCAGCCCGGAACACCTGTTGGCTTGATTTTGATCCTTCCAACCAATTGTCAGCTTGGTATGGGGATGTGAAAGCCACACAGGTTTGAATGGTGTAATAATAAAGTATTCACAGGGTGAAAATATAGATTTTAGGATTTTTGGTGTAGGGGTTATTGGGGACAAGATGGAGGAATCAGGGCCTGTCTAGTCCTTCTTCTTTCTTCTTCTCGTTCTCCAATTTCTGCTGTGATGTTGGCACTTTGGGATTGGTTTAGAATAGAAATGCACTGTTTAACATAGGTGATAGGTATTGGGAATTAAAAGTAAATATCATATATGTAGTTTGTAGTAGAAAAAGACGACACCCCCTCGGGGGCGGTAAGAGTGCTTGTGGCTGCTCTGCTGAGTGAACCTCGGCTGGGCAGAAAGAAAATTCTGTAGATAAGAATTAATAAACAACCTGAAGACTGAAAAGTGAAGAGTCCAGACTCATTCTTCAGAGCACGGGCTGCCGCAGAACCATCCCAGGCATCTCGGGGCAGAGAACAGACAGCCGACCCGAGATTTCTCCTTTTTAATGCCTTTATTAAAAATCAGCTTGGGTGGGAAGAACCGAGGGGTCGCGCTCACGCTGCTGCTGCTTCCAGGAGTGGCATGGAGGAGGAGGAAAAGTGCAGCTTTGTCTGCTGATCTGCAGGCAGAGCTGGAGCTTCCGTCCTCACGAGAGCACCAGGAGATTCCCAGTTTTTTGGTTTGACATTCGAGGTCCTCTTTCCAGCCGACATCTTTTAAGGTTAGGGTGAGGGGTAAAAAGGGTCTTAGCAGACACTGGATTCTGTTCCTCATGTCTAGAAATCACTTTGATCCCTCAATTCCATGTTGGCTCGTTGTTTTTAGGGGTTTTTGCAAAGTTTGGTGAGGGGCTTCCTCATTTGCATGCCAACTTCGTTGTCCCTTCCTCTTCACCGTTTTGGGTGCCATCCTCTAGGAAGCAGCAGGGTGCCACTTGACAAAAAGGAGAATTCCCAACCAGCAAGAAAAGGTAATTAACAAAAAACTATTAACAACCGGTGATTACAACATGAAACTATCAACAGTTAGAACTCTACCCTGGCAGCAACTGGCCCAACCTGTGAACTCTGTAACCTTTTGAAAAAACTGGGTAACTTTTCTACTCATAACAATAAGAGATGGAGAACGTAACACCATTCCACCAGAAGCCACCCTATTTCCTGGTTACAATACCTTATCAATGTTTTTCAGCCTACTAGCTTTTGACACACAATGCTGCTAATACTTCTAACACCAACCACCTAGTATTTTACCCCACATGGTCTTGCTACATTGCATCTTTCACAGTTCTAGTTCTCCAAAATATCAGGTCCTTTTGCAAGGCCATCTTTTGAAACTTGTTTCTAGTTCAATCTCTCTCTCAACAATGCCATCTCTATTCCATGGCCTTCCTAAGGCAGCACACCTTATCTCAGAGTTTGCATACAGATGTACAAGAGCCTGTGAGCTTTCAGGCAGGTTTTGAGAATCCTTTACAAATCCATTTCTCACAGAGGAGCAATCCCCACGTAGCCAGTGCCAAATAAAGCAAATGCCCACCTCACTGAGTCAGTCTCTGTGGTGCCTCTCGGCTCAGTGTTGCAGCCAATCAGTTCTTTTCTCAAAATGTTAAAACCAAGCGGTATCTCTGAACAAAAACACAGCATCTGGTGCGGGCAAAATCAACACATTGCATTTCCTTCCTTCAACCTTTGTATTTGTGGACAAGTTTGGTTTCTTGATTGCTGGATTAGGTACCACGCTCCCACATACACTGCAATGATGAAGACAAACCCAATCCCAGTTAGTGCCAGTATCACAACTGCAGGATGTAGCTTAGGCTGGAAAAGCCTGTGGCAGCTGGGGACCATCCAAGCGAGTTTTCCCACCAGTGATTCTCTCCATGCCTCTTCATTTGTTCTAGGACATGATGTGCCTTTTCTATATTGTGATGGATACTGATCAGTGTCTTCTGACTTTTCTTCTTCTGCTGTTGTAGTTTTTCCAGTTTGTGCAGGCCAGGATGTTCCAACAGTTTTTCTGACCATGGTAACGTTCATTTCAATTGGTGGTGGAGAAAAGTTGATGTGTATGCTCTGTAACACAGCTTGTAGTAGGTAATAGTTGAAATCACATCCTGTTCTGTTAGTAAAGTCACAAATACTGACTTCTGAGTGCTTGGCAAGCTGGATGTGTTACCTACTGTTAAGTTGTCACAGGGGGTTCTGAAACACAGACCTCCCTGCCTTATCCATACCAGGATGGATTCAGGGTCATTGTTGGAGTAGATTTCAATGTGACAGACCCTTTGTTCTGGGCTTTCAGAGGGTTACTTTCACATTGTCTTGGGGGGTGGCTCATGGTGATGGGGAAATCTCATGGTCATTTGTGCCAGGTACTGTCACTGTTTCCTGCCCTTCGTCTTCCACAGCTTGGGGGACATCAGGACAGGTGTAAGCCCCACCTGGGATCCCACAGAGGGTGGGGCCAAGGCTGCCTCTTCCCTTCCAGGGGAGGAATGGCAGGAGCGGCTGTGGGGGTATAGGGGTGTTTACGTTTATCTAGCCAGGGGTATGGCTGGGTTTTAACTTGGCACTAGAATCGGATCTGCCTACCTTCAACGTTTCTGCTGGCTGCCGGTGGGTGATCCTGAGATCCACTGCTGCTTGATCTGATCTGCCTGCCCTCTCTGTTTTCTGCCTGCTGCCGCTGATGGTGCTGAGACTGCTTGCTGCCTGTGAATTTACCAAAGGAGCCATTTCCCCTCTTCCCCCTCACTCGAGACTCCATCACACCTGGGAATGGTGCCCAGCTGGCGTTGGAGCGCCCCCTGCTTGCTGGGAGGAATCATCGCAACTGCCCGGCCTCCCTGGGGCCTGCCAGCGCCCTCTGCCGGCTGTGCTTGTAACTACACCAAAGGGGAAAGTGGTGCTTGATGGGTGGAAAACTCCTGTTATTGTTTTCTCTTGTTGTTGGTTGTTTGTTCTGTTTTATATATATAAATATATAAAACAGATATATATACATATATCTATATATATATATATATGTACCTATATATATAGCAGAGAACTGTTATTCCTTTTCCTTTCTTTTTGCCTGGAAACCCCGTAATTTTGAAGTTGTAATAATGTGGCAGGAAGGGGTCATCTTTTCCAGTCCAGGAAGGTTCTCGCTTTGCTTGGCAGACATCTGTCTTTTAAAACCAAGACAATTATTTATGCCCAGTGTATGTCATGAAAGCATTGAGAGGAAAGGGTGAAAAGAGAATAACAGCTCTTGGGTAACCCATTTGCATACAGGATAAAGAATCTCCTTAATTGGCACCATGTGGTCTGGCTTACCACCTTTGGTTGGCACATGTTTGTGGCTCTATTTTTCCAATTTGCAGCTCCTTATGGAAACAAGGGTCTTGTGACTAAGAGCATTGCGGCTGTTGCTCGCGGCACAGACTATGCCCCAGCCAGGTGACGACAACAACAGGGGCGCGACAGATCCCCCTCACAAGCTCCGCAAATCCCAGCACAAGCAGTGGTTTGGCACAGGAGCAGAAAGGCAGCAGCACGGATCTTGGGGGTGAAACAGGAGTGCCTTTATTTCATGACCAGCACCCAAGACAAAGACTTGGGGCGAACAAGAGCCTTTATAACATCACTTGGGAGAAGGGGTTTAGGGTAGCAAACCAATAGGGGTATGGTTGGGGAGGGGTTGAAGGCGGGACATTTTACACTTGAACCAATAAGGGAGCAACAGGGAGGGACATAACTTGGGTAAGCCAATAGGGTTCTAAAAGATACAGAATAGACAGGGATTTCTCCAGAAGAAAGGGCAGGTTTGGGGGAGGATTGACATTCAATGGGAGGGGAAAGCAAGGAAGATTCTGGGGAAAAAGGGCAGGGATAGGAAGGATTGACAACTGGGAAGGCTGGGGATTAAAACTTGGTACGGAGTGGCTAGGTGACAAACAAAAAGATTGACATCTAACTGAACTGAATAACAATGAGGGAGTATTGTCTAATTTTAGAAACATAAGATACAAAATGAGAAGCCTTTGCCACTCGGAAGTCAGGGGGAGGACAATACAGGAGGATTCCAAAACCACAGATTAAGCAGAGAGCAAAACGACAAATTCAGCAGTGAACCTGCCAAAGAAAACACACTACAACAGCTGTTATCCACTTTGTAGAACAGGTCAACAAGGCGAGAAATTCATGCTTGTGTACTTCTTCTGGAATGTGGGCACATGGCTATATAACTATCATGAGCTAAGTTCATGGTTTTGGGCTTTCCTTACTAATGGTACCTAGTATGAAGCAACACGGGGGAGTTTTCTCCTCACCCTTCACTCACTTCTTTGGGCCTAACCGAACAGCTTTGGAAGAGTTTTAATTTCACCTAGAAGCTAAAGGGATCATCTACTTATGTTTTTGCTGTGTGGGGTAAATAGGTATGATTCGTGCTGACAAAATTGAAGCAGTAATCAATATTGATAGAGTAATTAATATTTGGAAATAATAAAACAGTTAAAAGGTGTAATGCCAAGAAAGAAAGGGAGAGGAGGGGTTCCACCCCCCCTTTTCTTGCAGATGTTCAAGGCAGGAAAAAGCAAGAGATAACAGTTACTAAAAATTAACAGAAAGAAAGGAAAATCTGGTTGGGTCCCAGGAAAATGCTAGTTATAAGAGATTGTCTTTGCACACTTGCACCTGCCTCCCACACCAAGGGCTCTCAAGACAATGGGCCATGAATCTTGCCCACCGTTTGGCTAGATGCACTGGCTTTGGATTCAGACTGTAGAAACTGTAACTTTGGAGACAACTTTGGCCAACCCCCATGGACGACAGCGAATCAATGGGGCTGGAGCATGAGGATTGTGTCTTGTTGGTAGCTGTATTGCCCTTGCCCTCTTTTTCTTTCTATCGATTTTCTTTTCTGATCCCTCTATGGCATTTGCTGTTGGCCCTCCAGAAAGGTGCATTTGTTGTGATGAAAGTGCCAGTCCCCTGCTGTTTGTGTTCTGTACTATTGGGATGTAGAAAGGAAGCATCGGGACCTGGCTTGCCCTAGCAGATTGTGCCAATGGGTGACTGAGCAAAGCCTCAGCAGTGGGAATGCAGCCAGGGCCCCAGGGCTGAGCTGGCTTGCTGCCTCTGTGAGCCAAAGGCCACGGTGCAGGTGGGGATGGGATGGCCCAGGACATCTGCCAGTCTGCAGGGGATGGTGAGGAGAGGGAGAGGAGCCAGAAATACACTGGAGATGTGGCTCTGGAGATGGGAAGGGAGAAGGTCTTTGTTCTCCATGTGTGAAACCCTGGAAAGGAAATTCTTCCTCTTCCAGACATGAGGTCATTTCCCTGAGCTGACAACAGAAACGCTCCTCATGGTAAGTGATGTGCCACTCCTCCAGTTGATCTCCAAACTCCTCTCCATGAATCCCACTGCTGAACAGGAGGGGGAACAGGTTTTGTTTTGGCGCTCAATTGTGCCAAAGTCCCCTGTCACCTGAATCATCTTCTGCAAGCATGGGGTACAGGTGCAGAGGCTGAAAGGCCAAGAGGGGCAGGAGAGCTGCTTGATGGCCTTGAGCATGCTGAGGGGGAGCCCAGGGACACTGCCATGTGGATCTCAGCATCAAAGCAACAGGGACTGAGTGGGGAACTTTGCCCTCAGTGCTGCCCTGAATCCAAGTGTCCCAGGTGAGCTGTGGCACTGGGGCACACACAGGAAACACTGCCGGGCCCCCCAGAGCCCAAGTGAGGCAGGGGAGCCTGGCCTGCCCCATGGCATGTGCCCGGGCAGTTGAGATGCTGGGGACCAGGGTGCACTTCAGCACAGCCTTGGGCAGCAGGGACACACCTGCCAGTGCCAGGAGAGCATGCTGCTCCTCTCCTGCCCCAGCATGACAGAAAGGGGAGAGTGCTGCTGCCAGATCTAATGCAGAGCCACAGCTAAGCAGGGCATTCATGTCTTGATCTTGACAATTGCTAGAGCGTGGAGCAGGGGGTGCCCACAGTGGATGGGGCTGTGCAGGACCTGGGGCAGCTGCAGACTGTCTCCCTTTCCTTTTCTCCTGTCAGGCAGTGCCTCCAGCTCCTAAACAGGAACATGCACTGATGGGGAGTGATTCCCTCCCTGCACAGCCAGTGCCCATCAGCTTTGGGCCAAGGCTGCCCAGCTGCCAACACCATGGCACTGAGAGGTTCAACAGACAGAATCTGGCTTGGCTCTAAGGGCCTATTCTGCTCCAAACTTCCACTCTCCAGAATGTCCCTTTTCCCACAACAGCTTCTGTTTCTTCACTTACCAATCCTCCATGCTTCCACAAGTCTCAGCAAGATATCATGATAGAGTCGGTGGTCATGTCTCTCTTCCTCCTGGCTGCAAGGAGCTCTTTGTTGCTGAGGGAAAGGTGAGTGATTTCTGGAGATTGAGTGTGAAGTTGCACTCTGATGCAGGGCTGTTGCTGTCTGACTCCTGCTGCTTTCGGATGGCCAGGTGCTTAGCCCATTTCCCAGGAAGCTGAGTCTCTCAGGCTTTCCTTTTCTCACCTGAGGGATGCAAAGCTGAGAAGATGACAAAGACTTGATCAAAGGGGTGACTGCCCTTCAGTCTCGGGGGTCTCTGTGGTCAGGATGACGCTGAGATGTGTTACAGAGTCTCTTTTCCCAGCCCAGCAGCCGAAGAAGGAGTCAGGATTCCTTGGCTCTCGTTCTCAAGTTTATTTACTATTTTTTATCTATATCATTCTTTCTTCAACCCGCAGAGGTCTGTTCATCAGGTCAGACAGAGGCACTCTGGCTGCCCTCAGGGTGGTGTTATCTTTTTATACTAAAAACTACATGTATATTATTTACAATAACTTCCCAATACCCATCATCTATGTTAAACAGTGAGCTTCTACTCTAAACCAATCTAAAAGTGCCACCATCAGAGCAGAAGATGGAGGCCAAGAAAGAGAATGAGAAAGATTGGACACACTCAGATTCCTCCATCTTGCCTCCTGAACCCCCATTCTAGAAACCTCAAATATCTATTTTTCACCCCATGACAAACTATTATTCTACTAAGAATTTTGTGGCTTGCAGATCCTCATATAAGATTGTTAATTTGTTTCCCCTGGGTCAAAATCCAAGTTACAGGGGACTTGGGCTCTGTGCCAAGGACTCTGAGCCCCCTGGGCAGGGGCTGGAGGCCTCCAAGACCACCAGAGAGCTGTCTTGGCTTCTGAGAGGGCAGGGCTGTGCAGGAACTCTGCCTCCCACCTCTGCCTTTCTTGTCCTTGCAGGGCTCTGCAGAGAGAGATGTCAAAGGGGAGCAGCAATCCCTGGGGGCAGGGATTGGCAAACCAAGCCAAACAGTGTCACCGTGATATTTTATGGAAAATCCCTTCGCCAGGATTTCTCCTGGGAAGCTGGGAAGCTTCAGCTTCTGCCTGTTTTGCTGCTTTGGAATGTGATTTCGAGGATTGTTTACCCAGCATGGGAATTGTTTTAATTGAATCACCAATCCCAGTCCAGCTGTGTCAGGACTCTGGTCAGTCACGGGTTTTTATTATTCATTCTTTTCCAGCCTTCTGATGTATCCTTTCTCTTTCTATAGTGTAGTTTTAGTATATAATTTCTTTTAATATAATATTGAGGGAACCCAGGAAATTCCTCTGGCTGCCCTGGAGGGCTCCAGCCCCTGCCTGGGGGGCTCAGAGACCTTGGCATAGAGCCCAAGACCCCTGTGCCTTTGATTTAGTCCTTGGAAAAAACAATTTCCAACCTTTATAGGAAGAATTACAAGTCAAGAAAGTTTAAGTAGAATAATTGTTAGTTTGTCACAGGGTGAAAAATAGATTTTTGAGATTTTTAGAATGGGGGTCGAAGTCCCAAGATAGAAGAATTTAAGTGTGCCTTGTCCTTCCTTCCTTCCTTCCTTCCTTCCTTCCTTCCTTCCTTCCTTCCTTCCTTCCTTCCTTCCTTCCTTCCTTCCTTCCTTCCTTCCTTCCTTCCTTCCTTCCTTCCTTCCTTCCTTCCTTCCTTCCTTCCTTCCCTTCTTCCTGCATCTTTTAAGTGATGTTGGCATTTTTAGATTAGTTTAGAGTAAAAACTCACTGTCTAACATAGGTGATAAGTATTGAGAAGTTATTGTAAATAGTGTACACGTAGTTTTTAGTATAAAAAGATAACACCACACAGTTCCCCACGGGCCCTCACAGGCCCCTCATGGCTCCCTCACAGTTGCCCAAGAGCCCTCACAGCCCCTCACTGTGGATGCCATGGGACAGAGAGAGAGAAACAGCAAGTGTTTCTCACAGCAGCTTGTGAGAATTATTAGCAACTTGTAAGAATGTGAGAACTTCAGTATAAACAATCTGCAGGTGGTGTTCTTCTACTTCATCTTTCTCTTCTTCTCAAGGACGGTGTATAAAGAATGTGTTTTTGTTCACTAGCCAATCAAACAGAATATATCGTATCACTCTATACAAACCGCACGGTTCTCTTGAATAAAACCTTCTTTTAGTCTTTCTGCAATACTGCCTCCTGCCTGTTCCTGTGTCATTCTCGGCGCAAGAGTGACACCTCACGGCCCTTCATGGCCCCTCATGGCCCCTCACAGCTCAAGGCTCTTCACGGCCCCTGAGCCGCCTCCGGCCCCGCCATTGGCGCCGCTCTTTGCTGCTCGCCAATGGCGGCCCGAATCTGCAGTGACGTCACCAGTCGCCGGGCAAAGGAAGGCCTGGGGCTGAGGTGCCCCGGGCTGGCCGGGAATGGGGTCCGGGGGTCCCCGGGATCATGGAAACGGGGGATCCAGGGGCTGGGAGAGGAGGATACCCGGGAAAGGGGGTGAAGGGGGTGTCGGGGCAGGATAAGGGGGTGCAGGGGGTCCTGGAACTGGGGAAGGAGATGCGAAGGGTCCCAGTGCCCAGGAATGGGCATTCAAGGGGGTCCCCGGGGGGCTCCCCAAAGCCCATCCCGGGGGGCAGCAGGAGCTGGCTCAGGAGCTCTGGGCAGAGAAAAGGGGGTGACCCCGGCTTGGGGGGGACATGGGGGACTCACACACGCTCCCGGGGGGACACGACCCCCGGGGACCCTCCCTCACCTTGTCCCGCAGGGGAGGCCGAGCCCCAGCCCAGGCAGACGAAGCCCCCGAGCCCCGGCAGCATCTTGGGGGCCGTGCGGGGCCGGGAGGAGCAGGATCCGGGAAAGGGCGGCGGCTGCCGGGTTCCGCGGCTGCCTGGAAACCACGAACGCGGCGGCAGCGTCTGTGACAGCGGCGCGGCCTCAGTTGCCTGAGAACGCGGCCCTGGCTGGTTGTGCGCAGCCTGGGCTCCTGCAGGCGGCTTCACTGGGCGATTCGCCAGGGGAATTGTTCGCGGAGCATTGGCCTCTGCAAAGTTCCTGAACGTGCAGAGCATTGGCCTCTGCAGAAAGTTCCTGAATTTCCTTTGAAGGTAAAGATTGACTCAAGTTGAACTTTTTGCTTTTGTCTCATCTGCACTCTGAGAGAGAATGCCAAAGGGAAATACAGGATGGGATCATGCCCGTCTTCTGGTGCAGCAGTTCAGAGGTCTGCACTGTCACAGACATGTTTTATGAAAAATCCTTTCCTTTGGGTTTTTCTCCTGAGAAGCTGAGAGAGCTCAGGAACAAAATGTAAACAATGGTTATCTGCTGCTGTGGAATGCAACAGGTGCATCTGTGATTGGTCTCATAGTGTTATTTCTTATTCATGGCCACTCACAGCTGGCTTGGACTCTGTCTGAGACACAAGCTTTTGTTATTCATTCTTTCTTTTTCTATTCTTAGCTAGCCTTCTGATGAAATCCTTTCTTCTATTCTTTTACTATAATTTAATAGAATATATATCATAAGTTTTAATATAATATATATCATAAAATAATAAATCAAGAGTCAGATCCTCATCTCTTCCCTCATCCTAAGACCCCTGTGAACACCACCACAATGCACAGCTGAGTGGATGAACAATATATGCTCTACTGATTGTGCTTTTTTTTGCACTGAAGGAATGCAACATTTTCTAAATGTACTGGTCTATACTTGTTTCCCCGTATAGTGGTTGCTTAAACTGCTTAAAGGTGAACGAGGACTGCTCAAGTTTCAGTGGGTTGTTATCATCTGGTTATTAAAATTATTATGGAGAGGCCTGGGAATTTAGGTGCAAACAAGACCATATGCCAAAATCAATAGTCTGGATTTTATGTAACAGTAAATGTCAGGAAGAGAGAGAGAAAGGAAAAGAAAAAGAAGTGGGGGGGGGGGGGGGCAGGGGGGGGGAATGCGAGGTCGGGAAGAAGGGGAAGAAAGAGAGTAACAGAGACAGATGAAGTGAAAAACATCACCATTCCATGGATCCCATTGGCATACCGTCAAGTCCTCTTCTGGTCTTCTCTGTGGTGAGGTCTCACAAAACCTAAGACTCCAATGGATTCATGCAGATTTGGGCAGGGTGGGACCTCCCAGCTGCCTCCCTGGGGTGGGGCAAGTTGGACTCTGTCTATTGATATTTTCAAATAATATAAAATCTTTAGCATCTGTCTGTCCTTTGAGTCTGCCATCAATTGGCTTCTGGATTTTCAGATCTGTTGTGTTACTTTGCGTGCCCTGCAGTCGTCTGGTGCAAGGCCTCAGGAATGGGTCTGGGGGCACTGTGGAGGTCTTTGATGGGAGGTTTGTGTGCAAACCTGGCCTCAGCAGACGAGTCTGTGGCTATGACTTGCCCACCTTGAAACCAGACAGAGCTGATTTTCAGGACAGCTGCTGGGTTTGGCTTTGTTGTGGAGAGGTTTTTCTCTGCAGCCTTGTTTACTTCTCCCCAGCCCTGAGCTAATGGGACAATAGTGTCACCTTTGTCTTGTCTCAAGTTCCCTTCGGCAGCTTAATTCACAGTGCCAAGTTCCAGTGCAGAGGCATTTTCAGGGAAGGGTGGGCTTGGGTGGTCGCAGCCTCTTTATACAGTTTTGTCCCAATGGGCAGAAAGTCCTTTAGAACAATTTTTAAGCCATTAGCCATAACATTCCAGTCTCTCCCAAGTCCTGTGAGGAGCAGCTGAGAGAGCAGGGGGGCTTTAGCCTAAAGAAAAGGATGTCCACTCTTGCTATTTTAAAGTAATATTTAGGCTGCAACTTTATCTGTTCTAACTATTATTAATGTTCAGATTTTTAGCTCCAGGTTTCAGTATGATCCATCTTTGGATTGCACAAGGCAGCCCTATAGTTCAAATAAAGTCCAACTGGAGGCCTATCATACTAGCTACTTACACCAAACAAGCACTTAGCTACTTTCAAATCATAGAAAATTTTGAGCACCAGTATATGCCTTGAATCTGCCATGAGTTGGGTTCTGGATTTTCAGAGTTCCATTGTTGCTTCTTCCAGGTTTTTTGAGGCATTGTCACTCATCTGGGAGATCCTGCCTTCAAAATGGCTTCTGGATTCCCAAAGAAGACCTCGACACCTCGTCTTTTGTCCTGGGAAAGACTGACATCTTTCACTGTAAGTACCCACTGGGCTGTGTTAAGGCTGCAAACTGTCCTGGTGTCCCTGCTCTCAGTGCCCCTGCTTACTGCAAGCAAGAAAATGCTTTAAGTAGGTAATAAGCAGAAATATTCTAGTAAGGCTATGAAACACAAGTAATAAAGGACACGATTATGAGGGTTTCTTTTGAGATGAACAGAGAGGGGGAATTGTGGGAATCCAAAAAACCAGAGGGTTTTGGGAAAGCTGCAAAAGGCAAGCCTCAGATACAGTAGAACTGTGATTAGAGCTAAGCAGTAGCCATGAATTAGGTCAGCAGAAAAATTATTTAAAAAGTAGAAAAGCGAGGACAAATAGAACAATGGTTTGTGTATTAACGCTTGTCTAGAATAACTATCCAAGCTACAGAAAAGTTTATCTAGCAAGATATTAGGAGGGTTAAGGCTTAATAATGGAGCTCTGTGCATTGTGCTTTAAGGCTTACAAGCAGGTATTGTATTCAAAATAAGCAAGCATTGTTTTAACCAAAGGTACGTGTGCTTATAGTGGTTGGATAGAACTACTGTCAATGTGCTTTTGCTTTGTGTGATTGGTCAAGAAACTTATAAAGGAAGTTTAAGTTGTTGGTCTGCTGCCTGGGATGTGAGCTGCTGGCATCTTCCCATTGTCATAACCATGTAAGAGAGTGGTGCTGGAAAATAAAACAGCTCAAGGCAGTTCCACAGCAGCCCTGTCCCGTTTGTGATTTTTAAATAGCCCCCTGCTGGTGTCAAGACCAAGCTGCCCTTGGGCACCTGAGCATGTTGGGGGGGAAGCTCAGACTCTGCCCAAAGCCCTGTGAGACAGGGCTGGTCCCAGCGGGAAGAGCTTCCAAAGCAGCTGTTCTCTCTCACCTCCTGTGTGGGCATGGATCCAGCCCTGCAGACACAGCGTACAGCAAAGCAAGTTATCTGCTGCAGCACGTCCAGAAGAAAATGTCTCAGCACCTTTGTGTCCCAGATATCTTTTATGAAAAATCCTTTCCTTAGGATTTTTCCTGATGAGAAGCTGAGAAGCCTCAGGAACAAAATGTAAACAATGATTATTTGCTGCTGTGGAATGCAACAGGTGGATCTTTGATTGGCCCATGTTGGATGTTTGTAATTAATGGCCAATCACAGCCCAGCTGGCTCAGACAGAGTCCAGGCCAGAAGCCTTTGTTATCATTCCTTCCTCTTCTATTCTTAGCTAGCCTTCTGATGAAATCCTTTCTTCTATTCTTTTAGTGTAGTTTTAATATAATATATATCACAAAATAATAAATCAAGCCTGCTGAACCATGGAGTCAGATCCTCGTCTCTTCCCTCATCCTCAGGCCCCTGTGAACACCATCACACCTTTGTTCTGCAGGATGGTGGAAATCTTCCTGTGCTGGGAATTGTCCCCTGATTTTGGTTTACCATGTGTTGATGGTATCTCCCCCAAAGGAGTTGGCTTCTCTTGAAAGCTCTGGATTGGTAGGAATCTTGAGGGCTGCACAGTTCTTACCTGCGCCCTGGAGCCAGGGCCACAAATGTCCCTTGGTGTCTGGAGCTCACTTGACTGAAGATGCCCCACTGCTGAGGCTCTGTCCAGGAGATCCCTCTGTTTTCTGCTCTGGAGGGGTCTGTGAGCCCAGAGAAAGAAAAGAAATGCTAATTCACAGAGAGAACTACAACTCGGACACATTCCTGTGCTCCTCACTCTTGGTACAACGTTCCTTTCTTGCCTCTCTTGGACTCACCCAGCAGTGCTATCTCCTTGCTGTGAGTTCTCAGTGCTGTACAGGGATGGAGTCAGGGCAGTTCTGAGAGCTGCTCCCCATTCTTTGAAAAGGTCACTGCCTCAGTGCAATGAACCTAAAGAGGAAACAAATGCCCAAAGAGCAGAAATCCCCAACCATGTCACATGCAATCACAGAGAAGCTGATGGGACAGAGCCATGTGGTTGGAGTATGTGTATTGCACTCTGTATTGTTAATTTATTGGTGCTGAGTATTTCAGCAAGCAACTTCCAGGGCTTCCAGGACTGTCCTGGACAATGTGACCACAAATTGTTCACCAGTGCCATTTGTTCAAGAAAAGCCTTTCTGAACAAGCCCAACTCTGAGGCTCTAGCTGGTTTATTTTTGCCTTTCAGCTGCTTCCATCTAAGTTCCTGTGGGAGAAGTTTCTCAGCATGAAGAAGAAGGCCAGCACTGGCGGGAGTTTTCTACCCAGAATTGGCCCATGTGTAGACCTGGGGAAGACTGGTCCAAAGGTAGCCTTTTCCTGCTCTTCTCCTTTCTGTTTGATGGGAAGTTTGAAGAGGGTGTGTGCTTGTGACAGGCTTGCCTCCAGCAAAAGACCTCAGTGTGCAGGTCCTGTTGTCATTTCAAGCTGCTGTTAGAGGTGGGCTGGGAGTCCTGATCTGCACTAAGCCAACACAAATAAGCTCTGCTGAAGCTGCCTAAGTGTAGCTGCCATTTCTGAAACAATGGGGAGAAGGCTGGGGACACAAAGGCACAGCATTGCCATGGGCCATTCTCCTGCTGAAGGAGCCACTTCTTGCTTTGGTGTGGTCACCATCAAATACTCAGGGTCACAGGATTCCCTCTGGAGTGGCAGCGTTGGCCTTGGAAGGCCGAGGACCTGCAGGAATTACTTCAGCTTTAACAAAACAAATTGCCTTTATGCTTTGGGCTGGAACAATGTGTTGGACCCTGAGGGGGTGTTAGATTTTGCAGGCTGCCGGATGTACAGGGGACTGGCCCTGGGCAGAGGGGAATGGATGTGCTTTATCTGGATCAGTGCCGCCTTAGAGGTGTGTTTAAAGCTGCTTTTCTGGCAGGACTGGCTCAGTAGAAAGCACAGTCCCATTGGGTAGGTGACTGAGGTGGGCTGTTGTTATGAATGAGGTCCCTATATGTCTAATTTAATCAACCAACATTAGAATTTAGCAGCAATTTTAATTGAGCAGCAATTTTATATGAAATAATGCAATCAAATATAATCAAGCAGATACAAAAGAATTTGGCAGTGGTTTGGATAAAGCATAAGCAAAACCAGTCAGGATACAGGGGGGTTTTCTCACCCTGCCTCCCATTCAAAAGAGAAAGTATCCAAACACAACTTATAGACTGGATGCTAATACATATTCATCAATGATTTTCTGTCAATCTCCTCCTATTTTTGATTCTTGAAATCTAGGTCACTGTACTGCACAGTGCATGCTCTGCTTGCTTCTAAGGGGTCTTTTGGTTTTGGTGGTCTCTTCCCACGAAGGCTTCTCCTCATCATCACTGTCCTTTGAACAACCCCACAAGCTGCACATGCACCCCAAGTCTTGTGTTATAGAAGCCAGCATTATATTCCAAAAAGAAGCCTTATGATTTCATAGATACCTGGAATCATCCCAATTTTGTCCATTTCAAGGCCGATTCTTTAATTACCCTGAGGCCTATTGCCTTTTGGGATGTTCCTTATCTCAAACTACATCCTGCATCCTGTTTTCTCATGAACATCTGAAAACATCTGTTTTGTGACACTAATTGCATATCCTTTTCCTCTCTTACTTTTTAACAAATATTTTCTAAAATATTTAAAGTATAGTTACAATTGTTAGCACGAATCAGATTCGTCTATCACACTGTTGAGCAAGAAATTGGCAGCAAGAGCCATGTAAGACACTGGTTAAGGATTGCCCAGACAAAGCAGGGGAGAGTTTTCTCCAAGCAATGCCTCTGCTCCAGAATCATTTGCTGTTGTTTTGGGCCTGTGGGTCCGCCTTGGCGGCGGCGGTGGTCCCCGGCCCACGTTGTTGAAGCCGTCCCCCTTCCTCGGCCTTAAGCCGGGGACCCGCGTTGTGGCGGGCAGAATTTTTTGGCCTGTTTTTTTTGTTTTTTTTTTTTTACGGGCCCAGCACCCGACGGAGAGCCCCCCCCAACTGGTCCTGGGCAAGGCGGTGGCGCCTCACCTACCTCGGTCGTGGCCGGATCGACTGAGCCGCTTCTGCCAGGCGGGGCCGGGTTTGCCGTGCCGGGTCCGTTGCTTTTTGTTGAGGCAGGTGGAGTTCGAGGGGCACCCGCCAGGCCTCCGTGGGCCTTTTTATTTTTCTCTCGCGGCCCTAAGCTGCGGCAACGAGAAGCATTGCGACGAAGGCGCGAGCGGGATGCCGGTGGGTCTGTCGTGAGGCGGTAGTGAGGCGCGTACCTTGGCCCCCCCCCCCGGGCCCCCGGCCCTGCGGCCCCCGTGGCTAGCACGGGTCGTTGCGAACATGCCTCTGTGTGCCTTTTTTGTCGTGCCGTCCCCCGGCTTTTTTTTCTGGAAGGGAAAGCCGACCGCCGCGAGGCCGGGCAAAAGCCGGTGGCCCATGGCACCAGGTCGGTGGCACTTTATCTTGCACAGTCGGCCGTGTTCCCCAGGCTGGAAGGCAGGGGGGGCCGCCGAGTCCCCCCCCGCCCTGCAGGTGCTGGTCTAGTCCTGCCGTTGCCTAGCCAAAAGGGGAGCCATTGTTGGCCACGGGCAGCTGGCGGCACCCTCCGCGCTCCTCTGCTGCCGCGAGCGATCTGATCTGCAGGTGGCCTGGGCGGCCATCGCCATTGTCCCAGCACCATGGCCGATGGGCCCTTGTCGCCGTTGGCGCAGCTCATTCCCGGAGCCGCGGCTGATCGATGTGGCTTTTCGGGTGGCGTTGGAGAGGGCCCCCGGCGGGCCGGCTCTCCTTCTGAGGCTTCTCTGTCATGGGGAAGCCACGGCGGGGGGGGGTCCGGTGCTCGGGCAGGGCGGTCTCCTTTCCGATTCGCTTCCCGTCGCAGGCGAGGTGTCGCCCCTCCTGCTGCCCTGGGGAAGGGCGTCTTTACCGTCCCGAGCTGTGTGACGGCTGCATGGCCTCACGAGCCTTCACTTGTCTTTAAAAAACCACACGAGGTACCAGTGCTGGCCCTGGTCTGGGTAGCGCCCACGTGGATGCTGGCCATGAGGAGCGCTGGGCGGTGGTGCTGGCTGGAGCTGAGCCGCGAGAAGGGAGAGAGGCGAGAGAAAAAGAGAGAGGGCAAAAGTGCCCGAACCCGATGCGGCGCGGATGTGGGTGGAACAGAGCCCCGTCCGTGTGCTCCTTTGCCGTTCCGCCGCCTGCTGCAGAGCGAGCCGCCCTGGCTGAAAAGGGGCCTCGGTGTCCGGGCCGCGCCCGCTTCATTGGGTCGCTGCCTCCTCTAGGACGTCCGGTGATTTCCGCGCGGCCCTGTGGGGGGACGCGCCAGGATGGGGTTCGCTCCCTGTGAGCGGGGCCCCGCTCAGCCCAACCTCGCCGGCAGCTGATCGCTCGCCCGCGACCGGTCGGCGGGCGGGTTTTTCTCGGCTTTGGTGGGAGGGCGGGTCAGCCCTGGCCGAGCCCCATTCCGCGAGTCGTGCACGTCAATTCGAGTGCCAAGCCAAGTCTCGAACCGGGGCGCGGG